>NC_138776.1:171877423-172412423 GCF_965119305.1 Pelophylax lessonae
CACCGAAACAGCAATTTTCCCTCGCAGGGGTTCCACCATTACTCCACCATATATATATATATATATATATATATATATATATATTACACCATATATTTGTTAAATTCAGCCTCCTGGCTTACTCACATGCCACACGGCTGCTTCAGGCCTCACGCTTAGGCCTAAGGTCTGCTCCTCAGACCAACACAAGTGTCCTTTGGTCAAGCTCCCTTGTAGCTTCCTTGGGATCAGCTTCCTACTGCGCTGTTGCGGAATACATCTGCTAACTGCAGACCTGTAAGCTCTGGCTGCCAACTGCAGCCTCTCTCTCAGGGAAGGTGGGAGCCCTCCAGTCTCCCATACACAGACCTTGTGTCTGTCGGTTGCAGTCCCCCTGACTCCCATACACAGACCTCCTGTCTGCTCGGGTGCAGCTGTCTCCAACTGGGAGCCCTGAGTGCTAACCCTGGGAATAATATGAACCCAGCCCCCAGGTGTGCAATCATCAGACCTGTCTTAACCACTTGACCCCCGCTCACTTTGCTGCTACTGCAGCAAAGTGGCTCGTTCCCGTCCAGCGACGTAGACCTACGTCGCTGGACTCCGCCCCTTGTGGGCGGCGCTCGCGCGCCGCCGGAGGCTCGCTCCCGCTGTTTTCAGTCACAGCGGGAGTCGGGCCAGGGGAGGAGCAGCGGCGATTGCCACTGCTCTTACCCGATCGTCGGGGATCGAGTCTGGAGATCCGCCCGCTGTGTGTAAACACAGCGGGCGGATCTCTGAAGTGACAGGCAGGGTCAGATTGCAGGGTTCAGCATAGCTGAACCCTGGATCTGTCCTTGAGTCACTAAGTCACCTCCCCCCCCACACGTCAGTAAGCACCAGGCATACATTAACCCCTCCCTCTCCAATAAAATTAACCCCTTCCCTGCCAGGGTCATTTTTACAGTAACAGTGCATATATATAGCACTGATTACTGCAGTAATGTCACTGGTACCCCCAAAAATGTCAAAAATGTTAGTCAAGGGTCTGATTTGCCCGCCGCAATGTCGCAGTCCCGCAAAAAAAAAAAAAAAAAAACGCAGATCGCCGCCATTACGCGTTAAAAAAAAAACACCAAAAATTACAGAAATCTTTCCCTTAGTTAGTAAACGCAATAACTTTTGCGCAAACCAATCAAAATACGCTTATTGTGATTTTTTTTTAACCAAACATAGGTAGCAGAAAACAAATTGGCCAAAAAATTTAAAAAAAATTAGATTTTTACATTTTTTTGGGGGGGAATTTCATATATAAAAAATGTTAAAAATATTGTTATTTTTTCAAAATAAACGCTCTTTTTTTGTTTATAGCGCAAAAAGTAAAAATCGCACAGGTGATCAAATACCACCAAAAGAAAGCTCTGTTTGTGGGGAAAAAAAGGACGTAAATTTCGTTTGGGTACAGTGTCGCACGACCGCGCAATTGTCAGTTAAAGTCGCACAGCGCCGAATCGCAAAAAGTGGCCTGGACGTAAGACAGCAAAATCCTCCGGTGGTAAAGTGGTTAATCAAAACCAGGCATAGATTGCTAACACACACAGTGACCCAGGGTCGCCTATCTACAATATATATACAGTGCCTTGCGAAAGTATTCGGCCCCCTTGAACTTTGTGACCTTTTGCCACATTTCAGGCTTCAAACATAAAGATATAAAACTGTAATTTTTTGTGAAGAATCCACAACAAGTGGGACACAATCATGAAGTGGAACGAAATTTATTGCATATTTCAAACTTTTTTAACAAATAAAAAACTGAAAAATTGGGCATGCTAAATTATTCAGCCCACTTAAGTTAATACTTTGTAGCGCCACCTTTTGCTGCGATTACAGCTGTAAGTCGCTTGGGGTATGTCTCTATCAGTTTTGCACATCGAGAGACTGAAATTTTTGCCTATTCCTCCTTGCAAAACAGCTCAAGCTCAGTAAGGTTGGATGGAGAGCGTTTGTGAACAGCAGTTTTCAGTTCTTTCCACAGATTCTCGATTGGATTCAGGTCTGGACTTTGACTTGGCCATTCTAACACCTGGATACGTTTATTTGTGAAACATTCCATTATAGATTTTGCTTTATGTTTTGGATCATTGTATTGTTGGAAGACAAATCTCCGTCCCAGTCTCAGGTCTTTTGCAGACTCCATCAGGTTTTTTTCCAGAATCGTCCTGTATTTGGCTCCATCCATCTTCCCATCAATTTAACCATCTTCCCTGTCCCTGCTGAAGAAAAGCAAGCCCAAACCATGATGCTGCCACCACCATGTTTGACAGTGGGGATGGTGTGTTCAGGGTGATGAGCTGTGTTGCTTTTACGCCAAACATAACGTTTTGCATTGTTGCCAAAAAGTTTGATTTTGGTTTCATCTGACCAGAGCACCTTCTTCCACATGTTTGGTGTGTCTCCCATGTGGCTTGTGGCAAACTTTAAACGACACTTTTTATGGATATCTTTAAGAAATGGCTTTCTTCTTGCCACTCTTCCATAAAGGCCAGATTTGTGCAGTATATGACTGATTGTTGTCCTATGGACAGAGTCTCCCACCTCAGCTGTAGATCTCTGCAGTTCATCCAGAGTGATCATGGGCCTATTGACTGCCTCTCTGATCAGTCTTCTCCTTGTATGAGCTGAAAGTTTAGAGGGATGGCCAGGTCTTCGTAGATTTGCAGTGGTCTGATACTCCTTCCATTTCAATATCGCTTGCACAGTGTTCCTTGGGATGTTTAAAGCTTGGGAAATCTTTTTGTATCCAAATCCGGCTTTAAACTTCTCCACAACAGTATCTCGGACCTGCCTGGTGTGTTCCTTGTTCTTCATGATGCTCTCTGCGCTTTAAACGGACCTCTGAGACTATCACATTGCAGGTGCATTTATACGGAGACTTGATTACATACAGGTGGATTCTATTTATTATCATCATTTAGGTCAACATTGGATCATTCAGAGATCCTCACTGAACTTCTGGAGAGAGTTTGCTGCACTGAAAGTAAAGGGGCTGAATAATTTTGCACGCCCAATTTTTCACTTTTTTTTTGTTTACAAAATTTGTTCCACTTCATGATTGTGTCCCACTTGTTGTTGATTATTCACAAAAAATTACAGTTTTATATCTTTATGTTTAAAGCCTGAAATGTGGCAAAAGGTTGCAAAGTTCAAGGGGGCCGAATACTTTCGCAAGGCACTGTGTGTGTGTGTGTGTGTATATATATATATATATATATATATATATATATATATATATATATATATATATACACATGTATACACACACACTGAACAAAATTATAAATGCAACACTTGATTTGCCCCCCATTTTTCATGAGGTGAACTCAAAGATCGAAAAAAAAACAGGATTCACCTGTGAAGAGAACAGCTCTCCAAAGTGCCAGATGCCATCAAATGTGAGCATTTGCCCACTCAAGTCGGTTACGACGATAGGTCAAGACCCCGATGAGGACAATGAGCATGCAGATGAGCTTCCCTGAGATGGTTTCTGACAGTTTGTGCAGAAATTCTTTGGTTATGCAAACCGATTGTTGCAGCAGCTGTCCGGGTGGCTGGTCTCAGACGATCTTGGAGGTGAAGATGCTGGATGTGAATGTCCTGGGCTGGTGTGGTGTGGTTACACGTGGCCTGGGGTTGTGAGGCTGGTTGGATGTAGTGCCAAATTCTCTGAAACGCCTTTGGAGACGGCTTATGGTAGAGAAATGAACATTCAATTCACGGGGCAACAGCTCTGGTGGACATTGCTGCAGTCAGCATGCCAATTGCACGCTCCCTCAAAACTTGCAACATCTGTGGCATTGTGCTGTGTGATAAAACTGCACATTTTAGAGTGGCCTTTTATTGTGGTCAGCCTAAGGCACATCTGTGCAATAATCATGCTGTCTAATCAGCATCTTGATATGCCACACCTGTGAGGTGGATGGATTATCTTGGCAAAGGAGAAGTGCTCACTAACACAGATTTAGACAGATATGTGAACAATATTTGAGAGAAATAGGCCTTTTGTGTACATAGAAAAAGTCTTAAGCCCTGTTCACACTTGAGCGTATTTCAGCTCGAAAAACGTTCATCTCTGAAGTCTCAAAACGCCCAACAAGCAAAATCCCATTCATTTCAACGGCCCCTGTTCACATCTGAGAATTTTGTCACCTGAAGCAAAACGCCTGAAGCTCAAGAAGGTACACACTTTTTTGGCAGATTACAAGTGTTTTTGTTAGAGGTTAATGCCTGCCTCCAAACACCTGCAAAAAACACTTGAAAAAAGCCAGAAAAAAAGCCTAAAAAACGCTTAAAACAAGCCCAAAAATACGCCTGGAAAAAGCCCCAAAAAAAAACACATGCAAACGATACGCTCAGGTGTGAATAGAGCCTTAGAGTTCAGCTCATGAAAAATGGGGGCAAAAATTTATAATTTTGTCCAGTGTATGTACATATACTGTAACACTAGAAAGGATCATCACTCATAACCCAATAAGCTCAAATGGGAAAGAAAATAACAATGAAAAAATAACTGCAGTGTATGAAGTAAAACAGGAAAAAAAAAAAAAGATAAAATATATACTATATATACACACACACACATATGTGGGAGTCCAAAATTGCATATATACATGTAAAAGAGCTCAAATTAAAAAAAAAAAAAAAAAAAAAAAAAAAAAGCTCAAACCAAGGCTAAATCCTTGATGAATGGCAGGACCGTATGGGTCACAGGAGGAGTCAGGTTGTCTTCAGTCAAAGGGTACACATCACATTGACCACAACATCATAAAAACAGATCTTGAGAGATTATCCAACTTGTATACGTAATGGAAGAACAAAAAAAAGAGCCCAGGAAGAAATCAGTAAAAGAATAATATTTTACTATAAGTAAAAAACAATGATCTACAACAATCATTGATCCATTCTACAACAATCAATGATTCATGATCTAGAGGAAACCTCTACACACACAACCAACCACAACTAAATCACATTACGACCCTGTCCCTGTACAACAGTTTTCTAGACTGTACTATTAAATGGATTGTTCATGGAGCTTATTCATAAACCAAATCTTCAATGCCATATCTTTCTTTATTATCCTCGGTTATACTTACAGTTGATGCTTCAATGCAGTGGCTACATATTGGTCATTGATTATCTTTATGGTAACTTCATTGTTTATCACATTTTTTCTTTTTCTTTTTTCTTTAATGTATACTGATGCTGAACTGTGTATGCTATGTAAACAGCATACCTCCAAAAAAATCTTATTGTTAAAAGAAAAAAAAAAAAAATTATATATTATATATATATATATATATATATATATATATATATATATATATATATATATCCATTTACATGCTGGTTTATAAACATTTGTATGGCAACATCAAAAAGTCCATCTATCCTCAAATTGAGACTGTATCACCTTAAAAGCACAGGGTCAGTACAGCAGACAATCATATGAAAGCAAGGGAATGGCACAAAACTCAAGAGGAGACAGCACAGAGCAGCACAGACTGTAACCACACAGTCGGCCATCATGACTTTATCCACACAGTCGACCATCATGACTTTATCCACACAGTCGACCAGCATGACTGTATCCACACAGTCAGCCAGCATGTCCAGCAATGCGTCACCTGATTACCCTGAGGATTCCATGTGTTCTCCATCTATAAACCAAAATGTAAGTGGATATTGTGAGTGGACGTTCTTCCATTACCTGTTAAAGATGAATAAACTTGAATTGGCAGAGCTTGAGTGACAGAAGGGGACCAATCTGTCACAAAAATTTGAATTGGCTAATAATTCCTCCCTGGCTGGCATGACCAGTTTAGTCACAACCCTCAGGCATAAGGTTATTGCCTGCTCCACCCATAAGTGTTTGGATCAAGTAAAGGTTGACTTATATCTGTGGGCCCCTCAAAGGAAATTAATATTATTTCTGTACATAATATATTTGATCATTATGGTATGCTAAATAATTATGTTTAATAAAACAATTTCTCTTTTGTACATGAAATATTATATATTAATATATATGTTTTTTTAGTCAGTAGTTGAAACTACAGTGCTTGTTGGCCCCATCTGTGCTCATGTGGACCCAGCTGTTCACTGTGTGATCCAGCAACATGACAATATTACTTTTGCATGCTGATGGAGGTCAGAAATGCCCTTCTTTGCAAAAAAAGAACAAAGCAGCATAGGCCATAAACTTGTAGAAGAGGCCCGATACCACCAGTTGGAATGGGATCAGCAGTAAAGCCAGCAGTTTTGCCAAGTTGGAATGGGGTAATTGGGGGACAATTTTTCCTTCTGCTCCAGCAGCTGTGGAAGAGACACCTGCCTGGTCAAGGATTCTGCTGTAGATGGCAGGGTGGGGTTTGGAAACTTACAGCTACGTTCAAACCTATACTTGGTCCTAGTGTAGCCCCATGCTGACCTTCTTTTCCTCTTGAGGTACTGTAGAGTAAGCTTTTCTTGCCAGATCACCCTCCCTATCACAGATTATTGAGCAGATGAAGAATTGTGTGGAATGTGAGGAGGGGTGTAAAGTGAGGAATAAGGAGGAGGAGTGCAAAGTTTTTGCTGCTAATCAGTTTCACTAATGTGAATGCTCCCACTGAGCTTTGTGGTGAAGAACTGTGTGTCTCCTCATGCATGTGTTACCCAAATAACTAGTGGATTTACCATATTTAATATGTTGCAAGTGGAAGCTAAAAACACTACAGTGCTGTTGGCAGTAGATAAGTAAAAAAGGCTGCTATGTGGAGCAGCCCTGGGGATAATATGGCCTGCACCAAAGGGTCAGTGTCATTTGATTAAATGGGATGACTCCTCTCTCCACTACTTTTGAAAGGAGGATGAAATCCTCCTGCCCTGCTGTTGTGCCTCTGTCTCATTTTCCTCCTCTACAATTTCTGGCACCCTTGTAAAGTTTGCCAGTGCCGCATTGTCATCCCCACCCTCTGCATTGTTTGAGCCAACTCACTAGTAGGCTGCATCTGTTGGATTATAAATGGCAATTGCAGCTCCCTACTTGTTGTCTCCTCCTTCTATGCTCCTGTTTTTTCCTCAACATTCAATAACAAAAATTATTGAGCATCCTTCTGCATCAAGGTATTGTGCCTATCAAATTGCAGTGCCTTTTTAATCTAACCAGTTTCTGACTTTATATTTATCCTAGCCAAGGAAGCTTGTCTTAAGGCCCGTACACACGAGTGGAAATTCGGCCGGGAATTTTCTTTCGATGACCGATCTGCCGATTTTCGGCTTGTTAGTATGATGCTTCCGACAACCGACTCCGACTTTTCGGCCGAAAAAATCACGGTGTGCAGGCTATAAAAGTTTTGTCGACCATCAAAACACTTCCGATTTTCATCTCATTAGTACAGATTTCGATGGGGAAAAATCTTATGAGCAAGACTAGGCATACTCAGAGATGAAAGAACACAAAGAAAGCAATCCAACACATGACATAATTTCTGAAGTAGAATTCTGTCGTGCGGGAAAATTTGTGTGCAGTCTAGAGCAGTGGTCCTCAACCCTGGCCTACAGGGCCCACTAACAGGCCAGATTTTAAGTATTACCTTGGGGAGATGCAGACTAGAGTACTGCAATCACTGAGCAGCAAATTATATCACCTGGGATGTATTTCAGTTATCTTGCAAATCTGGCCTTTTAGTGGGCCCTGTAGGCCAGGGTTGAGGACCACTAGAGCACATTCCAACCAACAGACACCACTCTGGACAAAAGACGGAGGACCTGTCGGCGGAAATTCGTTGCGTGTGTACGAGGCTTAAGGTTTGCCATCTGAATATGCATCTAAAGAAAAATGGTTCAAAAATGAGAATTCAATAATTGTAGTTGTTAAAGAGGAAAAAGTTGTAAGATCAAAGTTTCTCAGCTGTTGCTAGCCACAGAAAACAAACCATAAAAAATTCACAATATAAAGCTATGCAATTCAACAAATTGTGGTAAATGCTGCAACTGAGATACCGCTTAGGATGTCAGAAGGAGTTCACCCACCTAATGACCCAGTAATATAATAGCAGTAATGATGAGGGAAGGGGAATAATGTAATCTTCTCATCAGGGGTCAAAATGTCTTGTCCTGGGCTGGTACTGACTATAATACTAAGAACTTTAGGTCATTGTCTTGGAATGACAAGAACGCATTAATAAGTTCTCTGACACCATAATGGCCTAATCAAAATTCCATATAGCAACTTACTGAAACATATCAAGGGAAAACAATCACTGAAGCTAATTTTATGCTGAAAATCATCACTTACATTTGATAATAAAAACAACTAGAAAATCACAACATTCATGACTGTCTGACGAATAACATAATAAAGCCATTAAAATAAATACAATTTGATTCTAGTGTAGTGTGATTTGGTGAAGTAAACAAAGTTGCAAGGATCTTAAGTCACCAGGAGTGTAAAGTCATACAAGGCTCAGTGCAATTTTAGAAGGAAACACAATTTCAAACTTGGTATAAGAAAAATATAAAACCTGAATTCTAGGCAAGTAATTTAATACATAAAATAAATACCTGGACGAGTAAAGAATTTGTATTTTCCCCTACTTAAGTTATCAGGAGTTCAGTAAAGTCATACAAGACTCAATAAATTCAATTTTATAGGGAAACACAGTTTCAAACTTACGCTCAGTATAAGAAAACAAGATATTAAAGCTGAACTCAGGGCAAATAATTTAATACATACTGTCCCTATCCTGAAAATGTTAATGCTGCCTAGTGGCTAAGTGGTTAGCATGGCTGCCTAGCAGCAATAGGGTTGTTGGTTTGTATCCCAACCACGGCGCAACCTGCCTGGAGTTTGTACGTTCTCCCTGTGCCTGCCTGGGTTCCTCCCACACTCCAAAGACATGCTGGTAGGTAATTGGATTGTGTCTAAATTGGCCCCAGTATGAGTATGTATGAATGTGAGTTAGGGGCCTTAGTTTGTAAGCTCCTTGAGGTCAGGGACTGATGTGAATGTACAGCGTATGAAGCGCTGCGCAAGTTTATGGCGTCTATAAAGTTCCTGTAAAATTAATAAAGTAACTGTAACAATGTTGTTGACAAGCAAATTGTCCTGCTCTGATTACAGTGCGGGTGTGATATTGCCATGAGGGAGTGCAAAAAGACCATTTGGCAGCACAGAAACTGGCACATAGAATAGATTCAGATTTCCGGTAACCTTCTTTGAAATTGGCCTGGATTTAAAATATACCATTGGAAGCTTTTTCAACTCACAGGGTGCGTCTGGCCACACACACGAGGAAACCTAGGGACGACTCCTAAGAATGTTTAGGACTTTATTAAAGTAGATGTGTGTTTTTTACCTATAGGAAGGGGTGAATTGAGAGATACCGCTTTACCTCATTTTGTTAATAAACTCTAAAGGAAGTACAAAAAGGATACATAGGGGCTCAAATCAACTGATAGAAATCACCCTACTCTATGCTATCCAAAATTCAACTTATTACTTCCATTTTTCCTGGACTTAAAAAGCGTCCTGACTGAAATAAAACACTGACTCCTTCCTGGCCACTAATAACTAAGAGATATGAGAACAACTTGGAAATAACCCCCCCTTCCACCAACCAAAGTACCATATCCAAAACGTGACAGTGCATCCAAATGTACTAAGAAAAATCCCCTACATGTTTCACTCTAAAAAAGAGCTTCATCTGGGGTGTATAAAATAAAATAAGTGCTCAAAATTGAAAGTGCTTTTTTTTAGAATGAAACATGTAGGGTATTTTTCTTAGTGAGTTTGGGTACACTATCACATTTAGATATGGTATTTTGGTTGGTGGGGAGGGATTTTATTTCCAAGATCTCATATCTCTTAGTTATCAGTGGCCAGGAGTCAGTGTTTCATTGCAGTCAGGATGGCTTTTAAGTCCAGGAAGAATGCAAGAAATAGACTTAATTTAGAACATAGAGTAGGGCCATTTCTATCAGTTGATTAGAACCCCTATGCTTCCTTTTTGTACTTTTAGTTGTTTACTGTAGTATAGATAGAGCCAACAAGAGGAGATAAAGTTTAATGAGAAATTGAGGTATAGAGGTATCTCTCAATTCACCCCTTCCTATAAGTAAAAAACACTTATTAAACAATATACTTTAATAAAATCCTAAACATTCTTGGGCATAGTCCCTAGATTTCCTGGTGCATGGGCAGATGCACCCTGTAAAAGTTGACCAATAGGAGGTACTTTTTGTTACAAGAGGCCATTGCTGTTATTTCAAATTGAAAGCTTTTTGTCATCTACGTTTGATAAGTGAAAAAGCTGTTGATTTTTCAAGCAATTCAGAACTTCCCTGTGTCCTGTGCACAATTACTGTGGTATCTCAAGGAGTCCGCTTAGTTCATATCTTGGCCTAAAGAATGATTAGCCTTTATGTCCTAGAGATCTGAAAGAGAGTGGTTGAGTAGTTTCACAAAAGACAACTGGGAGGGTTGACATCAATAAGTCCACAAAAAAATGTTGTTTTCTTGCCTACAACAACATTGAGAATTGGGCTTCAGACTTAGAGGTTTTTGGGGTTTTTTTGTTCCCTGACATACACTCTAAGGCAGTGATGGCAAACCTTGGCACCCCAGATGTTTTGGAACTACATTTCCCATGATGCTCACCTACACTGCAGAGTGCATGAGCATCATGGGAAATATAGTTCCAAAACATCTGGGGTGCCAAGGTTCGCCATCACTGCTCTAAGGTATGTATTAGTGAGGATTTTTTTGTTTTTTTTTTGTTTTTAAAGCTATAGAGTGCTTGGGAATTGGTGGAGGGATAACCACTAGTGTTTATTTCTTATGGCTGGAGTTCAGCTTTAAGCAACACAGCAGACTGATTAGGTCATCTCATTGCCCTCTTCTTCTGTAAGCATTGTTCTTATCAGCACACGGAAATACAGGATACCTGATTGACCTCTGTACAGGCACAGATTACAAGTGCCTTAAATCAACTCATTGTCAAATATTTACACTAATTGCATTTTTAAAAAACTATTTAATGATTGATAATACAGTGGGTACGGAAAGTATTCAGACCCCCTTAAATTTTTCACTCTTTGTTATATTGCAGCCATTTGCTAAAATCATTTAAGTTCATTCTTCTTCCTCATGAATGTACACATAGCACCCCATACTGACAGAAAAACACAGAATTGTTGACATTGTTGCAGATTTATTGAAAAAGAAAAACTGAAATATCACATGGTCCTAAGTATTCAGACCCTTTGCTCAGTATTTAGTAGAAGCCCCCTTTTGATCTAATACAGCCAGGAGTCTTTTTGGGAAAGATGCAACAAGTCTTTCACACCTGGATTTGGGGATCCTCTGCCATTCCTCCTTGCAGATCCTCTCCAGTTCTGTCAGGTTGGATGGTAAACGTTGGTGGACAGCCATTTTTAGGTCTCTCCAGAGATGCTCAATTGGGTTTAAGTCAGGGCTCTGGCTGGGCCATTCAAGAACAGTCACGGAGTTGTTGTGAAGCCACTCCTTTGTTATTTTAGCTGTGTGCTTAGGGTCATTGTCTTGTTGGAAGGTAAACCTTCGGCCCAGTCTGAGGTCCAGAGCACTCTGGAGAAGGTTTTTGTCCAGGATATCCCTGTACTTGGCCGCATTCATCTTTCCCTCTATTGCAACCAGTCGTCCTGTCCCTGCAGCTGAAAAACACCCCCACAGCATGATGCTGCCACCACTATGCTTCACTGTTGGGACTGTATTGGACAGGTGATGAGCAGTGCCTGGTTTTCTCCACACATACCGCTTAGAATTAAGGCCAAAAAGTTCTATTTTGGTCTCATCAGACCAGAGAATCTTATTTCTCACCATCTTGGAGTCCTTCAGGTGTTTTTTAGCAAACTCCATGCGGGCTTTCATGTGTCTTACACTGAGGAGAGGCTTCCGTCGGGCCACTCTGCCATAAAGCCCCGACTGGTGGAGGGCTGCAGTGATGGTTGACTTTCTACAACTTTCTCCCATCTCCTGACTGCATCTCTGGAGCTCAGCCACAGTGATCTTTGGGTTCTTCTTTACCTCTCTCACCAAGGCTCTTCTCCCCCGATAGCTCATTTCGGCCGGACGGCCAGCTCTAGGAAGGGTTCTGGTCGTCCCACACGTCTTCCATTTGAGGATTATGGAGGCCACTGTGCTCTTAGGAACCTTAAGTGCAGCAGAAATCTTTTTGTAACCTTGGCCAGATCTGTGCCTTGCCACAATTCTGTCTCTGAGCTCTTCAGGCAGTTCCTTTGACCTCATGATTCTCATTTGCTCTGACATGCATTGTGATCTGGAAGGTCTTATATAGACAGGTGTGTGGCTTTCCTAATCAAGTCCAATCAGTATAATCAAACACAGCTGGACTCAAATGAAGGTGTAGAACCATCTCAAGGATGATCAGAAGAAATGGAAAGCACCTGAGTTAAATATATGAGTGTCACAGCAAAGGTCTGAATACTTAGGACCATGTGATATTTCAGTGTTTCTTTTTTAATAAATCTGCAACAATGTCAACAATTCTGTGTTTTTCTGTCAGTATGGGGTGCTATGTGTACATTCATGAGGAAGAAGAATGAACTTAAATGATTTTAGCAAATGGCTGCAATATAACAAAGAGTGAAAAATTTAAGGGGGTCTGAATACTTTCCGTACCCACTGTACATAACTGCATCCATTGGTACTTTGTCTTATGCCTGTCTGGAATTCAGCTTTAAAGAAGCAGAAGCAATCAGCTGGCAGTAGTATATAGACATAGGATGAAAATAGTAGCGGATCCTTCATCATGTTCTAAGAAAATAAATGAAGTGAAGTAGGATTTCACTACAAAGCCTGCCAAGTCCATATATATCCTGATTAGAGCACTCAGTTAAGGAGATGACCACTAATAGAAGAGTGGGATTAGCTCAGACGTGCATTTAGGAGGAAAATCAATATGAAGATGGGAAAAGACCTCTGATATCAATCTTGCAGCTCAATATTGATATTATGGACACTTCCAAGCTGATCATCATTAGTCAGCACAGTTGCTAGCAGTTCTCTGTCTGTTCTCTGTACAGATGTAATTACGGATTTCCCCAATTAGGTTGTGGTGACACTGAAGCTTTGAAGGGGTCTAATATGAATTCAGTTGTGGTCAAATGCTTGTCTGGTGACATGTTCAGAAGTCATGACCTTGACCTTCCACTGATTTCTATTACATTATATGTGAACAAAAGCACTAAAAATCTCATCTAAGCTTTAAAATTATAAAGTTATTGCAAAAATAAATAAATAAAGTTATTGCAAAGAGTCCTTTTCAATATATTTTAAATCTGCATTAAAGTAATAATTGTGGATCCAGCCATTAAAGCCCGTTTTCAGACATTTCCTGTTATAAGGTGACCAAAAAACATATATAGCAATTGTTTATGATACACAGTGCTTAGAAATCGTAATGCCATTCAATAAGGCTCGGTTCACACTACCGTGACTTGGGATCTGACTTGTAAGACTCCAAGTCACATGTGAAATGGCATGTTAGTCAATGACAGCTGTCTTTAGCATTACAGAAGTCGCTCCGACTTTAGAAAAGGTTCCTGTACTAATTCAAGGCAACTTCTATCCAACTTGTGCCCATAGACTTTAATGGAAGTTTCCTCCAAGTCTGATCCTCATCTATATTGTGGGTTGGATCCGACATTACAGGAAGATTACCCTGGCATTCCCTGAAGTTGCTTTACGGTTGCTTTAAAGTTGCTTCAAGTCGCCTGGCAAAGTTGCACTGTATGTCTCGCAACTTTCAGGTCACGGCAGTGTGAACTGAGCCTTAAGGTTTACATTTACTTTAATCTTTGGATTTTCCACATCATATGTAGTCAGGGTATTTCTTTAGAATTTAGGTATAAACCATGAGATCAACACTACATATTGAATGGAAAAAAGAATACACCTTGTAACAATCCATCATTTCAATGTATTCTAATAATGCAAGCAGTGTAATTACCTGCATTTGATCTGCCTCTTAGTACTGGTATAGCAAAGTTGGAGTGTGGGAGGAAAACGTAGTACAATTCATGTGCTAAAAGGAAAATGCTGATAGGAGGAGAGACCAGAATGACAAAGATGAGCTCATCATGGTGCTACTTCTCTTTGCAATTTCCAGGCACAGGTTGGGGTGTGTCTAGAACAGGTTTGGGCTCAGAGGAAGTGGGTTGGATAATGCTGACCATCAGACTGAGGACATCTAGCAGCAGGAAAAAGTGATGAGGGGAAAATCTCTGTTCTGATTTAAATATGCCAATCTTGGGTGCGTCCAAATGATTATACACTATGTTGAGATAGATATTGATCAATTTTATCTTGGAAAAAAACTGGTCCTCCAACAGTCCTGTAAGGATTCCTGGAAGGCCTTGATTAATAAAACCTTCCCCTTTATAAAGCTACGTATTTTAATAGGGGGAGGGCACTGCACAAATTTGATAAGGTCTGGGGAGGATGGGTAGCATCTCCTCTCGCTGTAACTGACTAGATTGTGCATCATACTCGGAGTTTCTCCTTGGGGCTTATGGCCTTTTTTGTTTGAATCAAGCATAATCGTGTAACTCTTATTTTCTAATTTTAATAGTGCAATATATTGCTTTGGGCTTGGAAAAGGGGTGTGGATGGATCCTTGTACATTCCACCGCAGTTTTGTTGCAGAGAGGCTCCTTTATCCTAAAATGTTTTATTATGTGGGTCACAGTGGTAACACTCGCAGGCATTGTTTTTGCTTTATTGTTTTTGCCCTCTATTGTTGCTTTTATTGTTCAGGACGGCTTGCCGTAATTGTGATTTGCAGTCCTAGCTTTTTATTTTGTATTGTGATATCTCTGAAAATGAATAAAGAGAATTTTTCAAAAAAAAAAAAAAGAAAGAAAAAAAATTATAATAATGGTCATTTTAATTCTCTTTCCATTTCAATCTATAACAAGTTTCTAAAACGGACCAAAACATTTAGTGGTTGCTTCCTTGTATTTTTTTTTTTTTTTTAATAATAACGAGACTGATGAATGATTACAGTAGGCAGATCTTATAATAATTGTGTACCCCGTGCTAATAAAAAAAAAAAAAAACTAAGAATAAAAAACTATGTGTCTAATGTGACTCTCCGTGAAAAGAGAAAAAAAATGTAAATTAATTTATATAGATGTGTATGTATGCTGTGCATAGTATGCAATAACATTCACTATAATTCTATCATTCTCATGAATAAGATACACAAACATAACACACTGCTGCCACCATAAATTCAAAATACAAAAATAAAAGAAAAAAGGTAAACAGTGTAACATTTTAAAGGTAGCGCTGTAAACATTAAAAGGAATATCGATATTCCAATAAAAACAAAGTATGATTGAAAGTCCATAAACATGAAAAATAAAAGTCCATACACAAACACCCAGTGCTGGTCTTCAAGAAAAAGATTAGTGAAGAGCTAATATTAAGGTTAAGTGGTATTTTCCTTATTCCAAGGGCTAGCTTTAAACCACCAAATTGGGTGCAAGTGATCCCGCTCCCAATGAATGTCAAACTCACCAGCTAATGTTGCCTTCCATTCACATGGTCGGCATAATTGCTTGTTAATTAGTATGACAATTCCAAGACATAGTTCAAGGTGCTTGCTCAAATATCATGTGAAAACAAAAAGAAGACCCCCTGTGACGAAGTCGGAAGTGACGAAACGCATCGGGAGTGGGACACAGACACCAGAATTTGCAGCTGACATCCATCGTTGGTGAGTAAAGCATCTGTTTTTTTTTAATGATCACTTGCACCCGATTTGGTGGTTTGAAGCTAGCCCTTGGAATAAGGAGGATACCACTTAACCTTAACAGGAGCTCTTCACTAATGTTTTTCACGGAGACCAGCACTGGGTGCTTATGTTTATGCACTTTTGTTTTTTATGTTTATGGACTTTCAATCATACTTTATAGTTTTATTGGACTATGAATATTCCTTTTGATTTTCACAGCGCTACCTTTAAAGTGTTACACTGTTACTTTTATTTTATTAGACAGATCTTATTTATCTTTTATATGTATTTATATTGCACCATCAATTTATGCAGCACTTTATAGATCTCTATCTCCCAAGCATACTAGGGCCGATCCAGATAGGGGACAATTAATCTATCAGCATGTGTTTGGAGACTGGAGCATTTGAAGGAAACCCATGCAAGCACAGGGGTGGGCATACAAACGCCTAACAATAAAAAGAAGAAACCACTGTTTTTTTGAGACTACAATTGACTTAGGGCTCTTTCACACAGGCGGACCGTTCAGATCCGCCTGTCCATTTTTTTGGCGGATCTGAACAGTCCCACCATGCATCCCTATGGGGCATCGGATGTCAACGGAGACATGTCCGCTGACATCCGATCCGTCAAATCTTGACGGATGAAAATCCTATTTTTCTGTCCAGCAGATGAGAACAGACCAACGGTCTGTTCCCATCCAATTCCCCCATAGAGATGTATGGAGAACTGACAGCTGTGTCACCGCACACAGTGTGAAGAACAGCTGTCATCCTCCTGCTCAGCGGAGGATCGGCAGATCGATCCCCCGCTGAGATAAACGGAGTCCGTCCGATGGACGGGCTGTGTGAAAGGGACCTACCGTAATACTATCAAACATAAGTGACCTTTCCAAATTTCAAATAAACACCAATATCAAAGCCAAGTTTCTACTTCAATCTTTTATTGTACAAAAAAATAATAAAACACCTCTATATATGTAAACACCCAACCCTTAGTTATTTTAGAAATCCATTACCAAAATGGGTAACAAATACATGCAAGTTGTAATATAACCTTAGCAGACATCCCGTGTTACAGATAATGTCATAAGTAAATACACAACACATAAATACTTGTAGACCACAGGTGACACAGACCCTCTTCTCAATTATTTAGTAGCATTAAGAGAAACAGTGCATAAAATGTCCACCAGTCCATCCATCTAAACATAAATACTTCTGTGTGAAGCTAGTTGTAGTCTCTATATGAACAAGCTTTAGTATTTTAAAAAAGTTTATTGAACCTGGGCCATAAATAATATCCAGAATAGTGACAAAGTGGAACTTCACTCCCTCAAACATTGGCTATTTTTAATCCTTATGCTGCTAGCATTAGTAAATAGATAGAAATATATATCATATTGGCTTGTTTTACATTTTTTTTTACATTTCTTCACTTACTTCCTGGTTTCCATGCCTAGGCAAATGACATCATACATCCCAGGGGTCTTTAGTAGGGGAGGGGAGAGAGGTATTCAGATGAAGTGTAGTTCCACTTTATTAAGATTCCAGTGCTTAGCTCGCAGCTACTATCCGAAGATCCACATCTGCAGTTCCTAATCCTAGTGGAAAATCTATAGTTAGTCACAGTCAAACTCATATGTTACTGTTCTATTGCAGAAAGCCCTTCTCAGAAAATAGATCACTATGGATTCAGAAGACCTCATATAAACTTCTACTGTGTAGTTTATGCTCGTACATATATGGTCATTTTAACAAGAAAAGTTTTAGTCCATAGGTGTTGTATCACACTATTACCATATGTATTCAATTACATGTATACTCAGCTCTGTCTTAATGATCACCCATGTGCATGTACTGTACTGTATATCCCTTTTCAAAATTCACTGATAGAAAGATACACTATATTTCCAAAAGTATTGGAACACCTGCCTTTTCACACACATGAACTTTAATGGAATCCTAGTCTTAGTTCGTAGGGTTCAATATTGAGTTGGCCCACATTTTTCAGCTATAACAGCTTCAACTTATCTGGGAAGGCTGTCCACAAGGTTTAGGAGCGTCTCTATGGGAATTTTTGACCATGCTTCCAAAATCACATTTGTGCAGTCAGGCACTGATGTTGGATGAGAAGGCCTGGCTCGAAGTCTCCGCTCTAATTCATCCCAAAGGTGTTCTATTGGGTTAAGGTCAAGTTCCTTCACTCCAAACTCGCTCATCCAGGTCTTTATGGACCTTGCTTTGTGCACTGGTCCAAATCATTTGGTGGAGGGGGGATTATGATGTGGGATTGTTTTTCAGGGGTTGGGCTTGGCACTTTTAAGGCATCAGCATACCAAGACAAAGGGTGGGCCAACCAAATATTGAACCCTACAGACAGACTGGGATGCCATTAAAGTTTATGTGTGTGTAAACGCAGTTGTCCCAATACTTTTTACAATATAGTATATATCTAAGCTGGATAAGTTTGGCCCTAGACACCTATCTACAACAAATCCTCCAATATCTACTATTCCATGCATAGAAAGCTATGTTGGAGCGGTCACACAAGACTTAAGACAAATGGATTTTCAGAGGGTCTGAGGGGACAGAAATTGTAAAAAAACATCATATAAAAGTGGGCACATAGGCATTGTGAAATATACCTACAGTATCTCACAAAAGTGATAACACCCCTCACATTTTGTAAATATTTTATTATATCTTTTCATGTGACAACACTGAATAAATTACACTTTGCTACAATGTAAAGTAGTGAGTGTACAGCTTGTATAACAGTGTAAATTTGATGTCCCCTCAAAATAACTCAACACACAGCCATTAATGTCTAAACTGCTGGCAACAAAAGTGAGTATACAGTATATAAATGAGAATGTCCAAATTGTGCCCAGTGTCAATATTTTGTGTGGCCACCATTATTTTACAGCACTGCCTTAACCCTCTTGGGCATGGAGTTCACCAGAGCTTCACAGGTTGCCACTGGAGTTCTCTTCCACTCTTCCATGATGACATCAACTGGTGGATGTAAGAGACCTTGCGCTCCTCCACCTTCCATTTGAGGATGCCCCACAAATGCTCAATAGGGTTTAGGTCTGAATACATGCTTGACCAGTCTATCACATTTACCCTCAGCTTCTTTAGCAAGGCAGTGGTCGTCTTGGAGGTGTGTTTGGGGATGTTATGTTGGAATATTGCCCTGCGGCCCAGTCTCTGAAGGGAAGGGATCATGCTCTGCTTCAGTATGTCGCAGTACTTGTTGGCATTCATGGTTTCCTCAATGAACTGTAGCTCCCCAGTGTCGGCAGCACTCATGCAGCCCCAGACCATTACACTCCCACCACCATGCTTGACTGTAGGCAAGACACACTTGTCTTTGTACTCCTCACCTGGTTGCCGCCACACACGTTTGACACCATCTGAACCAAATAAAAGTTTATCTTGGTCTCATCAGACCACAGGACATGGTTCCAGTAATTCAAGTCCTTAGTCTGCTTGTCGTCAGCAAGCTGTTTGCGGGCTTTCTTGTGCATCATCTTTAGAAGAGGCTTCATTTTGAGACTACAGCCATGCAGACCAATTTGATGCAGTGTGCGGCATATGGTCTGAACACTGACATGCTGACCCCCCACCCCTTCAAACTCTGCAGGTATGCTGGCAGCACTCACATATCTATTTCCCAAAGACAACCTCTGGATATGACACTGAGCACGTGCCCTCAACTTCTTTGATCAACCATGGCGAGGCCTTTTCTGAGTGGAACCTGTCCTGTTAAACTGCTGTATGGTCTTGGCCACCATGCTGCAGCTCAGTTTCAGGGTCTTGGCAATCTTCTTATAGCCTAGGCCATCTTTATGTAGAGAAACAATTCTTTTTTTCAGATCCTCAGAGAGTTATTTGCCATGAGGTGCCATGTTGAATTTCCAGTGAGCAGTATGAGAGAGTGAGAGTGATAACACCAAATCTAACACACCTGCTCCCCATTCACACCTGAGACTGTGTAACACTAATGAGTCACATGACACTGAGGAGGGAAAATGGCAAATTGGGCCCAATTTAGACATATACACTTAGTGGTGCATTCACTTTTTTTGCCAGTGGTTTAGATATTAATGACTGTGTGTGTTGAGTTATTTTGAGGGGACAGCAAATTTACACTGTTATACAAGCTGTACACTCACTACTTTACATTGTAGCAAAGTGTAATTTCTTCAGTGTTGTCACATGAAAAGATATAATAAAATATTTTCAAAAATGTGAGGGGTGTACTCACTTTTGTGAGATACTGTACTTAGGAATATGTCACAGGGTCCTTAGAATAAAGAATGGTACACTAATATACAAGCATTCTCCCACTGCCCATATAAATATTCACTAGGGATGGTCAAAATTTTGGCCCCCATGGACGCACCTCATAGTTGGAGGTAAGAAGTGCCATCAGACTAAAAGTAATTATGTTCAAGTAGGAAATCAATAGCCATAACCAAAAATTCTCACTGTTCTCTATTGTAACTTAAGCACTACACCTCGCAATATGTTCTTTGACTGATGACAGGACCAGATGATGGGGGATGGAAGAATACAGAGCCTGTACATCTAAAGTGATCCAGATAAAGTTCTCATCCCAGGAAAAATCACTACTGCAAAATAAAAGCATCTTGGTATCCCTGATGTAACCTGGGAGCCTTCTTACCAGTGGCTGGAAATAAACATCCACCCACTTGCTAAGTGGCTCCAGAAGGAAACTGATGCCGACTAAAATTGGCCTACCTACCTTCAAGTCTGTCTTGGTCAGACTCCTCCACGTAGCTACGGCTGATATATTGAGCGCACTCAACTCTACTGGAACCTATCACCAGCGACTACAGACTGTATCCTGTACCTTTCCTGGTGCTCAGATTGTATATGAGGGATAAGGTTGAGCTATAGAGGTGCCAATATATCTTCATACAGGTTGCTGCAATTGCTACTACCCTGCTCTGTATACTTAATGGTGAAGAATACAGTCTGGATTTGTGCCAGTGTATTTTTAACAAATGTTGAATACGATTCTATCAGTGAATATACCAGGCTTCTTACAAATGACCTGGAGAGGGAAAATGTATATAAACAAGCTCCTGAAGAAGCGATTAACCAAGAAACATGTAGAGCGACTAGTTTTTCATTATGTTCCAGGTTCTATGATTTTACTGGCTCTGACCTTCGGTGTCTGTACCGGTTTTGTTTTTGTTTTTATCCTCTTGTGTCTATGTTGACATTGTATTTTGTATACAAACATTTTTTATGTTTTTGTTACCAATAAAATGTAAAATTTTAATTGTGCCTGTAAAATCCATGTTTCCCAATCGCTATATACACATTTAATTAATCATTAGGACATGGCACAGATCTTTTTTTTGTCTATGCACCCACAGCATTAGCACTTTAAGTATTGCACGAAATCGTTTATTATTTTTTTGCATTATTTTGCACATCATTGGACTTTTGCAGTTTGCACCTATTATATGAATTTCAAGCATTAGTGCACTTTTCAATTATTTTATTTGCAAGCGCTGTGTTTTTTGCTAGATATTTTTCAGTCTGTGTGTACCCAGCTTTAATGATCTAGAAGCCGGGCTTCTGCATTGCATGTAAATCACTTCAATTCTGGCACTTGTACGTGTAAAGTGAAAAAGTGTCCATGCGCAAAATAGAATTCAATCTTAATAAAGCAACACAAAAAATCAAAAAGGCCCTTCCTCCAAAGAGGTCTTATTAATGACGAAATGCATCAAGGAGAGTCCTAACAGTGACAACATCTCGCACACCTGATTGCTTACCAGCGGTAGTGATTGAAGCTGACAGTCTGCTGCTCTTCTGCTATACAAAAATTTCCCTTTATTATATTGGGAAAAAAAAAAAAAAAAACACAATATTTTTAACTTTCTGCTATAAAACATATCTAATAAAGAATTGAAAAAAAATCAAATTTCTTCATACATTTTGGCCCATATGTATTCTGCTACATGTTTTTAGAAAAAAAAAATCCCAATTAGCATATATTGATTGGTTTATTATAGCGTCTACAATCTATGAGATATTTTTATTCTTTTTTTTTTACTGTTAATGTCGGCGATCAACGACTTATAGTGGGACTGTGATATTGCGGCAGACATTCAAACACTAACTGACACTTTTGACACTTTTTGGGGACCAGTAACACTAATACAGTGATCAGTGCTAAAAAATAATCACTGTCACTGTACCAATGGCTGGGAAGGGTTTACCAGGGGGGCGATCAAAGGGTTAACTGTGTGCCTAGCCTGTATTTTACTACAGTGTGGAAGGTGCTTTTACTAGGGGAAGGCATGTATCCTAGTCCCAGCTTTGCAGAGACACAGGATCCCGGCTTTGCAGAGACACAGGATCCATGCCTTCCCATTAACAGAACGGAGATCTGGCTTGTTTATACAGGCAGACCGCCTTTGTTCGTTTCTGCAGGACGATCGGCGGGTGGCCTCCAATGCACAGCTGCCGCCATGTAGCAGTCAAACTAATTAAGGAGAAGCCTAGTGTGTTCCTCTTTGTCAGTTGGGATAGATACGAGTTACCATCAAATTGTTCAGAGAAGTTTACGGTCTGTCCAGGCCTGCTACAAACACACACCTAGAGAGGTAAGAATTATTTTTTAATATTTTTACAGTAGGTATACTGTGTGAGTGGGAACACATAGCATACATTTAGTGGGGCTTTTTTAAATTTGCAAAAGTGGAAATACACTTTAAAGTTTTCTAGTTGTGTATAGAGTGGTAAAGTGGTCTGTCAGGGCACCAAGCATCTGCAATTTCATTTTTGCTAGGTGTTCCACATGAATATATTCTTCCGTATCTTCCTGGCTGATACAATTATTCTGTGAACATAATAAAGGTGTACATGATTATTGTATTAAATTGCTGTCATTTTTTTTTTTTTTAAATTTGAGTTTCTATTTCTACATTGTATCATTTAATAGGGAAATTTGTAGGCTAATTCATTGAATCAGGAGAAAATGAGAACAAAGTTGCAATTGATCATTTCCTCTTTGCATCTGCTGATCATTATTAGTTATCACTATTGCTTGTTTTCCTAATAGTTTTCTTAGTTTTCTTAGTGTCTACAGAACTTCTTTGCCTATATTATGGAGATGAGGAAGGGGGATGCATTATAATTGTGAACATAAAATGTTATAGACTAGTGATGGCGAACCTTAGCACCCCAGATGTTTTGGAACTCATGCGCTCTGCAGTGTAGTGGAGCATCATGGGAAATGTAGTTCCAAAAAATCTGGGGTGCCAAGGTTCACCATCACTTTTATAGAATCTTTCTAATAAAATAATTAATGAATACAATTGATTGGTTTTACCATTTTTACAAGGCAAAACATTCTGTCATGTAACCATGCATCTCTTCTACCTGACACTGGAGGATGGAGGTTACAGGACATTATTAACAAAAATAACTGCGCTAAACACTAAAAATATTTTAAAAGCTGCAGCTAGAAGTGGGAAACACCAAAAAATGCAGTTAACAATAATAAAGCTGCGCTACAGATGATGTATGTTAGTGAAACATATAAGTATTATGTGATATAAATGTAATATCAATATACAACATGCGGAATAGAGTCACAACCTTGAAAAAGGTGTTACAGACCCATATACATATTATGTGATATAATAGGTATGTGACAATATGCAAAATTATGCTCACAACTTAAAAAATATTGTGTGCAAACAAATAAGGAGAAGGAAGAAAAAGTCCCAAACAAATTCTAAAATGGTGAGTAATTGGATGTGTAAAGGAAAGTTGAAGTCATCCACCACAATTCAGTATCATTTTCCTCTGCAGTGTCTCTGTGCTAATGCGCTTACCAGATGGGGTAAAAAATATAGCCTTTCAAGATATTCCCTGGAGGGTCCAGATATAAAGCCAGCTCAAATGGATATCACTTAAATCTCCACACTGTGCCAAGCAAACACTAGGTACCGTGGCTTTCAAGGGCAGCTCAGACAGCAATCTCCCCCGCAGTTTCACCATATAAAAATAAGGGCCACCATAGTGAAGTACGTAGCAAACAGCATATTTATTAAAAAACACAAAGTAGAACACTCACATTTAAATGAAGAAAACAGTGTCCCCAGGAAGACGTCATTTGTGACGAAACGCGTCGGAATAGGCGTGCTGCCGTCACCACGTGATACCCGGACGTCGGGCGGCTGTGTCCTTTGTTTTCTGCCGGTTTTACGGCGCTGTTTTCTTCATTTAAATGTGAGTGTTCTACTTTGTGTTTTTTAATAAATATGCTGTTTGCTACGTACTTCACTATGGTGGCCCTTATTTTTATATGGTGATACTGCTGGGGAGATTGCTGTCTGAGCTGCCCTTGAAAGCCACGGTACCTAGTGTTTGCTTGGCACAGTGAGGAGATTCGAGTGATATCCGTTTGAGCTGGCTTGATATCTGGACCCTCCAGGGAATATCTTGAAAGGCTATATTTTTTACCCCATCTGGTAAGCGCATTAGCTTATCTTTGGCACAGAGACACTGTGGAGGAAGATTATACTGAATTGTGGTGGAGGACTTCAACTTTCCTTTTCACATCCAATTACTTACCGTTTTAGAATTTGTTTGGGACTTTTTCTTCCTTCTCCTTATTTGTTTGCACACAATCATTTTTTTAAGTTGTGAGCATAATTTTGCACGTTGTCACATACCTATTATATCACATAATACAGTGGTTCTCAACTCCAGTCCTCGGGACCCACCAACAGGCCAGGTTTGCAAGATAACTAAATTACATCACAGGTGATCTCATTTGCTGCTCAGTGATTGTGGTATTCTAGTCTGCATCCCCCAAGGTAATACTTAAAATCTGGCCTGTTAGTGGGTCCCGAGGACCGGAATTGAGAACCACTGACATAATATGTATATGGGTCTATAACACCTTTTTCAAGGTTGTGACCCTATTCCGCATGTTTTATATTGATATTACATTTATATCACATAATACTTATATGTTTCACTAACATACATCACCTGTAGCGCAGCTTTATTATTGTTACAGGACATTATGCCTGTATTCCATAGTCTGTTCAGCCTGAGGCAAGATGTAATTTATGCTTCAGCAGGGGGCGTGTTCAAGAGGCAGGCTGTGATTGGTTGGGGGTGTGGTGGCTGAACAAACCACCCAATAAAGACATGCTGTGTGTCTGCACAGGGTCCTGTACCTCTGAACGGACAGCCAAAGAATGAAAACTGACCATGCATGCACAAATCAGCTTCTGTGCTTTGTATGGCCAGTTTAAAAGGATCAACCAGGTACTTCAGATAGAATAAGTACATGAAAATGATGGAGACTGTCATTTATATCAGTGGTCTCCAAACTGCAGACTTTTGCTTGCCTTTATACAGCCTTCAGGCCACTATGAAACCACTGACACCAACAAGGGGGCACCACTTCTTCCAATGACAAACAGTAGGGAACCATTCCTGCTGTTGACACCAACAATGGATCATTTTTCCTTCCACTGACAGCAATTATGGGACACTATTCCTCCCACTGACACCAGCAATGAAGCATAATTCCTCCCACTGATATATACAATTATCCACTACTCCTACCTCTAATACCAACGATGGGGCACTATTCTTCCTTCTACTGACTACAGGCACTATGTCATTTTTTTTTTTTTTTTTCCTCCCACTGACGCTGGGGTATTGTCTACTTCCACTGGTCACTCCGGCCCCAATAAAGTCAAAAGGACAGTAAACCGGACTTTTAAGAAAATTGGAGACCCCTGATTTATATAATACACATACAGTATGTGGACACACACGTCTTCCTCCATAAATACAGTACAGTGAGGATATATGGTCTCCTTAGGACAAAAAGTGTGCTACTGGCAGGATAAACAGGCAAATAAAGGTTAAAAAGACGCCTTGCCTACAGCTTGGTGCCTCATATAAAGTCCCACCGTGCGATTTTCGTGCGTTTTTGGTGGATGCAGTCTGATTTGACCTTAGTTTTTCCGTATACAGGGATGGAGACCAATAGCATGACCTGCTTGTCTCACACAAAGTCCCAAATAGGAAATTAGGGATTGAAAGGCATTGTGCTTTACAGGCCATGCCCCATATATAAAATCCCAATCTGTCTTTATACTGCATCCACCAAGGGGATGGAGGTGTAATGCTTCTCAGCTGGTCCTTTCCAGTTTGTACCATCGTTACAACTTAGTTATTTGAGTTTTTAGATAACAGACCAGTCATGGATGGGGGTGGGTTGGAGGAGGTTTGGGCTGTCTCCCTCCCACCTGTTCCCCCATCCATCCATTAGCAGCCATGTGCTCCCAGTGTGGAGACACTAAATTAGGAAGTGTTAGGAACTGCAGATAAATCAGGGTGCCGTGTAGTGGCTCTGCAGCTTACACATGCATTTGCAAATGTGTGTCAACTAAACCCCTGTTCTTTGTATCATGAGACAGGTCTACTTGGTTGGTGACAGACTGGAGGGTGAGTACATCAGACTGGGGGGCTGGCTGACTTCCATGCACCTCTTATAATCCTTCAACCTCATTTTTTTCTTGATACAGGGATGGAGACACCGGGCACTACCTGCTGGGGTCTCACTTAAAGTCCCACCTAGCCTATTGTGTTTAAGCAACCAGGGATGGAGACGCCTTGCCTACAGCTTGGTGCCTCATATAAAGTCCCATCGTGTGATTTTCGTGCGTTTTTGGTGGATGTAGTCTGATTTGACCTTAGTTTTTCCGTATACAGGGATGGAGACCAATAGCATGACCTGCTTGTCTCACACAAAGTCCCAAATAGGAATTTAGGGATTGAAAGGCATTGTGCTTTACAGGCCATGCCCCATATATAAAATCCCAATCTGTCTTTATACTGCATCCACCAAGGGGATGGAGGTGTAATGCTTCTCAGCTGGTCCTTTCCAGTTTGTACCATCATTACAACTTAGTTATTTGAGTTTTGAGACAACAGACCAGTCATGAATGGGGGTGGCTTGGGGGAGGTTTGGGCTGTCTCCCTCCCACCTGTTCCTCCATCCATCCATTAGCAGCCATGTGCTCCCAGTGTGGAGACACTAAATTAGGAAGCGTTAGGAACTGCAGATAAAACAGGGTGCCGTGTAGTGGCTCTGCAGCTTACACATGCGTTTGCAAATGTGTGTCAACTAAACCCCTGTTCTTTGTATCATGAGACAGGTCTACTTGGGTGGTGACAGACTGGAGGGTGAGTACATCAGACTGGGGGCTGGCTGACTTCCATGCACCTCTTATAATCCTTCAACCTCATTTTTTTTTTTTCAATAAAGGTTAAAAAAGCCCGAAAGGGTAACTCCACTTTCGTGGGGAAAAAAATAATAAAAACCAATATAGCGTATACAATTGCGACACAAATCATATTGTAATTGAATGTTATTAAAAATGACCTTTCCTTTTCAGTCTGCAGCTATTGTAATTGTCTGCAAAATGCAATGCAATATGGCTACCTGGAGCTGTTCTGTACACAGATTGTGTACTGACCACACCCCAGAAACATAATTTCCTGCTTGTGTGATTGGCTTACCAATTTTCCCATAAGTCTGCCTAAGATACAAGTCAGATTTCTAGCATCTCCTGCAACTAAAATGTATTTTTTGGTGAGATACTCCCAATAGGAACACGTCTAAAGGGATGCAGGCCCAGCAGCTTTCCTCATTAGTGCTCTGCAGCTTCCACAGCTAATAGATAATTATGAAACCGCTCCCATTTGACCCACCCAGCAGAGGGGCACAGAGCAACAAACAAGGATTTCTTCAGAATAACAAAAGGTAGGAATCTGCAACAGTTAGTTAAAATCCTTGTAATGTACATAGATAACCGAGAGGGGAATGTTTTCTTCTCAACAAAAGTGGATTTATGCTTAAAAAAAGGAAAACAAATGCAATAATTTACAACCAGTATACAAATTTCACATATAAAAAATAGCCAAATATTGAATCTTTTTTTTTTACATTTTCCCTGATATAGGATGAAATCTGTTTGCATATTGCTAGTCATAACTCTATATTGCTCTTTGTTTTCTCATCTTTAGTTGAAATGAACAATCACCATTATGTCATTTTAACCCCCATCACTATAACATTTCTTTTATATGCAAAACAGTGAACAAATGCATGCTGTTTTTTTATATATATATATATATATATATATATATATATATATATATATATATATATATTGTGTTCAGCTATTATCTTTAGTGCCTTTAACAGTTTTCCATTGCACACTTATTTTCCCATGCATGTACAGATGCTGAAACACATTTGATGTGCTAATGATGGCAACATCTGCTATCGCTAGGCTGTAGGCTGGAGATATCCATACAGTAGACTTCCCATTAACAAAGTCACAGTGCTTGTTATCCTGTATTAGGCAGCACAAAGCGAACATACATACCACTAACAAAACTACACCCAACATATTATTCAGAGCCAATTACCTTTAAAATATGGGTGTCTTTTCTACTGCCAAATGCCAGCTAGCTGCCTACTCATTTTATTGACAAAGGAAAAAGAAATCAATTAACCTGACAGAACACCCCATTCAATAGCTTGTTAAAGGAAAATTATGTTTAAATAAGATAATGGAAATAATGTCCCCTATGCTGAGAATTAAATAAATATTAAAACTTTCTTTAAGTATATTTAAAGCCCATTTTTTAAAATTGGATAGAGTAAAAGATGGTTAAAACTACCATTTCTTCTTTCATCTGTCTCTTATTAGGGAGATTCCCCTTAACTTCCTATTCAGAAGATTCAAAGGGAAATGAGACAAAAGCCTCGTACACACGATCAGATTATAGAACGGTCTGTCATCCATTTTTTGTTGCATGCTAGTCTCATGTGGAAAGTGAAGAGGTTACTTTCATACGAAAATTCCCGTACGACAGAATTCTACTTCAGAAGTGATGTCTAGAGTTGAGCGGACACCTGGAAGTCTGTGTTCGGCGGGTTCGGCCGAATTTGAAAAAAAAGTCCGGGTCCGTGTCCTGGACTTTTTCCGAACTTTACCCGGACACCGAACCCCATTGAAGTCAATGGGGACCCAAACTTTCAGGCACTTAAATGGCTCTAAAACACCAATGGAAAGGGCTAGAGTGCTGCAAATGGCAGCAAAATGTAGTTAAGAGTATGGCGAGTGCTCTGCAAACAAATGTGGATAGGGAAATAACTTAAAACAACAAAAAAAAAAAACAGAAAAATAAAAATGTTTTTCATCTGTGAAGGACGAGGCCCATATGGAGTAGGAGGGAGGTTGAGGTGGTGGTGGATGTGGCGGTGTCATAGGCATGCGCACAGGGTGTACCGGGTGTGCCTGGGCACACCCTAATCACCTAGGGCACATTAGCATTATCACTCTGTTTGCCAGTGAGGAGATGGGAAAGATCCCCCTCGCACCTGCTCTGCCATAAGAGAAGTGCCACACACTTCTATTTCACTTTGCCAGCAGGGAGAGTAATGTACCGGGGCCATATACATGTAGGCAAACACATGCATGTGTATTTAAACTTTGGGGTGCACACCCTAATGCAATAGGCTGCGCACACCTATGGTCGGTGTAGGTGGAAGCGGCGGTGGAGGAGGACGAGGTAGCCAACACTGCTTTTTTTCAGTAATTTTAAATGAGGGTACACCCCAAAAGAGTGAGAAAGATCAAAAATAGAACAATGGCTGGGTAAGGTCGGTATCCATCTCTATTCTGCACAAGGTACGGAAAAGTCCTGTGGGATCCATGCCTGGTTCATTTTAATGAACGTGAGCTTGTCCACATTGTCTCTGGACAGGCGGCTGCGCTTGTCTGTGATAACGCCCCCAGCCGTGCTAAATACACGTTCAGATAATACACTGGCTGCAGGGCACGCCAGCACCTCCAAGGCGTAAGGGGCAAGCTCAGGCCATGTGCCCAATTTGGAGACCCAGAAGTTGAAGGGGGCAGACCCGTCTTTCACTACATGTAGGCGTGTGCACACATACTGCTCCACCATGTTGCTGAAATGCTGCCTCCTGCTAAGACATTCCATATGACCTGCTGGTTCTGCTGTTTGTTGTGGCGTGCTGACAAAGCTTTTCCACATTTCGGCCATGCTAAAACCCTGCCTTCTGAGGTGCTGGCGGTGCCCTGGTTGCGTTAGCAACCTCTTCCTCCTCCTCCTCCTCCTCTGCCTTGGCCTTGTGCTTCCACTGTGGCCCCGCTGTCAGGTGGGAATGCAAGCAGCATCGCGTCTACCAGCGTGCGCTTGTCCTTGTAACGGGGATCCAGCAGCGTGGCCACCCAGTAATCAGCACAAGTTAGAATGTGGGCAACTCGTTGTGGAGACACTGCAGCATGTAATCGCTCATGTGTGCCAGGCTGCCCAGAGGCAACGAAAGGCTGTCCTCTGTGGGAGGTGTATCGTCCGTGTCCTCTGTATCCCCCACGCACCAGTGATGGCCATGAGCTGGCCTGGGTGCCACCCTGCTGTGAACATGGTTCCATCTCCTCCTCCATCTCCTCCTCCTCATCCTCCAGAACTGTGCCCCTGCTGGACAATTGTGTGTAACGCTCCTGCGTTTCATGTATGGTGTGGATTTTCAGCTGCAGAAATATTCCACTTCAGTAGTCATGTAAGAGAGATGCTGAGATACCATTCCCAACCTCAATGACTCATCATGTGTGGAAGGTCTTAATTCAGCTAGTAAATACACACACTCAACAAGCTGGTTCCTAGAGTGACTTTATGTATGTAGTAACACAGTGATGAAGATTTAAGAGACAGGTTGAGTGGAGGTGGTAGGTGACAGACACTTGAAGGTAAGACAGTAGCAGATGGATGCAGGTAGGTTTAGCAATCATGTATGGTAGCAGATGACAGAGTAGCAGGTGGACATACAAGAGAGATCAACCCAGTGCAGGAATAAGTAGCAGTAGTCTTAAGAGCTAGCAATCTAGATATGCAGATGTGATAAATAGTCTTTACTATGCAGAGCTAGATAGTGTAAGCTTAGTATAAGTTTATAGAGGGTTCCCCTGCGGGGTACTTAGCACTAATAGCAATACAGCCGAAGGTTGGTTCAGGAGGAGCGGATGATCCGGAAGCGGGATGCAGGGATCAGCGCAGCGAGGTACCGTCAGCGAGGTATGCTTGCAAGCACGAAAGCTTCAAGCCAAGTTAGCATCCAGGTAAGGGTGTTTGAACGAACACATGTGAGTGAGAACCGGCGATTTAAATAGCCATCTAGTCCGGCGCTGAGTGATGACAGCTTCAGTCTTAAAGGTGTATGCGCACCTTTCCAAAAGAGAATGGTGGGGCGCATACACTTGTGAAAAGAGTAATTTAGGGTACCAAAGGTACCGGAACATTACAATACCCCCCCCTTAAGGCCGGCTCCTGAAGGCCTCTGGAGCTGGTTTGTCTGGGTATCTTGCATGAAAATTGCGGATTAATCTAGGGGCATGTATTTCAGAGGTGTTTAGCCAGGTGTCGTCTTGGGGCCCATAGTTCTTCCATCTAACCAAGTACTGAAGTCTTCTTCTGTAGATACGAGAATCCAGAATCTCTTTTATCTCGTATTCTTCTCCACCTTCAACTTGTACAGGAGGCGGAGGTGGAATATTAGGCCTTATTCCTTGGTCCGGAACATGGGGCTTCAGTAGCGACACATGGAAAATGGGATGGATTTTTAAGTCTATTGGCAATGTAAGCTGTACTGCAGCTTTTCCAATAAGTTTTTTGATTGGGAAAGGTCCCAAGAACAGAGGTCCAAGCTTTTTGCTAGGGATCTTCAGTCTTAAATTTTTTGTTGAGAGCCAAACGAGGTCCCCGATAGTGTACTGTGGAGAAGGTCTTCTGCGAAGATCATAGTACTTCTTTTGTTGACTGTGAGCGTGTGCAATGGTAGTATTTAATAAACCCAGAGAATCCTTTATTTGGGTAAGATAGTCTGAGGCTACTGGGTTGTTTGAAGGAAGGATGCGTGGTGGAAGAATAGAGGGATGAAACCCATAGTTCAAGTAGAACGGACTCTGCTTGGTTGTACTGTGGGTTGCGTTGTTGTAGGCAAATTCTGCCAGAGGGAGAAGATCCACCCAATCATCCTGTTGGTAGGAAGTGTAACAACGTAAATACTGCTCGATGCATTGGTTGACTCTCTGTCTGTCCGTTGGTCTGCGGATGGTAAGGAGAAGTGAGCTTCCGCTCGATCCGTAGTATGTGACATAGTTCTTGCCAGAACTTAGAAATAAATTGGGATCCACGGTCAGACAGAAGAGTTTTTGGGATACCATGTAATCTAAAGACATGTTTCATCAGGAGTTCTGCCGTTTGTTTGGACGAAGGTAGTCTGCGAATAGCAATGAAATGTGCCATCTTTGTCAGATGGTCCACTGACACCAAGATGGTATTAAATCCTTTGGAAAGAGGCAATTCTACGATGAAGTCCAAGGACAAAACTTCCCATGGAGTTTGGGGTATTGGTAGACTGCATAGTAGACCGGATGGTCTCGTTGTGTCAATTTTGGACCTGGCACAGACATTGCATGAAGAGACGAATTTTTGTATAGATGTTTTCATGTCAGGCCACCAGAATTGCCGGGAAATCAAATTGAGAGTCTTTGTCATACCCATATGTCCTGCCATAGGCACATCATGAGATAATTCCAAGATCTTGGTGCGTAGGGTAGGTGGTATGTAAAGTTTGTCGTTGTAGTAGAGGAAGCCTTCTGCATCAGTATTTAGTTGTGGTGGGGGTGAATCCAAACTTATACCATGCAAAACCTCTTCCTTCAAGGAACGGACAACTCCAATAATGCGTTTGTGAGGTATTATAGGAACGGAAGGGATTTCAAAGTAGTTTTCTTCAGTTAGTCGTGATAGTGCATCCGCCTTTTTGTTCTTATCTGCAGGTGTGTAGGTCACTAGGAAGTTAAACCTTAGAAAGAATAGTGACCATCGTACCTGTCGGTGCGAGAGAGTTTTGCTAGTCTGAAGATATTGGAGGTTTTTATGGTCCGTGTATATAATTATTGGTAATTGGGTGCCTTCGAGTAAATGTCGCCAATTCTCCAGAGCCAATTTTATAGCAAGCAGTTCCTTTTCACCCACGGGGTAATTTATCTCGGGACTGCTTAGGGATTTAGAAAAAAAGGCGACTGGATGAAGTGGTGAAGTGTGGGTTGGTCGTTGGGAGAGTATTGCTCCTACTGCCATGTTTGACGCATCTACCTCCAGAATGTATTGGAGGGATGGGTCTGGATGGCGTAATATGGGAGCGGAAGTAAACCTTGTCTTTAACAAGTGAAAAGCTTTATTGGCTTCTTCTGACCATTTGAATGTTTTTTTTTATGCTAGTGAGCTGTGTGAGGGGTCTCACAATAGCAGAAAAGTTTTTAATGAACTTCCTGTAGAAATTTGAAAATCCCAGGAATTGCTGTAGCGCCTTGCGTGTGGTTGGTGTAGGCCAATCCTGAATGCAGGATATTTTACTCATGTCCATCTCGATTCCTGTTTTGGATATGATGTAGCCTAGAAAGAGTACCTCATCTTTATGAAACAAGCATTTCTTCAGTTTCACATAAAGGTTATGTGCAAGCAATCTCGATAGTACAAGTCTTACATGTCTTATGTGTTCAGACAGGGATCGTGAATATATAAGTATATCGTCCAGATATACCACAACACAGACATCTAGTAAGTCTTTAAAAATATCGTTTATAAATCGTTGGAAAACTGCAGGGGCGTTGCATAGCCAGAATGGCATCACAAGATATTCGAACAATCCGTATCTGGTTCTGAATGCAGTCTTCCACTCGTGTCCATCACGGATTCGAATGAGATTGTATGCTCCTTTCAGGTCCAATTTTGAAAAATAGGTAGCTCCACGCACCTGCTCAATGAGCTCAGGGATAAGCGGTAGAGGATAGCGATCTTTTATTGTGATAGCATTCAATTTCCTGTAGTCGATGATAGGTCTGAGACTGGAGTCCTTATTGCGAACAAAAAAGAGTCCTGCTGCTGTGGAAGAAGTGGAAGGTCTAATAAAACCTTTTTCCAAATTCTCATCCAAATAGGTTTTGAGATGGGAAAGTTCATCCTGTGAAAGAGGATAAACATGACCGAACGGCAATTTGCTATTTGGGAGTAGATCAATGCTACAATCATAGTCTCGATGAGGAGGTAATGCTTGAGCATTTTTCTCAAGAAAAACCTCAGAAAGATCCTGATAACATAGTGGTGCAATCTCATCTGTCACCATAGACAGAATCTTCCCGGAAGACGGGAGGTTACACGTATCCTGGCAATAGCAAGAGAGGAAGGCCAAGGACCGTTCCTTCCAATCTATGGTTGGTTGGTGTGTGTGTAACCAGGGAAGTCCCAACACAATGGGAAAGTGGGGTGAAGGTATTAAATCGAAGGTAGTAGTCTCCCTATGAGACTCGTTAATAGTGACTAGAAGTGCTTGTGTCTGATCAGTGATCGGACCAGAGGATAACGGAACACCGGTAATAAGACTTACTGAGACAGGTTTAAGTTTAGAAATAATAGGAATTTTATTTGAAGCAGCAAAACATATATCAATATAATTTCCACAAGATCCTGTGTCAATCATGGCCTTAGTAGAAATCCTGTTCTGGTCCCACTGTAATGTCAAACAAATAAAAATGTAAGGGTTAGTGAATAAAGTTGTCAATCCCCCTAGGAGGACATGTGAACACTCACCCTTCTTTTTGTTGACTAGGGGACAGACATTTATCTTGTGATCCGGGGATGCACAGTACAAGCAGAGATTTTCATATCGTCTTTTGGCTTTTTCCATAGTTGATAGCGGTGGGCGTATGGTTCCTACCTCCATAGGAACGGGGTTAACGGCCGGAATCCGAGGGGAAACGGATAATGGCATTCCCATTTTCTCAGCCTTTCTTTCTCGTAGTCTTCTATCTATGGTAATACTGAGTTGTATTTATGCATCCAGGGTTTTTGGTAGATCCGCTCGGGCGAGCTCGTCCTTAACGGCTTCTGATAGGCCAAGCCTAAATTGGGTTTTCAGAGATGCATCATTCCATTCTGAATCAAGGGTCCATCTCTTGAATTCCGCGACAAAGTCTTCTACAGGCCTCCTTCCTTGTTTCAAGGATCTTAATTGAAGATCGGCAGTACTCTGCCTATTGGGGTCATCATATAGGCTAGTGAGTTCTGCTAGGAACAAGGCATAGGAGTTGAGAAGCTGGTCATTTTTCTCAAAAAGAGAGTCTGCCCAGGCTCGAGGATCGCCTGTTAGGTAAGAAATAATAGTACAAACCTTAATGTGATCAGTAAGGTAGGTACGAGGTTTTAGCAAAAAAAGTAACTCACATGCGTTTTTAAATTCGCAAAATTTTTTGCGATCGCCTGTAAATACCAAAGGGGGATTTATCTTGGGTTCAGGGGACTGAGCAGAGGTAAGTTGTGTCAGTCTAATTACCTGCTGCGACAGAGCCTGATTGTCTTCTTTTAATTCAGCAAGTGCGTGTATTAACGCAGTTACTTGCTGTTTTAATTGTGTCACCTGAGTGGTTATTTCTGCTGAATCCATTTGTGGGTTCGTTCAATCTGTAACGCTCCTGCGTTTCATGTATGGTGTGGATTTTCAGCTGCAGAAATATTCCACTTCAGTAGTCATGTAAGAGAGATGCTGAGATACCATTCCCAACCTCAATGACTCATCATGTGTGGAAGGTCTTAATTCAGCTAGTAAATACACACACTCAACAAGCTGGTTCCTAGAGTGACTATGTATGTAGTAACACAGTGATGAAGATTTAAGAGACAGGTTGAGTGGAGGTGGTAGGTGACAGACACTTGAAGGTAAGACAGTAGCAGATGGATGCAGGTAGGTTTAGCAATCATGTATGGTAGCAGATGACAGAGTAGCAGGTGGACATACAAGAGAGATCAACCCAATGCAGGAATAAGTAGCAGTAGTCTTAAGAGCTAGCAATCTAGATATGCAGATGTGATAAATAGTCTTTACTATGCAGAGCTAGATAGTGTAAGCTTAGTATAAGTTTAGTTTATAGAGGGTTCCCCTGCGGGGTACTTAGCACTAATAGCAATACAGCCGAAGGTTGGTTCAGGAGGAGCGGATGATCCGGAAGCGGGATGCAGGGATCAGCGCAGCGAGGTACCGTCAGCGAGGTATGCTTGCAAGCACGAAAGCTTCAAGCCAAGTTAGCATCCAGGTAAGGGTGTTTGAACGAACACATGTGAGTGAGAACCGGCGATTTAAATAGCCATCTAGTCCGGCGCTGAGTGATGACAGCTTCAGTCTTAAAGGTGTATGCGCACCTTTCCAAAAGAGAATGGTGGGGCGCATACACTTGTGAAAAGAGTAATTTAGGGTACCAAAGGTACCGGAACATTACATTGTGTCCCTGGCGTTTGTGGGTGCAGGAACCCACCCTCGGAGCCACTTGCGAATGACTGCCCTGAAAGCCTTGGAAATGTTACCTCTTTATCCTCCTCCTCCTCCTCATCCTGTGCCACATCCTCTTCCATCATCGCCCGAATTGTTTTTTGAATGAGGCATAGAAGTGGGATAGTTAAGCTGACAACGGCGTCATCGGCACTGGCCATGTTGGTGGAGTACTCAAAACAGAGCAACAAGGCACACAGGTCTCGCATGGAGGCCCAGTTATTGGTGGTGAAGTGGTGCTGTTCCGCAGAGCGACTCACGCGTGCGTGCTGCAGCTGAAACTCCACTATGGCCTGCTGCTGCTCGCACAGTCTTTCCAGCATGTGCAAGGTGGAGTTCCACCTTGTGGGCACGTCACATATGAGGCGGTGAGCGGGAAGGCCGAAGTTACGCTGCAGCGCTGACAGGCGAGCAGCAGCAGGGTGAGAACGCCGAAAGTGCGCACAGACGGCCCGCACTTTCTGCAGCAGCTCTGACATATCGGGGTAATTTTTAAGGAACCTCTGCACCACCAAATTCAGCACATGCGCCAGGCAAGGGATGTGCGTCAAACCGGCTAGGCCCAGAGCTGCTATGAGATTTCGCCCGTTATCGCACACCACCAGGCCGGGCTTGAGGCTCGCTGGCAGCAACCACTCATTTGTCTGCTGTTCCATGTTCCTCCACAACTCCTGCGCGGTGTGTGGTTTTTCCCCCAAACAGGCAAGTTTTAAAACTGCCTGCTGTCGTTTACCCCTGGCCGTGCTGAAGTTGGTGGTGAAGGTGTTACGCTGACCGGATGAGAAGGCGGTAGAGGATGAGGAAGCGGAGTAGGAGGAGTTAGGAACAGGAGGCAAACTGAAGCGCCCTGCAATCCTCGGTGGTGGAAGGACATGCGCCAAATTGCTATCCGCCTCAGGCCCATCCACCACTGCATTTACCAGTGTGCCGTTAGGGAGATATAACGCCCCTGACCGTGCTTACTGGTCCACGTATCGGTAGTTAGGTGGACCTTGGCACAGATGGCGTTGCGCAGTGCACACCTGATTTTTTCCCCCACTTGGTTGTGCAGGGAAGGGATGGCTTGCCTGGAAAAATAGTGGCGGCTGGGCACGACGTACTGTGGGACAGCCATCGACATAAGGCTTTTAAAACTGTGCGTCTCCACCAGACGGAATGACAGCATTTCAAAGGCCAAGAATTTTGAAATGCTGGCATTCAGGGCCAGGGATCGCGGGTGGGTAGGGGGGTACTTCCTCTTCCTCTGAAGTGTTTGGGAGATGGAAAGCTGAACGCTTCCACGGGACATTGTGGAGATGGTTGGTGACCCAGGTGGTGGTGTTGCTGACAGATCCTCTGTTTGCGGGGTGGCAGGTGCCGGTATCACTACAGATGTGGATGGAGAGGCCGAGACTGCAGCAGAAGAGGAAGCAGGAGCAGCCAGAGACCTTTCTTGGTTTTGAAGGTGTCTACTCCACTGCAGCTTGTGCTTTGCACTTAGATGCCTGATCATGCAGGTTGTGCTCAGGTTGAGAAGGTTTATGCCTCGCTTCAGGCTCTGATTGCACAGGGTGCAAACCACTCGTGTCCTGTCATCAGCACATTTTCTGAAGAACTTCCACGCTAGAGAACTCCTTTGAGCTCACTTTGGTGTGCTCGTTCCCTTGCTGTGTTGGGCAGTAGCAGGCGTAGTGTCTACGGCATGGCCGCTCCGCTTCTGCACCCTGCTCCCTCTTCTGCTGTGCTGGTGGCTCTGTGCGACCACCGCCTCTTCCTCCAAACTACTCGGGTCACCTGCATGACCTTTATTCCATGTGTGGTCGAGGACCTCATCATCCTCCACATCATCTTCCACCCAGTCTTCACCCCTGCCCTCCTTGTCGGTCTCCACAATTCTGAATGCCGCAGCAGTTGGCACCTGCGTTTCGTCATCATCGGAGACGTGCTGCGATGGTCCTTCCATGTGCTCATCTTGAGAAATAAGTGGTTGGGCATCGCTGCACTCAATCTCTTCCACTTCTGGGGCAGGGCTAGGTGGATGGCCCTGGGAAACCCTGCTGACAGAGTCATCAAAAAGAAGAAGAGACTGCTGCATGACTTGGGGCTCAGACTGCTTGCCTGATTTGCAAGGGGGTGAGGTGAAAGAAGGTTGGACATTGGCTGCAGGTGCCAACTCTGACCTTTCTGCAGTAGACTGGGTGGGAGACAATGTGAAGGAACTGGAGGCACTGTCAGCAACCCAATCTACTATCTCCTGTACTTCTTCTGGCCTCATCACTTCTAGAGGCACATGATGCCCTACCAAATACTGCTGCAGGTTCTGTCACCTACTCACACTTGAGGAAGGTGTTTCACTTGTGCGTGTAGCTGGCACAGATCGACCACGTCCTCTCCTTGCAACAGGAGCTCTACCAGCAGCACCACGACCCAGGCCACGGCCCCTATTTGACGGTCTCCTCATATTTCTGTAATTTATGATCTTGCCCTAGAAAGGTGTTTATTGAATAGCGGAACACAACAAATCAGTATCGCACGGGTGTATCTCACAGTCAAATATGCAAACTATGCCGCAATTTAATTTTTTTGCCCCAAAAGGGTGTATATTTTATAGCGGAATAGAAAAAAGGATAAAAAACGGTGTATCTCACATGTACAAACACAGACTAGGCCCCGATTAAAATTTTTTGTACCCTAAAGGGAGGATGAGGAAGAGGAGTAGGAGGAGTTGGAAACAGGAGGCAAACTGAAGCGCCCTGCAATCCTCGGCGGTGGAAGGAGATGCGCCAAACAAATTTAAAAAGGCGTATCTCACATGTACCGATACAGACTATGCCGTAATTTAATTTTTTACACTCAAACAGGGTGTATATTGAATAGCGGAATAGGAAAAATTTTACAAAACGGTGGTGTATCTCACACGTACAGACCCAGACTAGGCCCAAATTACTATTTTTTGTACCCCCAAAGGCAGGATGAGGAGTAGGAGGAGTTCGGAACAGGCAGGAGGCACACTGAAGCACCCTGAAATCCTCGGCGGTATGAGATGCGCCCCAAAAATTGGAAAGGTGTATCTCACACGTACCGATACAGACTATCCTGCAATTTAATTGTTTTTACCCCAAAGGTGTAGATTGAATAGCGGAATAGAAAATATGATATCAAAAGGTGTATGAATCTCAAACGTACAGACCCAGACTAGGCCCAAATTACAATTTTTTGTACCCCCAAAAGCAGGATGAGGAGTAGGAGTTCGGAACAGGCAGGAGGCACACTGAAGCCCCCTGCAATCCTCGGCAGTATAAGATGCGCCCCAAAAATTGGAAAGGTGTATCTCACACGTACCGATACAGATTATCCCGCAATTTAATTGTTTTTACCCCAAGGGTGTAGATTGAATAGCGGAATAGAAAATATGATATAAAATTGGTGATTTTTCAATAGCACATGTGAACAGCAGTGTCTTATATCAGTCAGCTCTTCTGCAGGCTATGGAGGGGAAAAAAAAAAGAAAATTCCCCTTTTAAGTTTGTAATTTTTAAATAGATTAGTACAGACTATGCCACAATTTAAGTTTTTTTAACCCAAAAGGGTGTATATTGAATAGTGGAATAGAAAAAAGTGTATACATTTTGAAATCACTCAATAATAGCACATGTGAACACAGCAGTGTATTATCACAGTCAGCAGCACTGAAGAAAAAACGCTGCACACAACTGACTGATAAAAAATACTTTTTTCTCCCTCCTCCTTAGCGGGCAAAAAGATTGTGTTCACACCACCCCACACACAGCAAAATCGATGTGGACCACTGACCCTGCCTATCTCCAGCCTCGCCCTAAAATGATCGATAAGATCGGTCACTGCCGGCAATGCAAACCCCCCACACAGCAAAATCGATTGTAGAACACTGACCCTGCCTATCTCCAGCCTCGCCCTAAAATGCCCTAACAACTCGCCCTGCCTGCAGCACTCCGACCTGTCCCTGATTCTGAATTATTTTCGGACACAATATAATTTATGACTGTCTGTCCCTAATCAGCAGCCAGCTCGTATGATGTGTGCTCTGTCCCTGTACTACAGCAGAATGACGCAGCGGCGCTCGGTCTCGAACTTATAAAGACTTGGTCACATGCTTCAGATGGCCAATTACAGCTACTAATACATTTGTAGGCATGGCTGGGATGGCTTAAGGCACACCAGTTAAACGCTTGTTGATTGGCTGTTGAAAGCCCGTCATTAAAAGCGCGCCAATACATACAAACCCGGAAATAAAATGAACGAACATGAATTTTAAACCCGAACATACAGTAAAGTTTTCAGGTCCGTGTTCGGGTAACAAAAATCCAATTATTCGGTACGAACACGAATAATACAGTCCGTGTTCGCTCAACACTAGTGATGTCATGTGTTGAATTGTTTTGTATGTGTTCTTTCTTTGCTGAGCATGCCTAGTCTTGCTCTTACGATTTTTTTCGGACGAAAACTGTACTAATTAAATGAAAATCGGACGTAGTGTTGACGTACGATAAACATTTTATAGCCTGCACATCCAGTTTTTGTCGTCCCGAAAATTCGTAATCGGCTGTCAAAAGCACCAAACTAACAATCTGAAAATCAGCAGGTCGTTCATCGGACGAAGTTTCCCTTCCGATTTTCGTATCGTGTGTACGGGCCTTAAATCTTTCCAATTTGAGGGGAATCCCCTTTTAGACAGCTGTCAAAGCAATACGTGTCCCCAATAAAATATTTACCCTCAATCACTGAGGCCAGTGGCAACTCAATATTTACCCAATGACACTGGATATCAGGACACTTAGAAAGAGTGAATCTCACTAATGGGGACAAAGACGCAGTGGAACCCTGACCTGGTCCTAACCCTCTTTCCCCCAGTTTTGCCTCTAGGTTGAATTACATTTTTAGTGACTATTAGAAATCATAAAAAAAAAAAAAAAAAAAAAAAGAAATCATAGTGGTGTAGATATTGCTTTGTGCCGCTAAAGTTCTGAACGATGTAAAAAAAAAATGTGTTATATTATATAAAGAAATCAATTTTCCCTAAATAGGTTTCAACTTTGACATTTAGGCAAAAGTCAGAAAATCAAAAGAGGAAATGAATCAATTATTCCACCATGCAATGGATCTTTCCAAAATGATTACTTGTGGGTTAGTTTTCAAGAGCACCTGTTATGATAAATTAATTTAGAGGCTGCCATTGCTGACCCCTGGGCATAAAAAGAATCCTAGCATGTGTGACTAACTACTTATTCAACTTCTAGCAAGTGGATAAAGATGATTTAAAAAACAAAAAACACACATTATGTGGTGCAACATGATCTGGCCCTCCATAGGTTTGCCTTGTGATGGCAGATACCTATTCTATCAAGAATAATCACAGAAGTGGCATAACTGCTCTTTAATTATTTCCGTTTTTCTAGTGCACCCAGACCCATTTCCTGGCCAGAGTAAAAAACTGACAGACACGTCATGCTGTTGTGTTTCAGGACTTTTTTTTCTCAAAGAAAAGGTGGTGGAACCCAACCCCCAATCAAAGGGTGAATGTGGTCGAATTGCCAAACAATTGAAGGGCCTTGTTAAGACATTTGTGCATACAATAGGGTTCAGATGTACACTGCATACAGAGTGCACAGAGTGCAGGGATCAGGAGTGCACTCCTTACAGGGTGCAAGGTTCAGGAGTGCACCATGTACAGGGTGCAAGGCTCAGAAGTGCACTACTATGGTGCAAGACTCGGAGTGTGCTAAGTACATAGGGCAGGACTCAGGAGTGCGCTGTGTACCTGGAGCAGGACTCAGGAATGCACTATGTACAGGACTCAGCAGTGTGCCACGCAGGGGGTACAAGGTTCAGGAGATCACTACGTACAGGGTGGGTTCAGAGTGCGCCTCTGTACAGGTTAAGGACTCAGGAGTGCTCGATGTACAGAGTGCAGAGTTCAGCATGCGCTATATACAGGGTGAATGTCTCAGGAGCATGCTACATACAGGGTGCCGAGTTAACTAGTACATATATCACAGGCCAGTTTACCCCCAAATTCTCAGCCCACCAGCACAGAGCTCTACCATCAAACCCACCTTTCCATCTGTCTTTTCTCACTCAAATCCGCTCTAATTAACATAGACAGTACCATAGAGAGGAGACAGGGGCTATTACCAAGGGGCAGCTACAACTTACAGTTTTGTACAGGCTGCCTGCATGGGCTTAAGATGAGCTGCTGCCAGGGCACTAGAGCAGCTCTGCACATCCCCCTGGCCTTTCCTCCCCCTGCTTTCATAGGGATAGTGCAGGGAAGGCTATGTGTGCATCGCTAGGAGAGGGGAGAGCTGTGTGTAAATTGCTGGGTTAGGGGAGAGCTGTGTGTACATTGTCAGGAGAGTTGTGTACCGATGGATAAGCAGCCTGTCAACCGCTGGGAGAGAAGCCTGTCACTTCTTCACACAGAAGCTAGGCTTCTTTGTGTGGGAGTAACAGCAGTAAGCGGCGGGCAAGGGACTAGAGCTGGAGGTGGTGGAACACCGTTCCAGCTAAAATAAAATAAAAAAAGGCCTTGCAAATGCAGCCCACCTATTACCCCCTTGTGGTTTAGACAGTTTTTTTTTTTTTGGGGGGGGGGGGGATAGAGTGGTTAAGAATCAGTTTAGACTGAAACCAGAGCAAATTTTCAGCCCAACTCCTGAAAAGCAACCCCACACCATAATTCCCTCCTCCACCAAATTATTTGGAGCAGTGAACAAAGCAAGAGTTCTGACCTCAACCCAATAATACCCCTTTCATGCTCCTAACTTTGTGGGAACAGTTTGGGGATAGCCCCCTCCTGTTCCAACATGACTGCGCACCAGTGCACAACAAGGTCCATAAAAGACATGAGTTTGGGGTGGAGAAACTTGACTGGCCTACACAGAGTCCTGATTTCCACCCAATAGAACACTTTTGGAATGAATTAGAGAAGAGACTGCGAGCCAAGGCTTCTCATTCCACATCAGTGCCAGACTGCATTCACAAATGCTCTTCTGGAAGAATGGTCAAACATTCCCATAGACACACTGATAAACCTTGTGGACAGCCTTCCCAGAAGAGTTGAAGCTGTTATAGTTGCAAAAGGTGGACCAACTCAATATTGAACCCTACAGACTAAAGCCCCGTACACGCGATCAGATTATCGAAAGATCTGTCGTCCGTTTTTTGTGGCATGCTAGTCTGATGTGGAAAGTGAAGAGGTTTTTTTCATACAAATTTTCCCGTACGACAGAATTCTACTTCAGAAGTGATGTCATGTGTTCTTTCTTTGCTGAGCATGCGTAGTCTTGCTCTTACGATTTTTTTCGGACGAAAACTGTACTAAGTAAATGAAAATCGGACGTAGTGTTGACGTACGATAAAAATTTTATAGCCTGCACATACAGTTTTTGTCGTCCCGAAAATTCGTAATCGGCTGTCAAAAGCACCAAACTAACAATCTGAATCAAACGTCTCTGAGCATACCTAGTCTTGCTCTTAAGATTTTTTTCCGTCTAAATCTGTACTAATGAGACGAAAATCGGACGTTGTATTACGGACAACAAAAATTATATAGCCTGCACATCAGGATTTTGTCAGCCGAAAAGTCGGAGTCGGCTATCGAAAGCACCATACTAACAATCCGAAAATCGGCAGATCGGTCATCGGACAAAATTTCCCTTCAGATTTTCTTATCGTGTGTACGGGCCTTTAGACTGGGATGCCATTAAAGTTCATGTGTGTGTAAAGGCAGGTGTCCCAATACTTTTGGTAACAAGTGTATCTTGTAACTTTGTATTGGACCTGAAATTTGTCTTATGGGAGGCAGATTCTGAATTTAAAGTCTGTTTGGTGTCAAGTGAAGTCCCATAATTGAGGATTTTTCCTTAGTGGTGTCACTTTGAAGTCAAATTGTCATAGCCTTTGCTGGAGGTAACCCATTTTCCAATAGCAATCTTTCTCTAATGCAAGCTGAATTTGTACTAGTTGGTATCTTATCATTTCATCTGTTAGAAATCCAAGCTCACAGGTAAAAACCAACTCACTCAAAGCTGATATAAATTGTACTGTGGATTCACCATTATGCTACACACGTTGCTGGAAGTTATATTGATCTGCAACCACATTTACTTTAGGCACAAAGAAGTTCTTTATTGCAGTGAGAGCTGTATCATAAGGGTCATCTGCTACCGGTAGGGTATAGAAATATGCTGTTCTTCCGCTCCAAGGCAGTGAATAAGTAAAGCACACTTTCTAGCAGTAGATAAGTCTCCCTGATTAGCAGCAAGTATGTGATTTCCAAACCAAAAGAATTCAAGCAGTAAAAGCCATTGCAGACTCACCAGGGTGTGGAAGAAAATATCCAAGGATGGTGTAGAAGGGGGAGAGAAATCCTTGTGAATGACTTGCCAATTTAGCATAGCTACAGTAGCTCCAAACTGTCCCTGATTTCAAGGAGCTGTCCCTAATTCGGAACAAAGGCCCTCTTTTCTCATACGTCCCTCATTTTGGTCTGTTCTGTATAGTTGTATATAAAATGCACTACTTATCTATAAAAAGAAAAATGTTTCCCAGTGCTATACCTTTCATCCAATTTTCTAAATTGCTGCATTAGTAAATTCCAAAAGCCAATATAAACGAATAATAGTGGTAAAAAGCACTTGTGGGTTAAACCACTTGCCAACCACCCGCCGCAGGCTGGCTCAGCTGTGTGAACCGCCATACCTGTACGGGGGTTCACGGGAGCTCTCTAGGGAACTCCCCACTAGGCAGCGGGGATGGTGATTTACAGGGCCGGCACCTACGATTGCTGCCAGGCATCCGTGATTGCTCCCTGCTGAGAGATAATAATGGTATGTTGTTGTAAACACAGCAGACCGTTGTTCTCTCTGAAGTGATCACAGAGCACCAGGGCTTTTTTTCTCAGAGAATAGGTGCAAGAACTCCACCCCCTTTTGAGTCAACCCCTGTGTCTACCCAATACTCACCTCTGAGCACCGTTCCTTGGTTTCACCCCCACCCCACCTTCCAGCATCACCCCTTTTAGAGAATACAGAACCAGTTATCATTTGTGGTGCTAAGTAATTTGTATGGAATTAATTGATGATGACAAGAAAGACAGTAAAATAAATTCCCGGTAGCTAGCAAAAATATACCCCCAACAAAAAGGATCCACCCCAGCAACATTAGATCTCCAACAGCCAGCATCAATAGACCCTCCAGCAGCCAGCAACAATAGACTCCTCCCTCAACAGTAGATCTCTCCCAGCAATGATCAACCCCCCAGCAGCAATAGATCCTCCTCCAACAACAATAGACCTCCCCAGCAACAACAGACACCCCTGCAAAAATAGATCCCTCCAGCAACAGTTGATTCCCCGGCAGCCAGCATCAATAGAACCTCCAGCAATCCTTGCTATTACATAAATTCAGTGCTGGAGGTGCCGGAAATGCATTCCCCCACATTCCTGCTGAAAAAAGCCCTGCAGAGCGCCTGTGATCCTCCTATTTAGGATCGCAGGTCTCTGTGTTTATTCCACAAGTCCCCCCCCCCAAATACAGTTAGAAAGCACCCCCTAGGCTCACAATTAACCCTTTGATCACCCCTAGGTTAACCCCTTCCCTGCCTGTATGTAAACAAGGCAGATTACCATTCTGCAATGGGACAAGATGGAGATCTTGTGTTCCTGGGATCTCGGTCTTCCCCCAATCAGTGCAACCCCCCCCAGTTAGTAAGCACCCCCTAGGCTCACACTTAACCCTTTGATCGCCCCTGGGTTAACCCCTTCCCTGCCAGTGTCATTATTACAGTAACAGAGCATATTTTTAGCACTGATCACTGAAGTAATGTCATTGGTCCCCCCAAAAGTGTCAAAAATGTCAGTCATCAGGGGTCCGATCTGTCTGCCGCAATGTTGCAGTCCGGCTAAAAATCGCAGATTGCTGTCATTACTAGTAAAAAAAAATGACAAATCTTTCCCCTAGTTTGTAGACACGATAACTTTTGCGCAAACCAATCAAAATATGCTTATTGGGATTTTTTTTTACCAAAGATATTCAGCAGAATGCAAATTGGCCTAAAATGATGCAAAAATTAGATTTTTTACATTTTTTTCATTGGGAATGTTATATAGCAGCGTAGCACCCTACAGGTAGGTGCTAGGTAAATGTATAGTGGGCCTTGTCTGCCTAACAGCAGGGCTGTGATTTATTTAGTTAGGGTGTCATGGCTTCCAGATGTGCCTGCTGAAGGGGGAGTCTCCCCACTGGCTCCTGTGAGAGGCTTCTCATAGGGCATTGTGGGAAGCCCAATCAGGGGACACATCCAAGCTTGTAACTACCCAAGAAGGCAGATTATGCTGCAAAGAATTCTGGGAGTGGGTATAAGTTTGGGGGGGAAGTGCGTGACAGGGTGTCTTTTGCGGGAGCAGAGTCCCAGGAGGGAGAGTGCGGCTGTCTCTCCTCCTGTCTCAGGAGGTGGATGTCTCGGGGGGGGTCGCCTGAGAATCCAGAGAGTGTTGAGCTGAGTTGAGGGGATCCGGTGTGTCGAGAGCCTGCGGAGCGTGAAAGGAGTCCAGTCCCAGGAAAGCCTACACAGGTCGTGAGTACTACGGATTGCCTCTGGGGGTCTGCCAGAGTCAGAGGGGACCACTCCGGCAGAGGTTCTGGGATCCAGTGCAAGCTAGCTGAAAGGGGGTACCTAGGTTGAGGACCCTGAAGTTACAGAGGGGGGTGCAGAGTCAGTGAACCCCGAAGAGTTCAAGGTTAAAGGGGGCACCTGCATATGGGCCCTGAATTAGACAGAGTGTGACAGTTGAGAGTTGCAGCTTTACAGAAATCTACAGTGTTCTACCTCAAGCCAGTGCAAGGCGGGAAGTTAGTATTCAGTCACTTTGCAGTACAGCAGTGTCACTAATTCTACAATTCACAGTCTTGGGTCTTCTGGACTTATTGTTGAGGATCCAGCACTTCTATCAAGTTACAGTGTGTTCTTAGTGTTGAGGAGCATTGACTGGCGTCGGCTGGCGTCAAGGAAGCGCCAACAGGCATTTTTCTAGGATTAAATCGCATGTGTAATTAGTTAAGACTAAAGGAGTGCAATAATATAAGAATTTGCTGCACTATACACCACGTATAAAGATCTAATAAATCATAGAATTAATTACATAAGCAGCTACACAAATGATTCTGAAATAATCTAAAATAGCAATGTAATAGGGGGTGTAGCGCTGGTCAAAGGATGAAACCATAAAGTCCATATATAGTAGTAGATATCCGTGTGACAATAATAGACCACGCTGACAGTCCCGATAATGCAAAAAAAGAGGTGCAATAGATCCGCCACCAAAAAGATCTTCAAAATGCCCTTACCGGACCATTAGACCAAAAGTCATAAGAAGCAGATAGTAGGCAGCTGAAAACCAACGGTCTGAAACACCAACTTCTTCACTTCCTGCATATCATCTCGAACCACTTGTCAGCCTTAATGATCTCTCAAGATACAAGCAAAAACACCTCTCATAGTGCAGTATTTTCCAAAATCATTTATTATTAGATAAGAAAGCAGCTTACATTTCAGCAGAGTGGCAGCAGAGTATTTGTATGCAATGGCACCGGCGTGATGTTATTTCAAGCCAAAAAAGCCTAAAGGACCTGCTACAGCAGAAAGTGAAAAATATTGTTTTTTTCAGAATTGACGCTCTTTTTTTGTTTATAGCGCAAAAAATAAACATTTTTATTTAAGAACAGTGTCGCACAACCACGCAATTGTCCCTTAAAGTAACACAGTGCCGAATCGCAAAAAAATGGCCTGGTCATTAAGAGGGTAAAACCTTCCAGGGCTTAAGTGGTTAAAGCAGGGTTCCACCCAAAAGCGACCTCCACATTTGGCATGTCATTTTTTTTTTTTTTTTTGGGGGGGGAGCGGGTACCTAGATTTGTCAGGTACCTGCTCCCATTTCCGCTCAGGCCGCCTAAGCGGCTCGAGCGTAAGTTCTTCTCTCCCTCCCTGCCATCTTATAGGACATGTCACAGGTCCCAGAAGATTGCCCATGCACTCAGGACACGCAGCGCGACTCGTGCTTTTGCAGCTCGCACCCGGCTGTGAAGCCGCAAGCTGTCACATCCCACTAGTTATGTCGGCGCCATGGTAGGGAGTGGGAGAGAACCGAGGCTTTCCCCGAATTTTTCTTAATTTCTGTTATAACATTTTGCAAATAAATCATCTTTCTTCATAAATTCAGGCCAAATTGTATCATTCTCTATTTCTTTGGTGAAAATAACCCAAACCAGTGTATATTATTTAGTGTGTAGAAACTTTGTCCACAAACTATGGCATATATACTGTATATCTGAAAAATCGATCAATCCTGATGTACTGAGACCCAAAAATGCCAGGACAGTACAAATACCCCCCCCCCCCCCAAATTACCTTCATTGAAAAATGAAAGTCTGATGTATTTAGTAAGAGGCATGGTGTGTTTTTTGTCTTTTTTTGAAAATTAGGAAAAACATTTTTTTTTTTTTTTTTACATACTGTCACCACTGCAGTACAGCGTCATCATATAACTGGTGACCAGGGACACTGGTGACAGTATGAAAAAAGTTGAAAAAAAGTGATTTTATTTTTCAAATAGCAAACCTGTTATTCTTATTGTACCTGCTCTGTGCAGTAGTTTTGCACAGGGCAGCCTGGATCCTTCCCCCTTCTCTGGACCCTCCTTGCTGCTCCTCACCCCTCCTTCCTGTCAAGTGCCCCCACAGCAACCAACTTGTTATGGGGCACCTCAATAGCTGCAGCTGTGTGTGTCTATTCAGACACGGAGCTGCTGTTCGGCCTAGCCCCCTCTCTCTCCTGATTGGCTGACTTTGATTGACAGCTGCGGGAGCCAATAACGCCATTGCTGTGTCTCAGCCAATCAGGAGGGAGAGTCCCCGATGGCCGAGGGACTCGTGAACATCACTGGATAGAGATGGGGCTCAGTAAGTATTAGGGGGTGCTGGGGGGCTGCTGCACACAGAAGGCTTTTTATCTTAATGTGTAGAATGCATTAGGATAAAACAAACCTTCTGCCTTTACAACTCCTTTAAAAAGATTTTTTTTTATGTCAGTTTAAAAAGAGTTTATTTCTTTTGCGTTTAAAAGGTAAATGAGAGATCTGGGGTCTTTTTGACCCCAGATCTCTCAATAAAGAGAGTCTCTCATGCTTATTTCTATTACAAGGGATGTTTACATTCCTTGTAATAGGAATAAAAGTAATAACATTTACATTTCTTGTAATAGGAATAAAAGTGATAAAGGGAAAGTGTAAAAATAAAAAAGTAAAATAAATAAGAAAAAAAAAAATGAAAAGCGCCCCATCCCATATTCTCACACACAGAAGTGAACGCAAACGTTAGCTGTGCCTGCATATGCAATGTTTAAATCAAACATGTGAAGTATCGCTGCAATCATTAGAGCGACAGCAAGAAAGAATTCTATCACTGGAACTCCTCTAAAGCACACACGTACCGATTATCGGCCGTAAATATTCGGCCGACGACCGATTGTAGGCTTGTTAGTATGATGCTTCCGACAGCCGACAGCGCATTTTCGGCCGAACAGAATCTGTCGTGCAGGCATTAAAATTTTTGTTGGCCAACACCAGAACAGCCGATTGTTCGCCAGTCAGTACAGATTTCGGCCGACAATCAGCAGATTTGCAAGACTGGGCATGCTCAGAAAAGAAAAAACACACGGAAAGTTAACCATCACATGACATCACTTCTGCAGTCGGCTGTTGTTGGCCGACAAAATTCGTGTGCAGTCTTTTGCAGTTTTCAACAGACACGACAGCCCTGGACAAAAGATGGCCGATCGTTCGGCCGACGATCAGTACGTATGTACGGAGCTTAACTCTAAACAGGTAACCTGTATAAATTGAAAAGCATCGCCTACGGAGATTTTTAGGGAACCGTAGTTTGCCGCCATTCCACAAGTGTGTCCAATTTTAAAGCATAACATGTTCGGTATCTATTTACTCAGCGTAACATCATCTTTAACATTATATAAAGACATTTGGCAATCTTAACAGTTTTATTTTTTTAATTCAAAAAAGTGTATTTTTTCTAAATAAATTGCGTTTGAAAGATTGCTGCACAAAAACAGTGTGATATAAAATATTGTAACAATCTCCATTTTGTTCTCTAGGGTCTCCACTAAAAAAAAGTAAGTAGTTTTCCAGCACAAAATACTAATTTATTTTAATTTATTTTAATTTAAACTTGTGAACAAAAAGGTGCAGAAAAGTCCTGGTCAGCAAATGTTTAAAGTAAAGTTTTACCGTATTCACTAAGCTAAGGCAAAACTGCCTTCCAAAAGTGCAAATACAGCCTATTTGCCTTTAGTAAAGCAACTCTTTGTCTTGATTCTGAAATGAGTTCCTGTCCACTATAGACTCCGCTAGGCAGGCCAGATAGGAACTGTACATCTGTAGAACATACCCGTGGGTTCATTAAAAATTCTCAAAGCAAACTGGATGAATTTTGCTATGTGTTTGCTTCCTATTACAGTCTGTGTTTGCATCTGCTGAATACTCTAGCTCATAGTTGCCATATTTGCTTATTGTTACGGTGAATGCTTTCATATACAGTAACAATTCTATAGACATAAATAATGAATAAATTGCTTGTTTCAAAAAGAAAAAAAAAGACTGTCTAGGCAAAAGTACAATTTTAAACAAAGTCAGGCTTTTTTTATTATAATGTAGGTTTGCTAGAAACCTTTCCAACATCTTTATTTTAACAGACTTTTTTTTTTTTTTACGATCGTACCAGCAAAAAAAAAAAAAAAAAAATTACATATTTTATTCAGTAAAATGTTCAAACGGCAGATTTTCAGTCCCAGTGGCTGAGGCTTCAGCTTGTGGAAAGAGGATCATTACTTTTGAAAGTTGTATTTACTTTTCCCCCAGACTGTTGGTTAAGAGCCGGAGATCGGAGAGTCGGTGCCAAATTTTTAATAGTGGGGGGTTTGATGCGGCATATCACAAACTACACTTATTACCGCCACGCAGTTTATCTGCCATGACAGCTTAGATATTTTCTTAAGTGCTTTCGGTTAGGCAATTCATGTACATCTGTAGCATTTAAACTGTCACTTAAGAGATCACCTTCTGGTAAGTAGTTTTACATCCAGATAAAAATCATGCTGATCAAACTACTGAATTGCTAAACACACTTTCATCAGCAGAAGCCAGATGAAGAATCCAAGTATCCTAGTAACAATGCTGAGGCAGCTGCAGCTGCTTCACGCGCTAGACTAGGAGAAAAATTGTACAGCGGGTTAAAGAATGGCACCTTCAAGTTTCCTACTTGGAAGATTAATGGATGGATGATGGCTTGGGAAAGCCAAATAAGAAATAATCTATTTGTCAAGATCTCCAACTGATTTGGGTTAAGGAAGAACATACAAGAGATAAAAATACTCCTTTAATCCATGTTAAAATCTAGAAAGAAGGAAGGATTGGGAGACAAGGATTTTTGGCACAACAAGGTTACTAAAATTTATTTTTATTCATGAATTCATATAAAATCAGGGGAATACACTCAATATAAAAAATATGACCTTATAGAAGGCCCAAAAGTTGTTTACAATTATGTAGCAGTTTACTTAGATATTGATTCCATATAGAATATACAGAGAGTATTGCAAACTTATATTTATGCAAATACTTCACATCAGACGGATCTTGCCGAAGGGTGACAGAAATCAGGAACTGCCGTCCAACCAGACCAGCTGATGCTGTATTTAGTTGTTCAAAGATAAATATTCAACATTGCTCAACATGTTTCGCCTTCTGGAAAGCTTCATCTGGAGCATTTTAATTGGGTACTCTGTATAGTATTATAAAACAGGACATATGCATCAGCGTCATTCGTAACTAACGAGGAGGGTATCGTGGATTTCCGGAGAATGGATCATGTATTTGGTAGAGGATAGAAACCCTTGGAATTGTAGCAACCAAGGGTTGACGAAAGCCTGGCTGGCGTCGATAGACCAAGCAACAGTAAATTACTGTGGCTTAAGTCCAAACTGGAAACACATCAAATGGGTAGCAAAGCAAAAAGGGACAGAGAAAGATGGGGCTTTGCGGGCCAGTGGGAGTAGAAGGATCAGACAAGGAACCGTTTGTAAAACCAAAATTACATTTTATTTGTATAAAGAACAATAAAACTAAGCATGGACTACCATGCATATGTGATAACAGAGGACTGACATGACATACAGTAATAAAATCAAACAATTAACGTCACTAATAATAGAGAAACATATCCCCAAAAGGGGTTGTAACCAAAAAAGCAGAGCCTGTATAGGGTGGAAAATGGGTCTCAAGCTGGATTCGGTCACGGTAGGTCCCCAGCAAGCCGACGCGTTTCGCTCAAGGCTTCCTCAGGGCCTGAGAGACCATAACAGACCGATGTTTTCCTTCTTGATAGTGACTTGTACTAGGCGACAAAGCTGTAGCGATACTAATGCTGCTTGGAACAATGTTGCTTCCGTATTTATCATAACAGACATCAAGAATATATTTCTTGCATAGGATCCAATGTATTACGTCCCAGATTGTGTTACCAGGGGCAGGGCTTTTATGGCTATCCCCACTGTGAACTTTTGGGGTGGGTCCCGACTCACAAGGTGAAGGTCCTCTCCCTGATATATTCGCCCTTATATATATATTCGCTCCTAGATATAATGGATCTAGTATTGTGTTACATAGCTTGAATAGGACAGGCAGCACCTTTCTTTCTGTGGTTCAAAGATATGGTGTATATTTCCCCAGTTTAAGGGTCCTTGGTGGCGACACAACTGACCTTTCCTCAGTCTAAGGTAGACTCCAGGCAGGAAAGGGAGACATGCATATATTTCAATTATATGGACAATACAGTCCTGGGCTGTATAAGCCCTCTATGTCTGGTTCACTAGCAGCCTGCCTCAAGTCCAAACTGGAAACACATCAAATGGGTACATCCATATGCTCCTGAACAAGTAACCACAAATCCCTCCCCGGATGGGGAACCGCCACCATTACTTGTTACTTGTTCAGGAGCATATGGATGTACCCATTTGATGTGTTTCCAGTTTGGACTTAAGCCACAGTAATTTACTGTTGCTTGGTCTATCGACGCCAGCCAGGCTTTCGTCAACCCTTGGCTGCTACAATTCCAAGGGTTTCTATCCTCTACCAAATACATGATCCATTCTCCTGAAATCCACTATATCCTCCACGTTAGTTACGAATGACGCTGATGCATATGTCCTGTTTTATAATACTATACAGAGTACCCTATTAAAATGCTCCAGATGAAGCTTTCCAGAAGGCGAAACATGTTGAGCAATGTTGAATATTTATCTTTAAACAACTGAATACAGCATCAGCTGGTCTGGTTGGACGGCAGTTCCTGATTTCTGTCACCCTTCGGCAAGATCCGTCTGATGTGAAGTATTTGCATATATATATATATATATATATATATATATATATATATATATATATATATATATATATATATATATAAGTTTACAATACTCTCTGTATATTCTATATGGAATCAATATCTAAGTTAACTGCTACATAATTGTAAAACAACTCTTAGGCCTTCTATAAGGTCATATTTTTTATATTGAGTGTATTCCCCTGATTTTATATGAATTCATGAATAAAAATTATTTTAGTAACCTTGTTGTGCCAAAAAATCCTTGTCTCCCAATCCTTCCTTCTTTCAAATTTATTAAGGATTTGGCACCATCAGTATATGTTTCATATGCTCAGATTGCTGCTATCTGAGTGCATATTCCCTTTATCATGTTAAAATCTATTTGAAGTGTAAGACTTGTTTTTCCATTTCGGATAGAGTAATGGAGGGTTATAACCCCCCATCAGTTTTTTTCTTTTTACTTCCTGTTTTAGCTATGTGACAGGAAGTGAAGGGAAGTCTTCACCAATGGAACATTGCTGGCGACTTCTTCACTTCCTGTCCCATAGCTAAAACAGGAGGTGAAAGGAAATTTCTCCAAAGTGAGGGAATCCTGAGATGTCACCAGAACCAGTGCCCACAATGGAAGATTTGGGATTTTCTTTTACTTTTACTATTAATGATAACGATAAGCAGAATAAATAGAGAGGAGAATCTCCCTAACAGGGGCACATAAAAACTGACAGGTGTTTTAATTCCTCTCTACTCTAACCAAAGCTAGAAACTCTTTTAGTTACTTTTTCATATGTTAATCTAACATAAGCCCCGAGTCTGTCCAAGTATAAGCCTCAATTCCTGATCATCAGCACTCTCAGCCAATCAGGACTTTTTGCTTTGTATATACAGTGCAGCACATAAATGAGTACACCTCAACAGATTTGTCAGAAAACCTTTCATTTCCTTTCACAATCAACATTTTCTATGGGACAGTATACTGCAAAATACAAGATTTGTTCATTTGAACACACAAAAAAAAAGCATTTTTTCTAAGAAAATCATTCAAGACCATGTTGCAAAAATGAATACACCCCAATGAAAGTCTCATAAGCAAAGCTAAATTTTAGACAACAAAATCCTACTCAACAGGAATTCAACTACAGGATAGTCTAATTATTCATTAAACAGGGGTCCAGCAGACAGTGGATTATAAAAGGGTGTTACTTAAAGAAAACCCCTTCCCATTTCATGCTGTCAACAATGGCCCCTAAGAAAAATGTCACAAGGGCTGAGAAAGAAAATTATTTCTTTACACAAGAATGGCGAAGGCTACAAGAAGATCAGCAAAGCTTTATAAGTCAGAATATTGTAGCAAAAGTAATACAAAAATTTAACAAAGATGGAACTGCGACCATCTCAGAGACGTCCAGGCCGTCCAAGGCAGGTAACGCCTTGACAGGAGAGTCTTCTGATGAGAAGGATTGAAGAAAATCCCCATGCAAGCTCACTTTAGTTAGCTAAAGAAGTAGAAAGCCGAACTGGGGTGATTGTTTCCTGTGACACAATACAGCAGGGATCCACAAACTATGGCCCTCCAGCTGTTGCGGAACTACACATCCCATGAGACATTGTAAAACTCTGACATTCACAGATATGACTAGGCATGATGGGAATTGTAGTTCCTGAACAACTGGAGGGCCATAGTTTGAAGACCCCTGCAATACAGTGTACATTGCAGAGGAATGGCATGCATGGGTGCCGTCCACAAAAGAAGCCTCTCCTAAATCCCATGCACAAAAAAGCCCACCTAGAATTTGCCAGGGCCCAGGCTGAAAAAGAACAAGACTACTGCCACTCTGTACTCTAGAGTGATGAGACCAATATAAATGTTTTTTTGGAACTAATGGCTTCAAAACTGTATGGTTTTGCAAAGTAAAAAGAAAAATGCTGGTGCATACAGTGAAACATGGTGGTGGCAGTGTCCTTCTGTGGGGCTGCATGAGTGCTGCTGGTGTTGGGGAGCTACATTTCATTGATGGTATTATGAATTCACAGATGTACTGCTCTATATTGAAAGAGAAGATGCTTCCATCACTCCGTGCCCTTGGTCAGCGGGCACTTTTCCAACATGACAATGATCCAAAACACACATCTAAGACCACTGTTGGATTCAGTGGGGCTGGTGCTCTGAATTTTTTTTTTTTGGGGGGGGGGCGCAAACAGAAAAATGAAATAGGCATTGCTTTGCGGCAAAAAATGCTGTAAAAAATTGCGTGACTTTGAGGTCTCAAAAGTGTGAAAGGGACCTTCAGGGACCTTCAGTAATTAAGGTATAGTGTGCCCCCTTTCAATTCAGCGAGACCAGCGTGCCCCCTTTCAATGCAGAGAGACCAGCGTGCCCCCTTTCAATGCAGAGAGACCAGCGTGCCCCCTTTCAATGCAGAGACACCAGCATGCCCCCTTTCAATGCAGAGACACCAGCATGCCCCCTTTCAATGCAGAGAGACCAGCGTGCCCCCTTTCAAAGCAGAGAGACCAGCGTGCCCCCTTTCAATGCAGAGAGACCAGCGTGCCCCCTTTCAATGCACAGTGACCAGCATGCCCGCTCCCGCCTCCTCCTCGGCCAATGGCATGGGGTTTGCCTTGCGGCCAATCAAGAATCAGGTATTAGACCCGCTCCCTGACTGGCCAGGAGGAGGACCCGTGTGACAATAGTGAATTTTCATTCGCTATTGTCACACAATGGGTAGGCTCGGGGCGCACTGCTCTGCGCCCCGGGTCCACCCTTTGCTGAAGCCTATTAGAGCCTCTGGCTCTAATCAGGTGATGAAAAAAAAAAGCCCCATTGAACTCCATGCGTCCGGCGCCCACATGCAGATTAGGGGGCCGGATGCATGGATGGACACCGGCCGCCACTGGTTGGTTTTCTGAAGAACGGGGTGAAAGTGATTTGGTGGCCAACTAGGTCTTCTGATCTGAACCCAATCGAACACCAATGGGGAAGTCTGAAGAGACAAGTTGAGCATCACTCTCCATCCAGCATCCAGGCTCTAAAAGAGGTAATTCTTGAAGAATGGAAAAAGATAGATAATGCATTAGATTGCCAGCATGTTCATTCCGTGCCTAGAAGATTTGGTGCTGTCCTTACAAATCACGGGAGGTCACACAAAAGACTAGATATAGTAGTTTTTGTTGTGGGGTGTATTCATTTTGCATCAACTGATTTAAGAAAAACTAAAGATTTTGTAATCTTTAATAAGTAATAATAATAATAATAATAATAATAATAATAATCTTACTTTCATATAATGAGCTAAACAAATATTCTATAAAACTCAGTTTTGTCAAAATTTTGGAAATTGTTCTTGTGTTTATTGAGATATTGAATAAAATCAATGTAGTGTAAATGTGTTCAAATGACAGAGCACAGAGAACCTCCTTAGTATCTTGTTCCTCTTCTGGTAGCCAGTCACAAGAGGTCCTTAAAGTATAAACTGTACCTGAGCACCAAAAACCAAAAGAGCTATTGAATTAATTTTTTTAATACTCAAAGCAAATTCGCCGTCCTTGTTTCTATGCTAAAAGTTAAAAGCAAGTAAATATAATATACCTCCCTATCGATTTACTAAGGCTAGTATTATAAGGATTAAAAATAGGTAACATTTATTGAGAGAATAAAGTTCCATCAATCCCACCAGAACTTCTGTCTCCTAACACATGCAGTTATTCTGCATTGGCGGCACTGATAGTTCCTTCCTCACAAGTTCACTAGAGGGCATATGTTTCAGTGTTTGCATTTCTAAATGGCTTGTTTTGTTCCCTGACCAATTCTTGCACGCTTTGTAAATTCTGTGAGCTTCCAAAACTGGGGTCATTTGGTGTCCCATATCCCAGGTCTGATTAAAGTTGAATGCAAGGTAAACAGCTAAATACACAGATGAAATAGATATAGCTTTTACCTGACAAAGGATCTATTTCTGTCCATCCATTCATGAGATTTATACAGCCCCGCCAATCCACTAAGCCAGGCTGCTGACCTGATTTTCCTCCAAGGCAGGTAAAGTAGGGAAGAAATGCTGTAAGGTTCTCTGTTAGAGAGATTCCTACCATCTGTGGCCTGGTTCACACTTCAGCTTGAGCTTCTTTGAGCGTCTTCAGAGAACATCTGTACCTATATTTTTCAGGAGAGGCAAGAAATTGCCAAAAAAAAAAAAAAAAAAACGCACACTACATGCATTTTCAGGCTCTCCTGTGGAAGTCTATATTGACAAAAGAAATGCCACTCTGCCCCAAAAAAGCATTTTTACTCTTTCAAGCTTTGAGTAACACCTTACAATTGACCCAACACTGTATCAATGGACACCATTGACTACAATGGGAATCTTGATGGTAAGCTCTTCAAAAAACACACTTCAATTCACTCCGGTGTACTGGACATAATGGTTCTCATGACCAATGTCACCAGGAATAAAGGCGAGATTGAAGCCAAAACTGACCAGAACAGAAAAATGGAGGAAGTATTCCAATTAGGACACTTGTTCCTGTGGTCGATCTAAGTGATAATTTCTTTTATATTGGAAAGATGATCCATTGTGTCTAGAGGGCAGAAAGTGAAAATAAATCTCCCTAATAAGACACACGTGGAAAAAACGACAGCAGCTCCCCTCTACTCTAAAATTGATTTAAGCAATAAAGCATGGTCACTTCACTGCCTCCAGGCTGTGATTGGACTATGAATAAGCAACAGCAGTCCAATCAGGTCACCTCTACTCCATTTAGCATTAAGCATTTGCGATACTTGGCGATGAGTCTTTCACATCGATGTGGAGGAATTTTGGTCCACTCTTCTTTACAGAATTGCTTTAATTCAGCTATACTGGAGGGTTTTTGAGCATGAACAGCCCGTTTACGGTCATGCCACAGCATCTCAATCAGATTCAGGTCCAAACTTGGACTAGAACACTCCAAAACCTTAATTTTTTATTTTTTTGTTGAGCCATTCAGAGGTGGGTTTGCTTGACCTTGAGGTCACATACTGATGGCCGGACATTCTCAGTCAGGGTTTTCTGGTAGAGCACAGAATTCATAGTTCCATCAATTATGGCAAGTCGTCCAGGTTCTGAAGCTGAAAAGCAGCCCCAGACCATCACAATACCACCACCATGTTTGACTGTTGGCATGATGTTTTTTTGTAAAAATGCTGTGTTTGTCAATGTAACAGGATGCACGCCTTTCAAAAATGTCAACTATTTGACCAAAAGTCTTGGGGATAATCAAGGAGTTTTTTGGCAAATGTGAGAAGAGCCTTTGTATTCTTTTTGGTTAGCAGTGGCTTTGGCTTTGAAATTCTCCCATGGATGCCATTTTTGCCCAGTCTCTTATTGTTGAATCATGAACACTGACTTTAACTGAGGCAAGTGAGGCCTGCAGTTCTTTAGATGTTGTTCTGAGTTCTTTAATGACCTCCTGGATGAGTCACTGTTGTGCTCTTTGGAGTAATTTTGGTAGGCCGGCCACTCCTGAGAAGGTTCAACACTGTTCCAAGTTTTCTCCATTCGTAATAATGGCTCTCATCTTGGTTTGCTGGAGTCCCAAACCCTTAGAAATGGCTTTGTAACCCTTTCCAAAATAATACATGTCAATTACCTTGTGTCTCCTCTGTTGCTGAATGTCTTTTAGATGGTAGCATGATGTGTTGCATTTTTAGATCTTTTAGCATGCTTTACTTTGTCGGACAGCTTCTACCCTGAATGCAAGCAATTGAGCTGCAAGTTTAAACATGATTTACTGGGTTATTGCTAAACTTGCCAGGCTTCAAAAGTTTGTTGAACAATTGCAGCAAGTCTGCATTGCATGGCGCTAGATCAACTTTCTTTGCAAACATTCTGCAAGTCTGCTGCAAGTTCTGGTTCAGTTATGTTGTGCAATAGTCATCCCACCACAGGGGTCATCACTGCATCCTTCTTCTTGCTAGAGACTTGCAACGTAAATTTGCTACAAGTTAGAAAAGTGTCAACTAGAACTTGTGCTTCAAGTGCTCTGCAAGTGTACAACTTGGCAGTGAAAATATTCAGCAAGCTACCAGGACTTACAATTCAATACTGCCACAAATTTGTGGCAATTTATCCTTTGCTATCTGGGTATTTAAGTGATTTATTGATTCAACGGGTCTGGCAGTAATCAGACCTGGGTGTGGCAAGTGAAATTTAAAGCGGCGTTCCACCTACATTTGCATCTTTGCATCAATTTCTTCAATCCAGCAAGTTAAAACAACATTGGGCGTTTTTTTTCTAGCTTTGTTTACCTTGTTTCCATGATGTATTTGTCTTTCTTCCCGTTTAGGGTGTTGCGGCGAGGTGCGCCATATCCTGCGGCACATTGGCTCCTGGGAGAGGAGTGTCATCATTCCCAGGAGTCAGTGGGCATCGCCGCCTGTTAGCATCACATAATTTCCAAACAGGAAATGACGCAATGCAAGGCGGTGCTAAGCGCCATTTTGAAAAAGGGCAACCAGGTGCTTGTTGCCATTGTCACTCTTTTGTCTATAGAAGAGGCAGCGGTGGTGGCAGAAGTGGCTAGGGTGGCGATCTATGTGCATATTTACAGGAAGATTACTGTACTTTTACATGTAAATATCCACTAGGACATCAGACCATGTAAGACTGAGCATTGTGATGTGCTGGGGACATGTCATTCCATTGTGATGGCAACCAGAGACACAAGTGCGCTGCATCTTGTGTCTTAAGTGCAAGCACCTATTCCCGGAAGAACACTTGTGGGCTTCACATGCCCACAGTTAAGATGGGAGCGCGCTGCTGGTGGACTATAAAGGTTCGTTTTTTAAAAAAATACTGCAATACTACAGTGACATTTCATATAATTAGCTTTTTTAACTTTTAAGAAGAACATCTCTGTGTCTTTAAAAAAAAAAATTACGGCTGGAACTTCACTTTAACTCAGCTTTCCAAAAAAATTTGGTAATCACATTTCATTCAAGATTTAGCAAGGGAGGCGAACAGGCAGGTTTGGACTGTTTTTTTTTTTCCCCATAAAAAATGAAGTCATCATTTAAAAACAGAAATTTGTATTTACTCGGGTCATCTTTGTTTAATATTACAAAGTGTTTGATGATCTGAAGTGGGACAAATATGCAAAAAAAGAAAAAAAAAAATCAGGAAGGGGCCAAATATTTTTTAACAGCACTGTGCATGCATCACACTTTATAGTTTCCTAGTGCTGAGAGCTGCTGGATGTAGCACTAAAATAGACTGTTACCAAGTCAAATTTAGATATTAATACTAATTACATTTAAAATATATATTTAATGATTATTTAATAAATACTGAACTGCATTAATGTTTTAATGTAGCCTGAGGCTAGTTTTAACATGAGATCTCATGATAGATTTCTGACAGTTTTCATTATGTCCTTTTTTATTTAATGATTTAAAATCTCCAACCAAGTGTGCACACATGGAAATGCCAGTAATGTATTAAATTGGCAGTGTGTATGTTTTTATCATGATATGTTCACTAGCTAGCTTCAGACCTGGATTAGGGTCACTCACTTCTGCCCAGGAACTCCTTGTCAGTCATAACTAGTGGTCTCCAAACTGTGGCCCTTCACTTTCCTTTATCAGGCTCTTGGGGCACTCTTCCTCCCACTAATACAAGACACTATTCTGCCAACTGACACCAACAATCAGGCACCATTTCTCCCACTGACACCAATAATGGGACACTATTCCTCCCTTTGATATCAGCGATGGAGCACTATTCCTCCCCCTCCCGCTGGCCATAGTCCAGCCCTCCTAAAGACTAAAGGACCATAAACTAACCCTTTGTTTAGAACCTTTGGATACCCCTGATCTATACTAAAGTTTTAGGGAACGGTGGCAATTTAACCGCTTCAATACAGGGCACTTTTACCCCCTTTACTACCCAGGCCAATTTTCAGCTTTAAGCGATGTCACACTTTGAATGACAATTGCGCGTTCATGCAATGCTGTACGTAAATTACATTTTTAGCATTGTTTACACGAATATAGCTTTCTTTTGATCGTATTTATACACCACTGTTTTGTTTTTTTTTTTGCTAAAAAAATGAAAAAAGAATGAAAATTTCAGAAAAAAACATTTTTCCTTAGTTTCTGTAAAAATTTTGTAAAGATGTAATTTTTCTCTCTCACTGATTTGCGCTGATGAGGCTGCACTGATGGGCACTGATAAGGCAGCACTTATGGGCACTGACAAGGCAGCACTTATGGGCACTGACAAGGCAGCACTTATGGGCACTGATGAGATGGAACTGAAGGGCACTGATGAGCAAGCCCTGATGGGCACTGAAAGGCAGCACTGATTGGCATCACTGGTGGGCACAAAGTAGCATCACTGATGGGCACAGATTGGAATCACTGCTAGGCACAGATTGGAATCACTGCTGGGCACTGTTGGGGCTGCACAGATAATCAGGGCGCTGATGATCAGTGCCCTAATTATTTGTACAGGTCTCCCCTGTGAGGAGATGCCGCTGATGGGCTTTCCTCCCCTCATTTGTTTAAAAGAAGGAAAGTGTCGCGCTCAAACATAAATATAAAGTGCCTGTGCAGATATTAGATCAACAATTCATAATTAGTAACAATCAATCTGTGCCCAACATTATAAAGTGCAAACAGTCCATATGCAGCATCAACCAGTCCACATATCATTGGTGTCACACAATGTAGCAGAGACTTGATAGATAGTGCAGATTAAGCCTTCACCTCCACACTTCACCCAGTGATCTAGTAAGGTACTCCTTACCGGAAATATATGACCCCTTGATTATAGGGGGTCACATAGACATTTTCTCCAACTCAATGCACGATCCTCAGCTCCACTGTCACACAATAGGTTCCAGTAACAAGCCTTTAGAGCATAGCTCGGATCAGGTGACAAACATGGGTGGAATGAAAAGAGACTCTCATGGTGCAGTAAATCAAAACATGTCGCTTTATTTAAAAAGAAATGCACTTACTAGAATCTCCATAAAAGAATCGCCTTTCTCATAAAAGTATACAGCGGGGTTGAGAGCACTGCCGATCGTACAGCGCTCCTCTAACCCAGAAGTGGCTACGGTCTCACGTTTCCCTTCCCGACGTACGTTTCGTCAGTACGACCTGACGTCATCAGGGGATCATGTGACCGTATGTTTACTTCTCCTTTTTATTGAGAGTAAACCACTCGGCATCCAATCAAAACCTCCTTAGTTCCTTACTCCACCCACATGACTCGGATCGGAATCATTACGGGGGCCTGATTAGAACAAAAAGGATAATAACATAATATTGCAGCATTGTCGCCGCAGCTTCTCTCTTTTATTGGAGTATACGCTTATATTGAACCCAATGCAAAAAATTGCTTAGTTTTAAACTTGGACTGCAACTATGCTTACTGGGATTTTTTAATGGAATGCCTCGCGTTACAATAAATTTATTACTTAAAAAATTTTATACCAATAACGGTGTTAATACAAATGCATAAACCTAATTAGACTCATTAACCATTTGTATACTAAATATCTTAAATAGCACGTTATAAATTGCAGATTTGCATATACTTTAAACATTAATTTAATATCTTTAAAACCCATGATTAGGAATGGATTATGAATAGTGTTGAGCGAACACGGACTGTATTATTCGTGTTCGTACCGAATAATTGGATTTTTTTTACCCGAACACGGACACGGACACTTTACTGTATGTTCGGGTAAAAATCCGTGTTCGGTCGTTTTATTTCCGGGTTTTGCATGCTTTGGCGCTCTTTTCATGGCGGGCTTTCAACAGCCAATCAACAATCGTTTAACTGGTGTGCCTTAAGCCATCCCAGCCATGCCTGCAAATGTCTTAGTAGCTGTGATTGGCCGTCTGAAGCATGTGACCAAGTCTTTATAAGTTCGAGGCAGCCGCCGCAGCAGCGTCATTCTGCTGCTTAGCTAAGGGACAGAGCACACATCAATGTGCTGGCTGCTGATTAGGGACAGATAGGCAGGAAAAAACCATTTGTGTCCGGATAGAATTGAGGGACAGGTCGGAGTGTTTAGGCAGGGCGAGTTGTAGGCATTTTAGGGATAGAGTCTGCTGAATTATAGGGTCAGTGTCTTCTACAAACTACAATCGATATTGCTGTGTGGGGGGTGGGGTGAATCTGCACTCAATCCTGATCTACGATCTCTTCTCAATCCTGTTAGGGACAGAGTCTGCTGAATTTTAGGGAAACTGTGTTCTACAAACTACAATCGATATTGCTGTGTGGTGTGGGATTGGAGATAGGCAGGTGTCAGTGATCCACATCCATTTTTCTGTGTGTGAGCTGCAGTGAACACAATCTTTTTGGGCTGCAGTGAACACAATCTTTTTGGGCTGCAGTGAACACAATCTTTTTGGGGTGCAGTGAACAAAATCTTTTTGGGGTGCAGTGAACACAATCCTTTTTGGTGTGCAGTGAACACAATCTTTGTGGGGTGCAGTGAACAAAATCCTTTGTGGGGTGCAGTGAACACAATCTTTTTGGGGTGCAGTGAACAAAATCCTTTTTGGGGTGCAGTGAACAACATCCTTTTTGGGGTGCAGTGAACACAATCTTTTTGGGGTGCAGTGAACAAAATCCTTTGTGGGGTGCAGTGAACACAATCTTTTTGGGGTGGAGTGAACAACATCCTTTTTGGGGTGCAGTGAACAAAATCCTTTTTGGGGTGCAGTGAACAAAATCATTTTTGGGGTGCAGTGAACACAATCTTTTTGGGGTGCAGTGAACACAATCTTTGTGGGGTGCAGTGAACACAATCTTTTTGGGGTGGAGTGAACAACATCCTTTTTGGGGTGCAGTGAACAACATCCTTTTTGGGGTGCAGTGAACACAATCTTTTTTGGGGTGCAGTGAACACAATCTTTGTGGGGTACAGTGAACAGAATCTTTGTGGGGTGCAGTGAACACAATCTTTGGGGGGTACAGTGAACACAATCTTTTTGGGGTGCAGTGAACACAATCTTTGTGGGGTGCAGTGAACACAATCTTTTTGGGGTGGAGTGAACAAAATCATTTTTGGGGTGCAGTGAACAACATCCTTTTTGGGGTGCAGTGATCAAAATCCTTTTTGGGGTGCAGTGAACACAATCTTTTTGGGGTGCAGTGAACAAAATCCTTTGTGGGGTGCAGTGAACAGAATCTTTGTGGGGTGCAGTGAACACAATCTTTGGGGGGGTACAGTGAACACAATCTTTTTGGGGTGCAGTGAACACAATCTTTGTGGGGTACAGTGAACAGAATCTTTGTGGGGTGCAGTGAACACAATCTTTGGGGGGTACAGTGAACACAATCTTTTTGGGGTGCAGTGAACACAATCTTTGGGGGGTACAGTGAACACAATCTTTTTGGGGTGCAGTGAACACAATCTTTGTGGGGTGCAGTGAACACAATCTTTGGGGGGGTACAGTGAACACAATCTTTTTGGGGTGCAGTGAACAACATCCTTTTAGGGTGCAGTGAACACAATCTTTGTGGGGTGCAGTGAACAACATCCTTTTAGGGTGCAGTGAACACAATCTTTGTGGGGTACAGTGAACAGAATCTTTGTGGGGTGCAGTGAACACAATCTTTGGGGGGTACAGTGAACACAATCTTTGTGAGGTGCAGTGAACACAATCTTTGTGGGGTGCAGTGAACACAATCATTGTGGGGTGCAGTGAACTCAATCTTTGTGGGGTACAGTGAACACAATCTCATACTTCTGAAGATTTGAGGGTGCTGCCTGTTCCATACTCCCCCTACTCCTCATCTAGCCTTTTAGGGGTACAAACAATAGTAATTGGGGCCTAGTGTGGTTGTGTACGTGTGATATACATACACTTTTTTTGGATCATATTTTCTATTCCGCTATTTAATCAAAAACCTTTGGGGATCAGTTAAATTGGGGGATAGTCTGTGTTGGTACGTGTGAGAGAGATCCACCTTTCCAAGTTGTTGGGGTTCATCTCATACTTCTGAAGGTTTGAGGGTGCTGCCTGTTCCATACTCCCCCTACTCCTAGCCTTTTAGGGGTACAAACAATAGTAATTGGGGCCTAGTGTGGTTGTGTACGTGTGAGATACATACACTTTTTTTGGATCATATTTTCTATTCCGCTATTTAATCAAAAACCTTTGGGGATCAGTTAAATTGGGGGATAGTCTGTGTTGGTACGTGTGAGAGAGATCCACCTTTCCAAGTTGTTGGGGTTCATCTCATACTTCTGAAGGTTTGAGGGTGCTGCCTGTTCCATACCCCCCCTACTCCTCATCTAGCCTTTTAGGGGTACAAACAATAGTAATTGGGGCCTAGTGTGGTTGTGTACGTGTGATATACATACACTTTTTTTGGATCATATTTTCTATTCCGCTATTTAATCAAAAACCTTTGGGGATCAGTTAAATTGGGGGATAGTCTGTGTTGGTACGTGTGAGAGAGATCCACCTTTCCAAGTTGTTGGGGTTCATCTCATACTTCTGAAGGTTTGAGGGTGCTGCCTGTTCCATACTCCCCCTACTCCTCATCTAGCCTTTTAGGGGTACAAACAATAGTAATTGGGGCCCAGTGTGGTTGTGTACGTGTGATATACATACACTTTTTTTGGATCATATTTTCTATTCCGCTATTTAATCAAAAACCTTTGGGGATCAGTTAAATTGGGGGATAGTCTGTGTTGGTACGTGTGAGAGAGATCCACCTTTCCAAGTTGTTGGGGTTCATCTCATACTTCTGAAGGTTTGAGGGTGCTGCCTGTTCCATACTCCCCCTACTCCTCATCTAGCCTTTTAGGGGTACAAACAATAGTAATTGGGGCCTAGTGTGGTTGTGTACGTGTGATATACATACACTTTTTTTGGATCATATTTTCTATTCCGCTATTTAATCAAAAACCTTTGGGGATCAGTTAAATTGGGGGATAGTCTGTGTTGGTACGTGTGAGAGAGATCCACCTTTCCAAGTTGTTGGGGTTCATCTCATACTTCTGAAGGTTTGAGGGTGCTGCCTGTTCCATACCCCCCCTACTCCTCATCTAGCCTTTTAGGGGTACAAACAATAGTAATTGGGGCCTAGTGTGGTTGTGTACGTGTGATATACATACACTTTTTTTGGATCATATTTTCTATTCCGCTATTTAATCAAAAACCTTTGGGGATCAGTTAAATTGGGGGATAGTCTGTGTTGGTACGTGTGAGAGAGATCCACCTTTCCAAGTTGTTGGGGTTCATCTCATACTTCTGAAGGTTTGAGGGTGCTGCCTGTTCCATACCCCCCCTACTCCTCATCTAGCCTTTTAGGGGTACAAACAATAGTAATTGGGGCCTAGTGTGGTTGTGTACGTGTGATATACATACACTTTTTTTGGATCATATTTTCTATTCCGCTATTTAATCAAAAACCTTTGGGGATCAGTTAAATTGGGGGATAGTCTGTGTTGGTACGTGTGAGAGAGATCCACCTTTCCAAGTTGTTGGGGTTCATCTCATACTTCTGAAGGTTTGAGGGTGCTGCCTGTTCCATACCCCCCCTACTCCTCATCTAGCCTTTTAGGGGTACAAACAATAGTAATTGGGGCCTAGTGTGGTTGTGTACGTGTGATATACATACACTTTTTTTGGATCATATTTTCTATTCCGCTATTTAATCAAAAACCTTTGGGGATCAGTTAAATTGGGGGATAGTCTGTGTTGGTACGTGTGAGAGAGATCCACCTTTCCAAGTTGTTGCTGCTGGCATTCCCATCTGACAGCGGGGCCACAGTGGAAGCACAAGGCAGAGGAGGAGGAGGAGGAGGTCGCCAACGCAACCAGGGCACCGCCAGCACCTCAGAAGGCAGGGTTAGCATGGCCGAAATGTGGAAAAGTGTCACGTACCTGGTAGAAGAGCCTGATACAGTGAGGAAAGCCTCTCTTACACCTCTGACTCGGGGCCCCTGATAGAGCAGACAGGTAGCACAGGAGTGCAGAGGGGCACGAGTGCCTATTGGTCTTGATAGTAGCTTAGCCGGACGAACTGTCAGGATCAAGCAGGGGAAGACTGTCGGTGGACCGCAGCGGAGCAGGAGTGCCGTATGGACACCACTGAACAGGAGACAGGAGCAGGCTGGGTCTGTCAGTAGGTTGCAGCAGAGCAGGAATGCCGGATGGACACCACCGAGCAGGAGACAGGAGAAGACCAAGTTCATCAGCGGGTTACAGCGGAGCAGGAATGCCGGATGGACACCAGTGAAAAGTAGGCAGAGACTAGCAGCAGGCAGTCCAGCAGGATAGTAGGCAGAAACAGGATCAGGCAAACCGGGTCATACACTGGCAGACGGATCAGGTGCAGATGTACAGGCAGAAGCGTGGTCAAAGACAAGCTGGGGTCAATGCAGGCAGAGTTCAGGAGAAGTCAAGGCAAGCCGGGTCGATAACAGTAATCAGATGCAGGTTTACAGGTAGCAGGTTTACACAGAAACGCTGTAGACAAGACAGCACTGAAGCACAGCACAGGCTCAGTTTAAATAGCCCCCTTGATGACCATACAAGCAACAGGTGCACGCACTTGTGCAATGGGCGTAGCCTATGCACAGCAAGCTGTCTAGAAGAGCCATTCTGTCTATGGGAATGCCCTTCCTGACAAAAAGCTTTGTCAGCACGCCACAACAAACAGCAGCACCAGCAGCTCAGATGGAACGTCTTAGCAGGAGGCAGCATTTTACCAACATGGTGGAGCAGTATGTGTGCACACGCCTACATGTAGTGAATGACGGGTCTGCCCCCTTCAACTTCTGGGTCTCCAAATTGGGCACATGGCCTGAGCTTGCCCTTTACGCCTTGGAGGTGCTGGCGTGCCCTGCAGCCAGTGTATTATCTGAACGGGTATTTAGCACGGCTGGGGGCGTTATAACAGACAAGCGCAGCCGCCTGTCCAGAGACAATGTGGACAAGCTCACGTTCATTAAAATGAACCAGGCATGGATCCCACGGGACTTTTCCGTACCTTATGCAGAATAGCAATGGATACCGACCTTACCCACCCATTGTTCCATTTTTGCTCTTTCTCACTCTTTTGGGGTGTACCCTCATTTAAAATTTTTGAAAAGAAGCAGTGTTGGCTACCTCGTCCTCCTCCTCAGGGCCAGATTAATGTAGGGGCTATTGGAGCTGCAGCTCCAGGCCCCTACCTTTTATATAGGCCCCGGGTTGGCCATATTCACTGTTACCGCTCTTCTGTCACTTGTAAACACAGAAGTCTGGCTTCTATGCTCGCTTCCCCAGGCAGCACCCTCAGAACCTCCCCACACAGCGTGAAGGCCGGACAAGGAGGGACAGTTGGCGATGCATGGATGTGTTTATGGGCTTCAGAGACAGCATCCCATGTTGAATTAGGCATGCATGGCTGCACCCTTCCTCCTCTGGGTGCATGGCAAGGCACGGCCCTTAAGGCCCTTCAAAATCCTCAGCACCAAGCCCATGATGCTGTTAATCCGGCCCTGGTCCTCCTCCACCGCCGCTTCCACCTACACCGCCCATAGGTGTGCGCAGCCTATTGCATTAAGGTGTGCACCCCAAAGTTGAAATACACATGCATGTGTTTGCCAGCAGGGAGAGTAATGTATCGGGGCCATGTACCTGTAGGCAAGGAGAAATAGAGCAGAGCAGGTCCCAGGGAGATCTTTCCCATCTCCTCACTGGCAATGCTATGTGCCCTAGGTGATTAGGGTGTGCCCAGGCACACCCAGCACACCCTGTGCGCACGCCTATGTCACCGCCACATCCACCACCACCTCAACCTCCCTCCTACTCCATATGGGCCTCGTCCTTCAGAGATGAAGAAGAACATTGTTTTATTTTTCTGTTTTTTTTTGTTGTTTTAAGTTATTTCCCTATCCACATTTGTTTGCAGAGCACTTGCCATGCTCTTAATTACGTTTTGCTGCCATTTGCAGCACTCTAGCCCTTTCCTTTGGTGTTTTAGAGCCATTTTAGTGCCTTAAAGTTCGGGTCCCCATTGACTTCAATGGGGTTCGGTGTCCGGGAAAAGTTCGGTAAAAGTCCGGGACACGGACCCGGACTTTTTTTTAAAGTTCGGCCGAACCCGTCGAACACGGACATCTAGGTGTCCGCTCAACCCTAATTATGAATTAAAATTATTTTAGTTATAAAATTTAAAATTACAATTAAAATTTAAAAATTAAAAATTGGATATAAAGCAATTCAAATCTATCTCAATGTTCATATTTATGTTTGAGCGCGACACTTTCCTTCTTTTAAACAATCGTTCAGCACATTTGCTTTTTTTGTTGCTGCTCACTACAAGGAAGCAATTCCTTTAAATTAATAATTATTTATTTATTCACAAATATTTATATTTTATATATATTTATATACACGGTTGAACCATTTGCGCAGTTTTTGGTTACACCAAACCCCCTTTCTGATTTCCTCCCCTCATACTCTGTCAGTTTGAGGCGAGGAGAGACGATAAACGGCACTTCCATGCTTACATGTGATTGCTGTGATTGGACACAGCTGATCAGGAGTAAAAAGCTGCGGTTCTTTACCAAGATAGGGGTCCCAGGGATACAGCGCGCCCGTGATCGCGGTGTGCCCGGCGACGACATAGGACATTGGCCCACAACAAGAGAGCATCCCGTCCACTGTTATTTGTCTATACGGTGGGCAAACATATATGTTCTTTATCGAGATCGGGGGTTGCGCCGTGTCCCAGGGATCCCGCCTGCCATCAATTTACTATACGGTGGGCGGGAGGTGGTTAATGTTGTTGTAAACCCTGGCAAATACGAAATTAAGTGGCTAGCCTCAGGTTATTCAAAGAAATGAAACAAATCCTCCTACATAGGTTGTACCTCTTTATCTGCAGCCATCTCTTCTGTACAGACTCATAAAGCATACATTTTAAACAGCATTTCTGAGCATCCAAAGGCAGGGGGTGGGAATTCAATGTCATTCATTGCACTGTATAGAGCAGGAATCTGAGTGAAATCCTAGGCCTGAGTAGAGGAAAATGGCACAACCCCATCAACACAGTCTCATAGAGAAACATGCGCAGTTGAGGCTGTCAATCAACTGCTGTGTGCTAAAGGAGGGGGCGAGGCCATCTCCCATGATTACTTAGTGTTGGCATAGACCAGGGGTGTCCAAACTATGGCCCTCCAGCTGTTCAGGAACTACAATTCCCATCATGCCTAGTTATGTCTGTGAATATCGGAGATTTACAATGCCTCATGGGATGTGTAGTTCCGCAACACCTGAAGGGCTGTAGTTTGGACACCCCTGGCATAGACTCTTAGATGTGACTCAGATACTGGAGGAATGACAGAGCAGACCGAAATCACACTTGTTCTTTGAATCTAACACAATTTAAAAAAAATCTTTAGCGTTTCTTAAATACGTAGTTGGAAGAAACTTTTTTTCTCTGGAATTCCTCTTTAAATCCTGCTAGGCAGCAGCAATCATATCATGTATGTGGATGGCTGTGCTAATCCGTATCTGTGCACAGCTACACGTATATACATTTACTCTGCCCCCAAACTAATATGGTTACTAAGTACATGTGACTTCTGGATGACACCATAGCATTTTATAGGGCTATGAAAAATGCAATAGAGAGAACCCGCTCCGCTATATGAGAGTTGTATGTACAATAAATGCTTTTGGTATGCAGCAATATAAAGGCCATTCTGCACGTATTTGTCTCTTACTTTGCTCTTAAAAGGTTTACAATATACATGAATGTATACATTATTAAACAGGCGATATGTTGCCTGTGTTTTCCTCTATAGTATATAAGAAACTCAAATCCCAAAGATAACTAGTGAACTTTGTTGAAAATTCTTATTGTAATATTATCTCATCACATATACTGTAGATTTCAAAGGCCAGTGTATCCCAAATGACTGGAGAGTTGAAGAAAGAAATAAGACTCAGTAGTAGCACTACAAGGTCATGGCCAGAAAGAGAACGTTACTCCCCTGCTGTAATAAACACATTATGTTGGGAAGCATTAGCAAAATAAGCTTCTTTGTCCATCTCCTGCTGCTTGATCCTAAGGTTTTTTAATTTGAAGTCTATGGAGAAAAAAAGGCGGTGTATCCATCAGATTCATATACTTTTAAATATGTGGGCAACTCGGGCTATAAAGTGCAAGCCTTAAGCACATATAAAGTCGTTTCTAAAGGCAGAAGGTTTTTTACCCTAATGCATTCTATGCATTTTTTTTTCTGGTGCTAGTAGTATTCTCTCATCCATTTGCCGACCAGCCACAGCCAATATATGGCGGCAGGTTCGTGGGTGCGATCCTAGGGGCGTGGGCGCACCACCGGAGGCACGCGTGTGTGCCTACCCGCTGGCAGGGAAGCCGATGCACGGGACCGGCGGGTACAATTGCCGTCAGGCACCCGCAATCACTCCCCGTGAATAGAGAATGGTGGTCCGCTGTAGTAAACACTGCCGACCATTGTTCTCTCTGGAATCAATAGCTAATACATCCATGGCAGCACTGGCATATAAACCGAGTCTATAGCAGCTGAGAGATTGTTTATATTTTTATTCTCAGCTGCTGGCTTCTACATGTACAGTTAAAGCGGAGTTCCACCCAAAAGTTGAACTTCTGCTCATTTGGTTCCTCCCCCCTCCGGTGCCACATTTGGTGCCCCCATTTCAGGGGGGAATGAGTACCAGTTTTTGACAGGTACACTTCCCCACTTCCGGGAGACGGCGTCGCAGCACTGTCCCTCGGAAGTTTGGCCTCCTCCTCCTTCCCCCGCCACGAGACAATCTGAATGCGCAGTCCTCAGGTTCCCTCACCGGCAATGGCGACGCCAGCACCTGACAGCCGATGGAAACATTGGCTGCGGTGCCGACATCGCTGGACTCCAGGACAGGTAAATGTCCCAATATTAAAAGTCAGCAGCTACAGTATGTGTAGCTGCTGACTTTTAATTTTTGGAGGGGGAGAGGGGAAGCTGAAACACCGCTTTAAGTGCCTTCACCTGTCCCCATGAGATAGCAATAAAGTTAAGTTGAAAAAAAAATGAAAAAAAATGTAAACAAAGTTTATTAAACACTTCTGGACCGGAAGGTTTTACCCCCTTAATGACAATTAAGGGGGTAATGTATGTGTGAATGAATGTATGCGTTCCTTGATGAACCAATCGAGGACAAATACTGCTGTGCAAGATGTGAGCGACTTGTTGCTCTGGTAGACCAGATCCTGGACCTACAGAGCACAGTGGCAACACTGCGTAGCATCAACAACCTGGAAAGGAGCTTGGACATTACCCATCAGGAGCTGGCAGGGGCCAGCATAGAGGAGGGAGAAATAGAGGAGACGCAGGCAACTGTCTTGAGAGAGCCACACAATTTAGGAACCCATAAAAACATGATTTGGCTTTGTAGCATTCTATGTACACTGCGAGTGTATTTATTCAAAATAGAAAAAAAAAAAGTGCAGATCTGTTTGATTTCCAAACCAATTCAACCCTGTGACACACTAAACTAGTTCAATGGTTTTCATTTTCAGTGGCTGTGGACATGGGGGGTACAGAGGTGGCTGTGGACAGGGGGGATGTAGAGGTGAGTTTGGACAGGGGGGGTACAGAGGTGACGGGGGGGTACAGAGGTGTCTGTGAACAGGGGGGTACAGAGGTGGCTGTGAACAGGGGGGTACAGAGGTGGCTGTGAACAGGGGGGTACAGAGGTGGCTGTGGACAGGGGGGTACAGAGGCGGCTGTGGACAGGGGGGGGTGTAGAGGCAGCTTTGGACGGGGGGGTGGTACAGAGGTGGCTGTGGACAGGGGAGGGATAAAGAGGTGGACAGGGGAGGGATACAGAGGTGGACAGGGGAGGGATACAGAGGTGGCTGTGGACAGGGGGGTACAGTGGAGGCTGTGGAAAGGGGAGGGGGTGAACAGAGGTGGCTGTGGACAGGGGGATACAGAGGTGGCTGTGGACAGGGGGTGGGGTATAGTGGTGGTGGCTGTGGAAAGGGGGGGTGGCAGTGGTGGCTGTGGACAGGAGGGGTGGCTGTGGATGGGGGGGTACAGAGGTGGCTGTGGAAGGGAGGGTACAGAGGTGGCTGTAGATGGGGGGGTACAGAGGTGGCTGTGAACAAGGGGGGTACAGAGGTGGCTGTGAACAAGTGGGGTACAGGAGGTGGCTGTGAACAAGGGGGGTACAGAGGTGTCTGTGGACAGGGGAGGGATACAGAGGTGGCTGTGGATAGGGGAGTACAGAGTATGTGGTTGTTTTTTGGGGTAGACCGCGAAATTGCATGGTCAGGGGGGCCCAAGAAAATGCTTGCCCAGGGTCAAAACAATATTAAAGACGGCCCTGATTGCTCCCTATGGGGTAATAACTCTCTTTTTATTCTATTTCACAAAGGGCTGGTTTCTCCCCAAAAACTTTTTTGGCTCCTTATAAACTTCTTTCTATGTACCTCATTTTTTTTTTTTTTTTTTTACTAGTAATGGCAGTGATCTGCGATTTTTAGCGGGATTGCTACATTGCGGCAGACAGATTGGATCCCTGACATTTTTGACACTTTTGGGGGTACCAGTGACATTACTACATTAATCAGTGCTAAAAACTTGCACTGCTACTGTAATAATGACACTGGCAGGGAACTTGGGAAATCATCACAGAGACCCGTGATCATAAATAGGAGAATCAGAGGCACTCTGTGTTCATTCCAGAGAGAACAACGGTGTGCTGCGTTTACAACAGCAGACGAACGTTGCCCTGCAGCAATCGCGGTCGCCAGCCCCATGGTTTGGCTTGCCCGCTGCCTAATGGGGGCGTGCCACCGGGAGCGCTCCACGAACCGACACACCTATACATCGGTTCGCGCAGCCGAGCCAGCCTGCCACAGTATATCAAGTAGTTACTATAAATGAAAAACACCCCACTTTTTCAAAGCCCCCTGCCCCACATACACACACGTCAGGTGTGCGTATGACTATGATGATTGCACCATGCATATTAGGCAATGTTACACATGCCAGAGATAGAGAGCAAGAATTCAAGGACCATCACGTACCATTACTCTAAATTGATACGCTGTAAATATTTTTAAAGTGTCGTCTGTAGACAATTTTGGGTACTATTGTTTTTCAACATTTTATGAGCACGTATAGTATTTAGTATCCATTTACTACAAAAATAATCTTTTATATTACAAAAAAAAAAATAATTGAGTATGTTATTGTGTGCACTGAATTTAATTGGAGTGTATTTGTATTGGAAAATATAGATTTGATAACTGGTAGCACAATTATCCTGTGACATAAAAATTGATTTTTTATATTTTAAGACTACCAATTTATTCTACAGGGTCTCCGCTTTTTTTAGAAAAAGTGTATTTTAACATAAGTGTGTGTAGCTGGGACCTGCCTACGATTATCTGATAGTGCAGACTCACCTTGTGTTCCTTCAGATTGTCTTTGTATCCCTTAAGTGTTGGTCTCAGGGTTAAATCATCATATTGCAGAGACTGAGAGAATGGCATTGTGGGAATTGTAGTCCTCTGTAAAGCTATGACTATGTGGCTGGATTGTTTAAGAACTATATTTCCCAGCAAGCTTTGGATTACAGAGGAGTATTTTGGGAGAGGCTATAAAGGGATCTGCTGAACAGGTGTTCCGTGAGAATTACCTACCCCATGAGAAATGCCTACCCTCGTCACTTCCTGTCAGGAACAGCTGAGCACCGTAGCAGTGCCCATGCTCACAGCCCCGGATACGTAATGGATCAGCTGAGGAGCTGACTAGTGCGCATGCACGGAGGGTATGAAATGATCACGGCAGTGTGTGTAACTTGGCGGTTACATTAAAACAGCTGTGCTGCAATATGAGTCATCTCCGCTCCTATCCCTGTCACTACCCTGATCTTGGCTAGTAAATATAAAAGCGGGGGCGGGTGTATGACGGAGATCTCGGCTCCGTGATTTATCTTTTCATACACCCGCCACCGCTTTTATATTTACTAGCCCAGATCAGGGAAGTGACAGGGATAGGAGTGGAGATGACTCATATTTCAGCCGAGCTGTTTTAATGTAACCGCTCGCGTTACACACACTGCCGTACACCGGAAGTGACGAGGGTAGGCATTTCCCACGGATAGGTTTTTTTCACGGAACACCGGCCTGGGCCCTCTTGCTTCCCAGGATCCATCGTGTGCACATTTGTCTGCTGTACAGAGCGAGAGATGGCAGACTGCGGCCTACTGCACACCGCCCATCTGCATACAGACTCAGCCCTGGCAGAACGCATGTTCATTGCTGCGTCACAGACATCCCTGCAGAATTGCTGATCGGGTGGAGTCAGCAGGGATCAAAGAGACAGCAGAGCACAGCCATCTCGAGGCCACAGAGCGTGGAGAATTGCAATTGCCTGGACCCTCATTGATGGACATCAGGATTTGGTGAGAGGGCACCTGCTCAGAGTTCAGACCGCATTTATTACATTTCTTGTTACACTGAACACAGACACTCTGCAATGGAATCAGCCACCAGACCTTTCAGGATTATAATCAACTATTCTGCATTGCTTGCTATACACTGAGTCCCATTGGGAACTGTTCATTTTATGAGCTGCAGCTGCCGGTGAAGATTTTAGCATGGCTTTGCAAGTAGGACATTGTCATATTATTGCTTTTAAAGGGGACACATTACTGGTATCTAGATTACCTCATCTCTGATCAGGATACAGGTGGTATAGGCCGGCCCGGGGTTCCCCTTTAGCCAGAGTGCTTCACAGTAAAAAATATATCGTTTTCTGAGAGATTCACATGAATATTCCAAAAGACTGTGTTTTAGTATCATTTGGCGTTATTAAAACCGGTTTCTCACTGTCTTTTGTGGTGTCCCCACAACCCAGGTGTCAGGATCTGTGTCATTACATGGGTCACCTGCTGGTGGCACTGTTGTTCCTGGAACTGAGGGGCGCAGTTCCAGGGCCCACCAGCGGGTGTCTCCCAGCAGCTGGACTGTTCTTTTAATTAAGCTGCACCTGAGGAGGACTGCTGAGGGAATATAAGCCCGCCCTTCACTGAGGCTCAGTGCTTCAGTATTTTCTCTGCTAGCCGTGTCCCTGTCTGAACCTGTATCCTGAAACCTGTATCCTGAAACCTGTATCCTGAAACCTGTATCCTGAAAACTGTATCCTGATCCTGAGTCCTGTTCCCTGCATCCTGCTTCCTGTACCTGGCTCCCTGCTTTCCTTGTCTCCTGTCCCTGTCCTGTCCTGCTATTGTTTGCTCCATCCCTTTGTATATAGTTTGTTAGGTTCTATTGGGGTTTTGTACTGTTATCATTTATATTTTGTTTACTTGTTTATGGTCACTGGTGTTGGTATTGGAGTGTGTCATTTTGCTTAATAAACTTATTTACATCTTTATCCATCTGGGTCCTGATTCCTTGGTGCAGCCAACTGATCTGATCACCCTTGCTGGATGCCTGCATGTGGTATCCCTGACAGAATACTGAAGCCACTAACGATCAGATCGGTTGCACCTGGGAATTAGGAATTTTCTGGTTGTTGCAAGATGCAGTCAGAGGAGGTCTTTTATTTTTCTTTGCTTGTAACAGAAGACAGGGAATATTGTCGCCAAATTTTGAAAACTTACACTAGCGAGCAGTTGTTGGAATGCATCCGTCTGGCCCACTCGTTTGTTGACAAAGGCAGAGTTTTGTTCAAAGAGATTCAGCCACTTATTCAGCTCTGTGCAGAGTTGGCTTTATCTAATACCCCTAAGGGTGGTGATGATTATTCTCCTCCTTTTAGTGTCTCTCAGGTGGTATCTCTTGTGTGGCTCTTGGAAGATGATAAACCCTATTTTATTGAACATTATTCAGTGTATTCTCCAGAGGCCCTGTTGGATTGCATGAATGCTGTATATTCTCTAATCAGACAAGGGGGTTGTAAATTGAGTTTTGTTCAGGCCTTATTGCAAACCTGGTCAGATCTTTCCAATTTAGCATCAGCTAACTCACACCAATCCACTTCTGCCTCTGGACACCAGTTTTCTCAAAGTTTATCCTCTCCGTTACCCGTAGCAACCACAGCTGCAGTTAGGTATGGTTTGCTTTCCACTGCTTGTTCATATCCTGGCTTAACGAGTTGCACTTTTCCTGCATTTAACTCTGTGAAAACTTCCTCTACTACTCTGTTGCCTCTAGCAACCTCTCAGAAATTCTCCTCTGTAACTGTCTCTCCTTTTCCACCATCTCCCAATACTGCCATTTCGCTTCCATCTACTTCACAATCTATTCATAGCCCTGCAACCACTAGCAAGATTTCTGTATCTAAACCTAAAAAGAAAAGGAGATTTTTCCCAACACATACAATTATACCTGTTACCCAGCCTGCTGATCCAGTGCCCGCTGATCTGGTGCCTCCTACTGAGCCTGTTGATCCAGTGCCCACTGATCCGGTGCCTCCTACTGAGCCTGCTGATCCAGTGCCCGCTGTTCTGATGCCTGTTGTTCCAGTGCCTGCTGATCCAGTGCCCACTGATCCGGTGCCTCCTACTGAGCCTGCTGATCCAGTGCCCACTGTTCTGATGCCTGCTGTTCCAGTGCCCGCTGATCTGGTGCCTCCTACTGAGCCCGCTGATCCAGTACCTGCTGTTCCGGTGCCCGCTGATCCGGTGCCTCCTACTGAGCCTGCTGATCCAGTGTCCACTGATCCGTTGATTTCTACTGAGCCTGCTGATCCAGTGCCCGCTGTTCTGATGCCTGTTGTTCCAGTGCCCGCTGATCCAGTGCCCACTGATCTGGTGCCTCCTACTGAGCCTGCTGATCCAGTGCCCACTGTTCTGATGCCTGCTGTTACAGTGCCCGCTGATCTGGTGCCTCCTACTGAGCCTGCTGATCCAGTGCCTGCTGTTCTGATGCCTTCTGATCCAGTGCCCGCTGATCTGGTGCCTCTTACTGAGCCTGTTGATCCAGTGCCCACTGATCCGGTGCCTCCTACTGAGCCTGCTGATCCAGTGCCCGCTGTTCTGATGCCTGTTGTTCCAGTGCCTGCTGATCCAGTGCCCACTGATCCGGTGCCTCCTACTGAGCCTGCTGATCCAGTGCCCACTGTTCTGATGCCTGCTGTTCCAGTGCCCACTGATCTGGTGCCTCCTACTGAGCCCGCTGATCCAGTGCCTGCTGTTCCGGTGCCCGCTGATCCAGTGCCTCCTACTGAGCCTGCTGACCCAGTGCCCACTGATCCGGTACCTTCTACTGAGCCTGCTGATCCAGTGCCCGCTGTTCTGACGCCTGTTGTTCCAGTGCCCACTGATCCGGTGCCTCCTACTGAGCCTGCTGATCCAGTGCCCACTGTTCTGATGCCTGCTGTTACAGTGCCCGCTTGTCTGGTGCCTCCGACTGAGCCTGCTGATCCAGTGCCTGCTGTTCTGATGCCTGCTGATCCAGTGCCCGCTGATCTGGTGCCTCTTAATGAGCCTGTTGATCCAGTACCCACTGATCCGGTGCCTCCTACTGAGCCTGCTGATCCAGTACTCGCTGTTCTGATGCTTGTTGTTCCAGTGCCCGCTGATCCAGTGCCCACTGATCCGGTGCCTCCTACTGAGCCTGCTGATCCAGTGCCCACTGTTCTGATGCCTGCTGTTCCAGTGCCCGCTGATCTGGTGCCTCCTACTGAGCCCGCTGATCCAGTGCCTTCTATTCCGGTGCCCTCTGATCCAGTGCCTCCTACTGAGCCTGCTGATCCAGTGCCCTTTGATCCGGTGCTTTCTACTGAGCCTGCTGATCCAGTGCCCGCTGTTCTGATGCCTGTTGTTCCAGTGCCCACTGATCCGGTGCCTCCTACTGAGCCTGCTGATCCAGTGCCTGCTGTTACATTGCCCGCTGATCTGGTGCCTTCTACTGAGCCTGCTGATCCAGTGCCCACTGATCCGGTGCCTCCTACTGAGCCTGCTGATCCAGTGCCTGCTGTTCTAATGCCTGCTGGTCCAGTGCCCGCTGATCCGGTGCCTCCTGCTGATCCAGTGCCCGCTGTTCTGGTGCCCGCTGTTCTGGTGACCACTACCCAGTCTGCTGACCCAGTGCTTGCTGTTCCAGTGCCCGCTGACCCAGTGCCTGCTGTTCCGGTGCCTGCTGATCCGGTGTCTCTTACTCAGCCCGCTGATCCGGTGCCAGCTGATCCCGTGCCCGCTGTTCTGGTGACCACTACTGTGCCTGCTGATCCTGTGCCTGCTGATCCTGTGCCTGCTGATCATGTGTCTGCTGATCCTGTGCCTGCTGATCCTTTGCCTGCTGACCCAGTGCTTGCTGTTCCAGTGCCCGCTGACCCAGTGCTTGCTGTTCCGGTGCCTGCTGACCCAGTGTTTGCTGATCCAGTGCCTGCTGAGCCACGGTCTGCCGCCCTGTTTGATGTGCCACTGTCTGTTGCCCAGCCTGGTGTGCCACTGCCGGATATCCTGCATGCCGCTGGCGCTCCCCTGCTTGATGTCCAGCTTGCCTTCAGTCCCAGTGTTGGGACATGTGTTGCAATGAGGGCAGGTGTATCCCTAATGTTACGCCTCTTCAGGAACTTGACCTGTGGGGTGCCAAGACGGCTTCCAGACCCTGGTGGTGGGGCCCATGATCAATTGCTGGACTCTGGTGGCACGCCTTCCGGCAAGTTAAAGGACTTTGGCCTAGAGAGTGCTAGAAGACCCGCAGACATGGAGGGGAGACCTTTTTGGACTTTTGGGGTAGAAGCACAATGGAGCGTCCGGAGGCCGCTCCTTAAAGGGGGGGAACTGTCAGGATCTGTGTCATTACATGGGTCACCTGCTGGTGGCACTGTTGTTCCTGGAACTGAGGGGCGCAGTTCCAGGGCCCACCAGCGGGTGTCTCCCAGCAGCTGGACTGTTCTTTTAATTAAGCTGCACCTGAGGAGGACTGCTGAGGGAATATAAGCCCGCCCTTCACTGAGGCTCAGTGCTTCAGTATTTTCTCTGCTAGCCGTGTCCCTGTCTGAACCTGTATCCTGAAACCTGTATCCTGAAACCTGTATCCTGAAACCTGTATCCTGATCCTGAGTCCTGTTCCCTGCATCCTGCTTCCTGTACCTGGCTCCCTGCTTTCCTTGTCTCCTGTCCCTGTCCTGTCCTGCTATTGTTTGCTCCATCCCTTTGTATATAGTTTGTTAGGTTCTATTGGGGTTTTGTACTGTTATCATTTATATTTTGTTTACTTGTTTATGGTCACTGGTGTTGGTATTGGAGTGTGTCATTTTGCTTAATAAACTTATTTACATCTTTATCCATCTGGGTCCTGATTCCTTGGTGCAGCCAACTGTTCTGATCACCCTTGCTGGATGCCTGCATGTGGTATCCCTGACACCAGGGTCTAGTTGACTAATATATTTTTGCAAGTTCTTCTTCTGAGTAACGTTAAATGCATTCATATTGTGTCAGTGTGTTACTTAAAGGTAGATGCAACATTCTGAACCTAGAGTGTCAGTAGGGCTGGACAGTTTACAGGGTCAAAGTAGTACAGAAGAACATACACTTACCAGCAACACCCAAGGGGGTAGTGCTACATATGCAAAAAAAAATGGCTAAAAAAAAATGGTAAGTATAACATGTTTGTCATTTTAAGAGAAAAAAAACAAGACTTTACAATCACTTTAGGGCTTGGTTCGCATTGGTGCGATACGGGAACCTTGCAAATTCACTGAGGGTTCCCGCATCGCACCCGACTCGCAGGCAGTTCACACTGCCATATGCAAACTTCTGGGAGTGTCAATACAATATTAATGACACCCCCAGATTAGTTTGCATATCACATGAACACCCATGCGATCCGATTCTGCTGTGGACCAAAAAAAGGATCCTGAAGGACTTTGGTCCGAATCTGTATGGCTGAATTCATACATTTTTCTGTCCATCATGCTTATCCAAAGACACACTACTTCCAGAGTCACTGACCAAGAATTTCTGTATTTTTTTTTTTTCGGATTGTAGGATTCTGTACTTTCTTCTGTTTATACAGTATCTCCCAAAAGTGAGTACACCCCTCACATTTTTGTAAATATTTTATCACAAAAATTATTATTTTATATGACAACACTGAAGAAATGACAATTTGCTACAATGTAAAGTAGTGAGTGTACAGCTTGTATAACAGTGTAAACTTGCTGTCCCCTCAAAATAACTCACAGCCATTAATGTCTAAACCGCTGGCAACAAAAGTCAGTACACCCCTAAGTGAAAATGTCCAAATTGAGCCCAAAGTGTCAATATTTTGCGTGGCCACCAATTTTTTCCAGCACTGCCTTAACCCTCTTGGCCATGGAGTTCACCAGAGCTTCACAGGTTGCCACTGGAGTCCTCTTCCACTCCTCCATGACGACATCACGGAGCTGGTGGATGTTGGAGATCTTGCGCTCCTCCACCTTCCGTTTTAGGATGCCCTACAGATGCTCAATAGGGTTTAGGTCTGGAGACATGCTTAGCCAGTCCGACGCCTTTACCCTCGGCTTCTTTAGCAAGGCAGTGGTTATCTTGGAGGTGTCGTTAGGTTTGAGTACTTCCCTACCGCCCAGTCTCTGAAGCAAGGGGATCACGCTCTGCTTCAGTATGTCCCAGTACATGTTGGCATTCATGGTTCCCCCATTGACATGTAGCTCCCCAGTGCCGGCAGTACTCATGCAGCCCCAGACCATGACACTCCCACCACCATGCTTGACTGTGGCAAGACACACTTGTCTTTGTACTCCTCACCTGGTTGCTGCCACACGCGCTTGACACCATCTGAACCAAACAAGTTTATCTTGCTCTTATCTGACTACAAAACATGGTTCTAGCAATCCATGTCCTTAGTCTGCTTGTCTTCAGCAAACTGTTTGTGGGCTTTTTTGTGCATCATCTTTAGAAGAGGCTTCCTTCTGGGATGACAACCATGCAGACCAATTTGATGCAGTGTGCGGCATATGGTCTGAGCACTGACAGGCTGACCCCCCACCCCTTCAACCACTGCAGCAATGCTGGAAGCACTCGTACGTCTATTTCCCAAAGACATCCTCTGAATATGATGCTGAGCACGTGCACTCAACTTCTTAGGTCAACCATGGCGAGGTCTGTTCTGAGTGGAACCTGTCCTGTTAAACTGCTGTATGGTCTTGGCCACCGTGCTGCAGCTCAGTTTCAGGGTCTTGGCAATCTTCTTGTAGCCTAGGCCATCTTTATGTAGAGTAACAATTCTTTTTTCCATATCCTCAGAGTTCTTTGGCATAAAGTGCTATGTTGAACTTCCAGTGGCCAGTATGAAAGCATGAGAGTGATAAGACCAAATTTATCACCCCTGCTCCCCTTTCACACCTGAGACCTTTTAACACTAATGAGTAACATGACACCGGGGAGGGAAAATGGCTAATTGTGCCCAATTTGGACATTTTCACCTAGGGATGTACTCACTTTTGTTGCCAGCAGTTTAGACATTAATGGCTGTGTGTTGAATTATTTTGAGGAGACAGCACATTTACACTGTTATACAAGCTGTAAACTCACTACTTTATTTTGTAGCAAAGTATAATTGCGTCAGTGTTGTCACATGAAAAGATAGAATAAAATATTTACAAAAATGTGAGGGGTGTACTCACTTGCGGGAGACACTGTATGTCCAGAGTGATTCAAAATAGTCAGCCAGGCAACAAGCATTTTCAGTCACAATAGCCCCCCATCTCTCCTAGCTTCAGGTCACCTTTAAGAACCAAGAATGGAAAAGCCTATGCAACATAAATCCTCATACAAATGTAGTAGATTTTATCAAGTGTGATGGACACTACTGCACACTAATTTATAGTTCATTTCTGCCTTCCCTCTACATCACCCTTTCATTCTGCTCGGGGGAAAAAAAAATGATGCTTGATCGGCTTAAAATAGTGAAAATACAGATTTCATTTTGTATTCTGAAAGTATTTGTTTATGCTGCTGGCCAAGCGGCATTTAATAAACAATGAATACAAGCACATAGTTTCCTCATCAATCAAAGCCCATAAAAAGCTCAGCCAGAGATTTAATCTCCCTTTTCTGGGAGCTGTCGTAACACAGCTCTTTTTTTACAAGATGTTTTTGTTCCGAACATATACACTCTATCCACGTCTTGTCATTAATTTGAAAAATTACATGCATGGATCACAGTCCCTGGGAAACATGGACAAATCTTACAAGTATTCTTTAGAACTAATTTTTCTCAACACAAAGTCAGGGTGATCATCTATACAATTGCTGTCAGAGAAGCTAAACCCAACCGAGGGCTCTTCAATTCAACACGTTGCACAGTTTTGTGTTTATTCCAACATTTCACAAAGACAGCTGTGAAATAATGACTTAATCAGTTCTTTTAAAAGCAGCTCATAGTCAGATCTACAGTATGGGTGCGGAAAACTGTTCATGTCAGATATAGGCAAGGCACCTTGACAAGGACTTGTTAAAGAGGAACTTATCCCGACCATGCCAAAAAAATATTAATTATTATTTTTTTATTTTTTTAAGTGATTGTAAAGTTTTCTTCTTCTTTTTTTTTTTTTTTATTAATAACAAACCTGTTATACTTACCTTCTCTATGCAGTTGGTTTCTCCTCTTCTTGGGGCCCTCGTTCCTGTTCCTTCCCTCCTGTTGAGTGCATCCACAGCTAGCAGCTTGCTATTGGGGCACCCGAGCCAAGCCTCAGCTCTGTGTATCCATTCAGACACAGAGCTGCTGTTCAGCCCCGCCCCCTCTCTCTCCTTAATGGCTAACTGACTTTGATTGACATCCGGGGGAGCCAATCAGGAGAGACATGGCAGCAGAGCCTGTGCACTGATGTCCCCTCCCAGCCATCCACAGTAAGGGTTTGTTTGCAAAGCTTGACCAGCCCGCACTTCCAAACTGTTTTTTTTCTATAACAATTTGGGGTTGTTGGTGGCTGCTGCTGTCAACGGTAGCCACCCTGCCCAAGTGGGGTGGGATGGTAACGCCCATGTTTGAAACGGTTTCCTGTTATCTGTTATATAAGATGGGTGTGGGTAGTCTTCTCATGTGGCTCTGAAGAAGAGGAATTCCTTGAAACGCGTCAGCCCATGGGGTCTTCAGTGACTGTTCTATCCATACGTGTTGATACATTGGATGGAATTTACGTATATCTGTGATGCGCAATTTTCTGTTGCCTTTGTAAGTACAATACTTACTGTGTTTTTATACAATATATTATTTGTCTCGGGTTAACCACTTGCCGACCGCTGCAAGTACATATACTGCGGCGGTCAGCCCCGGCCAGGCAAAGTGGCGTACTGGTACGTCACTAGCCTGTCACTGGCTTGTGAGCCAATAGCGGGCGCCCGCCCCGGCTCGTTCCCCAACAAGTCAGTGCGTGTGACCGGCGGACCCGATGTCCGCCGGTCACTCGCGATCGTTCGCCGGGAAGGGAGAAAGGCAGGCGGCTAGTGTAAACAAGCCGCCTGTCATTCTCCCCTGTGTAAAAATGGAGATCAGACGGTTCTACTATGTAGGACCGTTGATCTCTGTTTTTACACTAGTAGCCATGTCCAATCACCGTTAGAAGCACGCCCCTAGGGACATACTTAACCCCTCCCTCTCCAATACAATTAACCCCTTCCCTGCCAGTGTCATTTTTACAGTAACAGTGCATATGTATAGCACTGATTACTGCAGTAATGTCACTGGTAACCCCAAAAGTGTCAAAAATGTCAGTCAAGGGTCCGATCTGTCCGCCGCAATGTCGCAGTCCCGCAAAAAAAAAAAAATCGCAGATCGCCGCCATTACTCGCTAAAAAAAAAAAAAAAACACCAAAAATGACAAATCTTTCCCTTTGTTAGTAAACGCGATAACTTTTGCGCAAACCAATCAAAATACGCTTTTTGCGATTTTTTTTTACCAAACATATGTAGCATAAAACAAATTGGCCGAAAATGTTAAAAAATTTTGATTTTTACATTTTTTGGGGGGGAATTTCATATAAAAAAAATGTGAAAAATATTGTTATTTTTGCAAAATTGACGCTCTTTTTTTGTTTATAGCGCATGATCAAACAATCGCACAGGTGATCAAATACCACCAAAAGAAAGCTCTGTTTGTGGGAAAAAAAGGACGTCCAATTCGTTTAGGTACAGCGTTGCACGACCGCACAATTGTCCGTTAAAGTCACGCAGTAAAAAAAAAAAAAAATCGCAAAAACCCCCTGGTCAGGAAGAAGGTAAAATCTTCTGGGGCTTAAGTGGTTAATGCACTAGGTCGGTGCGCCCTCTGTGTGTTTTTGTATAGTTAAAGTGTTTTCTATGTGAGTGTTTTTAATTCATTTTATGGCACAATAAATTGAGTATAACAGAGAGCACTAGCTGGTGTCATTTTTTGTCCTCGTATAATAAAGTGTCATCGAGGCTCTGTGGAGCCAAGTGGAGGGAGACCAAGGTGGAAGAAAGCCAGCGGTATCCTGGTTATTGTATATCCCCAAAAGGGAACTGCTTTATCTGACCCACTGGAAACACAGAGGTCAGATCACAAGGTGGGCAGCTTGTGTGCAAAGTTGAAGGAGAGTACTTCATTGTTAATTTAGTACCAGCACTTTCTATATGCACTGCACAGTAGAAAGAGTCACGGATGAAATTTGATTTAAAGGCACACTTGCAATATGGACTTTATTGCTTGATATATTGTGAATATATGTTTATCATCAACCATTTGGCGCAACACATTTTTTTGGGGGTTTAATCGGGAGGAAGAGTCCTGGAGAGAGAAGTGGTTCAGGTAAGTATTAGGGGGTTCTGGGGAGGCTGCTACACCCAGAAGGCTTTTTATCTGAATAGATCGAATCCATTCAGATAAAAAGCCTTTTGACTTAACAATTCCTTAAATAAATGCCCTCCAATAGTATGAAGAATACATACTTACTTTTTGAATACAAAGTTTTTTTATTAAAAAAAGGTTTTCTTCCAAATATTTGAAGCAGCAACAATAAAAAGGAACATACATATGTTATTATTATTATTGTTGTTCAGTCGTTTAGTCGTGTCCGAATCTTAGTGACCTCATGAACCATAGCGCCAGGCTTTTCTGTCCTCCACTGCCTCCCGGAGCTTGCTTAACCACTTGCCTACTGTGCACTTAAACACCCTTCCCATCCAGGCCAATTTTCAGCTTTCAGCGCTGTCACACTTTGAATGACAATTGCGCGGTCATGCTACAAAAAATATAAACTATTTTACAATTTTTTTAAAAATATATTTTTTCAGCACGATTTCATCTCACCGATTAATTGTTACATGTATGGGCACTTCTTTCATAGTCTAGCACCAATTGCATAGACACATGGGCCCACGATTTTATATATTATATTTTATGTATTGAGTATAGTTAAGGCACGTATCACTTTGTCACATAATAATAAAAATATTTTAATCAATATCTATTTATTTTCCCAATCACGGCACACACTGGTTATCAGTTCACCCCGATTAAACCAGACACATCACTATTTGCACAAATGCATTTTAAACATAGTAATTGTTTTTAGTCGTACTCTGTGGTTAATAAAGTATATTGTTGCTTTTATGTACGGCAAACACAACATGAAGGGAGTTCACATGATGAATAAACATTCTTTAGGATATGGGATGGGTGCACCAAGATGGCCGCCGTGTCCGGCCTCAAATTAGGTACACCAAGATGGCGCCATCCCAGCCTATAAAAAGACCGGGAGTAGTGAGAGATGGCACGCTCCAGATGACGTCGTATGACGAAACGCGTAGGGCGTGGCTTGTGTACGTCAATACGTCACTTCCGGTATTGGTGGTTTGAGCCAGTGGAACGCGGAAGCGACCCGGTGAACACCATTCAAGCTGACAGTGAACTCCCCAAACTGTGAGTGGATGCTAAATATTTTCGCTTTATACAACAAATGCTACGCAATGGAGGTTTATTCTTTGTTGTAGTGACCAAGAAGTGTCGAGTCAAAGGCTTAAGAGTGCGGTAAGCAGCGGTGCTTCTTTGGTGGAACATCCGCCGGCGCCATATATTGTTTTAGCACGGATCACAACACGTGGCATTTGGTATTATCAGCACTTGGCACTTTGTATAAATATATGATATATGACATTTTAATGTGGCACACTGAGCACAGCCCAGGTTAATACCTATTGTTGGTTTTAAACGGCACGTAGCACTTTTCACTTTGTTTATTGCAACACATGCACTTTTATAGCACATATTTGCACAATACTATTTTAAAGTGGTAGCGCCGGGTCCAACATTTCTTGCATTTTTTCTAACTCTACTACCTCAGAGGTAGGTTGGAGGCAGCTTACACCACAAAAATGGATTTTGTACTGAAACTCCATAGCACTGGTATATAACCCCCTTTTTTATGCTACACTGTACCCATATGAAATTTTTATCATTTTTTTCACACAAATAGAGCTTTCTTTTGGTGGTATTTAATCACCTCTGGGTTTTTTATTTTTTACAAAAAGAAAAGAATAAAGACAGAAAATTTTGAAAAAAAAAAAAGTTTTTCTTATTTTCTGCGAGTAAATTTTGAAAATAATTTTTTCTCCTTCACTGATGTGCGCTGATGAGGCGGCACTGATAGGCTGCACTGATGGGCACTGATGAGGTGGCACTTATGGGCACTGATGAGGAGGTACTAATATGCCGCACTGATGAGCACTGATAGGCGGCATTGATAGGCGGCACTGATAGACGGCACTGATGAGCACTGATAGGCGGCACTGATGAGCACTGATAGGCGGCACTGCTGGGCACTAAGAGGTGGCACTGCTGGGCACTGAGAGGTGGCACTGAGAGGTGGCACTGCTGGGCACTGAGAGGTGGCACTGCTGGGCACTGAGAGGTGGCACTGAGAGGTGGCACTGCTGGGCACTGAGAGGGGGCACTGACGGGCGGCACTGATGGGCACTGATAGGCGGCACTGATGGGCACTGGCGGATGGCACTGGACACTGACGGGTGGCACTGATGAGCGGCACTGATGGGCAGCACCATCAGTGCCCACACTCAGTGCCCATAGTGCTGCCAGTCAGTGCTCATCAGTGCCTAGATGAGCAGGCACTGATGGGCACTGACTGGCAGCACTATGGGCACTGATTGTGGGCATTGATGGGGGGCACTGATGGCGGGCACTGTGGGCACTGATGGGGGGGCACTGTGTGTATGTTTTTACCTTTAGTAATCAGGGCACTGGTGATCAGTGCCCTGATTACATTCCTGTGTGTCCCCGGCGCTGTGAGGCTCCCCCTCCTTCCTCACACTGCAGGCTCTGTGTGAGGAAGGAGCGCCGGTGATGAGAGATGACCTCATATGTTTACATATGAGATCATCGCTCATTGGACGGCCCGATCACGTGGTGAATGGCCGCTGTGATTGGCCATTCACCACGATCTGTGATCGGCCGTGTCCAAGGGACACGGCCGACACAGATTTTCCCCGCTGCGCGCTCGCGGGAGCGCGCGGGGGCCGTGTCTCTGGGAGGCCGTTTAAAAACGGCCTCCCGAAGATTCAAGTCCGCGCTGCAGCCGTATATAGGCTGTAGCGCGGATGGGGGGAGGTTAACTTCATGTTCATTGCGTCAGTGATGCTATCTATCCATCTTATTTTCTGTCGTCTTCTCCTTTTTCCTTCCATGTTTCCCAACAACAGGGTCTTTTCCAATGAGTCCTCTCTTCGTATTAGCTGGCCAAAGCATTTGAGTTTCAGCTTCAGGATCTGTCCTTCCAGTCAATATTCAATGTTGATTTCCTTAAGGATTGACTGGTTTGACCTTCTTGTGGTCCAAGGAACTTTCAAAAGTCTTCTCCAACACCATAGTTCATAATAATAATAACAAGTCGCGCTAAAGGTAATAAAACAATAATGAAATTGTGTCAAATAATAATTGAATAGTCCATAAAGTCCATAAAAGCCAAATATTGAAAAGGTGACTTGTAAAATATCCGTATGAATGGGAGGCTTACCAGAAACCAATAAAAACGTGCCAGAATGAGAACACAAATTCCAGAGATTCAGCAAGGGCTAAACACGATGGATCTCACAGTCCAGACCAATCCCCCTCAATGGTATGGTTATATGTGGAATAAAAGTGAAAACGCCATAGCGTAAAACCAAAATACAAATGTAGGGTAGTAAAGAGGAAAAAAGCACTTAAGGGCGTGAGTCACCAAAGAATCCCGTGAGAAATAAAAAGTGCCAAAAATGAATAAATAATGTAAAATGGGGTGAAAAAATGAGAAACCGCCACCATAGTTCATAAGCATCAATTCTTCCACATTAAGCCTTCCTTATGGTCCAACTTTCACAGCCATAAGTTACTACTGGGAATACCATAGCTTTGACTACACGGCACTTTGTCGGTAGGGTGATGTCTCTGCTTTTTATAATGTTGTCTAGGTCCACCTAGCAGAATGTGCCTTATTAGCACATGAGCACTACAGCCGATCTGATTTTGTGCGGATTCTCCCTCTCCCAGTCTGAGCGCTGCCATAGAGTTGAGTGCAAGAGGCTGATGCCAGGACAAATTCAGGTACTTACAGTGTTTATGTAAGCTGGAAGTGTCCTCATTCCAAATGTAGCGGGCTGTAGAAAGCCTGAGCCCTGATTTGTACTGCTTTCTGCATTCTCTGGGTTTCTCCTAAGCCTAGGGCTATGTGTACTGCTCTGGGGAAGGGAGCTTGTCTCCCAAAACGCGTTAGCAGTCCAAGAACTCCTCCACATAGGAGTCCAAGCACAAGGACGTGTCCTCCTCCACATAGGAGTCCAAGCACAAGGACGTGTCCTCCTCCACATAGGAGTCCAAGCACAAGGACGTGTCCTCCTCCACATAAGAGTCCAAGCACAAGGACGTGTCCTACTCCACATAGAAGTCCAAGCACAGATCGGTACTTGGACTCCTATAGGAGTCCAAGCACAAGGATGTGTCCTCCTCCACATAGGAGTCCAAGCACAAGGATGTGTCCTCCTCCACATAGGAGTCCAAGCACAAGGACGTGTCCTCCTCCACATAGGAGTCCAAGCACAAGGACGTGTCCTCCTCCACATAGGAGTCCAAGCACAAGGATGTGTCCTCCTCCACATAGGAGTCCAAGCACAAGGACGTGTCCTCCTCCACATAGGAGTCCAAGCACAAGGACGTGTCCTCCTCCACATAGGAGTCCAAGCACAAGGACGTGTCCTACTCCACATAGGAGTCCAAGCACAAGGACGTGTCCTACTCCACATAGGAGTCCAAGCACAAGGACGTGTCCTACTCCACATAGGAGTCCAAGCACAAGGACGTGTCCAACTCCACATAGGAGTCCAAGCACAAGGACGTGTCCTACTCCACATAGGAGTCGATATGTGATATGCGATTGTATTCGTCATGTTTTGGGAGTATGTTTTTGGCTCTTCAATAAAATTTTGTAAAGTTGTCCAAAGGTAATGCACTAGGCATTTGTGCCTCCTTTTTTGTTTGTTTTCAGTATTCTATGTGTACTTTTGCCTTTTGCTGGGGAGTGTTCCCCACCACACAGAGCAATAGATGCTATGAATACCGTATTTTCCGGCGTATAAGACGACCCCCCTAATTTTCATCTAACGGTAATACTTATACTTAGGTTACCTTGGAGATATTATACTCGGCGTATAAGATGACCCCCCATTTTTGGGCGATTTTTTTGAGGTTCAAAAGTAGTCTTATAATAAGAAAATACAGTATTTATTTCACTGTGGCCAATCACTAGAAGGTTTATTGCAAGTAATGCATCCTGGATGTAGAGATACATGTTCAGAGAGCCACACCACTAGTATGTAAGAGGGCTCCAGAAGTCTTCATGAGTGAAGGAAATCTGTTGGTGCTATTTTTGGGTATTCTGTATTTGTATCCCTCTCTTCCCTGGACATTTAGCAAATAAAACCCACAAGAACCCAAAAGAAGAGATCGATGTCAGTTTTTTGGTTGCCACTGGTTGGTCAGCATCTGATTTTAGGCAATGGTAGGTCAGTGTACCAACAGCACCTCTAGGGGGGCCCATCAGTGCCAGCTACTCCTCAGGGGGTTAGTGCTTAAAACATATTTACCCACTTGAAGACCAGGCCTATTTCTGAGATTTGTTGCTTACAAGTTAAAATCAGTATTTTTTGCTAGAAAATTACTTAGAACCCCCAAACATCATATATATTTTTAAGCACAGACTCTAGAGAATAAAATGACGTTCGTTGCAATTTTTTTATATCACACGGTATTTGCGCAGTCTCTTAAACGCAATTTTTTGGGAACAAATACACTTAAAATAAATTTTACAAAAACTAAACAGTAAAGTTAGCCCAAATTTTTTGTATAATGTGAAAGATGATGTTACACCGAGTAAATGGATACCACTCATGTCATGCTTTAAAAATTGCGCACACTCATGGAATGGAGGACTCGTGGAAACTACGGTGCTTAAAAATCTCCAAAGGCAATGTTTTAAAAATGCTTAACGATTACCTGTTTAGAGTTAGAGGAAGTCTTGTGGTAAAATTGTTGCTCTCGCTCTATTGATCGCAGCGATACTTCACATGTGTGGTTTGAACACTGTTTATGTTTGAGGGTGCTTTGGCACGCAAGCACGGAGTGATGGGGCGCTTACATTTTTTTTTTCTTTTTTTTTTTATTATTATTTTTACACTGTCCCTTTAAAAAAAAAAAAAAAATATGATTGCTGTCACAAGGAATGTAAACATCCTTTGTGACAGTAACACTGTAGGCAGTGCCAGGTACTCTTTATGGAGGGATCTGGGGTCCAAAAGACCCAAAACCCCTTCACTGCACTTTAAAGTATTCAAAACATCAAATTCAGCATTTTTGGATACTGTGGATTTTTTTTAAACGGTCTGCCGGGTAAACCAAAAGTGACGTTGTGATGTTGCTTCCGGGTTACTACATTGGAGACCCGATCAAAGCCGATTTCAGCTTTTTTCGGGTCTTCAGCTAGCCAGCTGGATGGAGACCCAAGCGGAGCGATGGGAGTGGGGGGAAGGGGTGACGTTCCCTTCTGCTGCTTGTATTAACAGCCAAGCGGCTGATTAGCCACATCACTAGTTATTACAGAAAGCCAACCCTCGGCTCTAAAATAGAGTACTAGGGTGATGCCTGAAGCACCCCCGTACAACCATGTGAGCAAAATGACGTACAGGTACATAATTTTGCGGCAAGTGGTTAATATGGTTTTAAATATTGTAGAGCTACATTAAAGCGTTTGTTACCCCAACACTTCATATTCCTGATATGTGCCTGCTGTACCATGTACTTGTATGAGAAAGTATCCTGTCCTGTTTTTATTGCTTTCTTTGTGTGAAATCCCTGGTGTTCCTGCTAGTCCCTTTGCTTTGTTAATAAAAACTGACTACACTAAGCAGGCGAGCACACTGTGGTCAGTTCTCTAGCTATGCTGGGAATTCAGTGTACTCTCCTCCAATGATCAGACAGATCAATTATTTTGACAAGCCCCCACTGCACAGCCATTCACTGGGAAGCTCAGTGTGCTGCTGCTGCTTCTTCTCCCCCCAGCTCTTAGGCAGCTGAGAACAGAGGGAATGTGATCACTTCTAAAAAAAAAGGGAAAAGAGATATTTATGAGGCTTTTTTTTATATCTATACAAGCTTATTTAGCATTTAATTCCAATTTTAAACTGAGTGCGCTGTTATACAAGGTGACTGTTTACACTCACTTCAATGCGTGCCTTTTTATCTGCCTGCAATTCAACTTTAACAAAATGGCTGCTAGATCCAAACGCAATATCAGACAGCACTAGGCCAGCATGATATCCAGTTGCAGCATTTGGTCTCCTTGAATTGGCATTGTGGGAGTTCACTCTGTCTGGTCCAACAAATCCAGAATGACCACTACCATTTTGTCAAATTGGCCAAAATAGTGTCAATAACTTAAAGTAGAACTATAGGCAACTTTCCACTTTTGATAGAGTAAGGGAGGGTTAACCCCTGTTAGATTTTGTTTTGCCATCTGTGTTCCGTTACAGAGATTTGCCTTCACTTCCTGTCCCATAGCCAAAACAGGAAGTGAGAGGAAATCGCTGCAAATGGAAAATTCCTTGGGGGCCACCAGAACTAGTGTCCCCATTGGAAGATTTCCCCTCTATGACTTTTCTGGGGCCAACTCAGAATTTTGGATTTTCTTTTACTTTCACTTTTAATGATAATGGTAAAAAGGACAAATAGGGAGACCCCCTCTCTCCAACGGGGGCACAGACAGCAATAAAAACCTGACAGGGGGGTCTAACCCCTCTCCACTCTATCCAACACTAAAGAAAAGAAAAAAAAAGGTTTTCATTTAGTTAAGCTTTAATTAACTTTTTAGCATAGGGAAATAGAATATATGAATTTAAGATTTGGATTAGTGGGAAATTACTAAGTAAAAGTATTGTGGCCGTCAATATTTTACGCTTGAATAATGGTGCTTATGTAATTATTTATCTAATTTCCATTATTTAGTAGGTGTCGCACAAATAATCACACAGTTTTTAATCTGTGTGCATGATCAAAGAAACCACATCAAATGCCTCCTCGGCACATTACTGACAATACTGAAAAGTGAGACATTATTTAAAAGTTTACCTGTCGCACTGACAGCACAGGTGTCACATGACCTGTGGTGTGTCAGGCCCGTGCAGAAAGATATGAAGGCACCCAATCAAGCGCACTATATTTACCAATTTTCTTGACATTTCACCATTTATCATTAGGGATAGAATGCATAACAAAGGCTTAAGCAAAATCAATAAACTCTATAGCCACCTTCAGAAAAATAACACTCAATTATACAGCATGAACAATGGTGAAAGATGTAGTGATCATTTTATTTAGGAATTGTTCTACAGTAGACTACTGTTTGTTCACACACATTACTTTCATGGAGTCCCTCTAGGTAGTAAACGAGCATGTTGACGTGTGAAACGCATCAACCTGTAACTATGTATCCTGTTTGTGTTTGGTTTTACAATAAAGCAGTGGCAGCTGGTGCTTGGTAATTCGGGAGGGGGGGCAAACCAAATCAAGGGGTGCTCGGTAATTCCGGTTGGTCGGGACAGTCAGTCAGGCGACATATTCCTCCTACACCCCCCTCTACCTCCTTACCTCCTTCCTCCTGTTGGGAGCCGGGGAGTGCTGGATGGCTGAGCCGCTGTCCTCCTCCAGCCGAGGTGTGTCTTCTGCCTCTTCCTGGCCACTGGCCAGTAAGATTGCTTCTCTTTTCAGCCAATCAGGAAAGGGGTCTCACAACTCTCTTCCTGATTGGCTGGGAGGAGAGTCAGTGTGACAATAGCGAATATTCATTCGCTATTGTCACACAAATGGGTGGGCTCGGGGTGCAGTGCTCTGCGCCCCCAAGCCCACCCTTTTCTGAAGCCTATTAGAGCCTCTGACTCCAATTGCGTGCTTCAAAAAATAAAAATCCCCTATTGGAATCCATGCATCCGGCATGTAGGTTAGGGGGCAGGATGCATGGATAGGGGGGGGGGGCGGCGCCCCTGCGCCCTCAATGGACGGGCCGCCCCTGCAATAAAAGACTTCACTTTTCTCAAGCTTTTGGTGGTATGCGGCTGACTTTTCTTCTATATCATGGAGTCCCTCTACAAAGAAGTACATTTTTTTTTACACTAAAGGTTTGATTTACTAAAGGCAAAAAGGCAGTTCACTTTGCAGGGGGGAAGTTGCAATTTGCAGGGAAATTTGCCACAGAGCTTAGAGAATTTGATGAAAATGTATTTTGCTAGGAAAACCTGATCACATCCAAGGAAAATAAAAAACAACATTTTTGATTGTATGTAGCACCCTCCTAAGTAGGTGCTAGTGAGACAGTATAGTTTGAGCTCAGTCTGCTTACCAGAAGAGCTGTAGGTAAATTTATATTGTTCTCTGCCTACCTGAGGGCAGGATCTGTTGGTGAGGTCTGCTCATTGTTCGCAGGATGCAATTCATTCAGTCTAGGGAATGTTTCACACTGGTCCAATAGGGAGGCATATTGGACAGTGGGAGGAGACCTGCCAAATGGGTGCATGGGCTTTTGATACAGTCCTGATGATTGGCAGAGGGAAAGTGCCTATGTGCATGTTGGCATATTGTATAAAAGCCAGGGGCACATGTGCTTGAGGTCTTTCGGCTGGATAGCGGAGTTCCGGAGGGAGGTGGCGGCTGCCTCCTCCTCTGTAGAGGTGTCATGTGGCCTCAGGGGGTTGTCCTGAGGGCCTGAAGAGTAGCAGTGAGGAACTGAACCCAGAGGTCCAGAGAGGCTGACAGAGAGGAGACACTGGAGGATCTGTCTCTGCAGTACAGTGAGTACAGAAACTTGTGTCAAGGGGCCTGACCTGAGGGGGCCACCCCTGCTCTTAGGATAGTCAGTGGATGGGTGTCTGTTAAAAGGGGATGCTAGAGAGAGAGCCCTGAAGACAGGTTATCGTCCATCAAGTCATCTTGTCAGAGAGTGAAGAGAGCAAGAGACCTAACCCATCTACACTTGTGGCAGTGTGGATTAACAGCCTGGCTTTTCCTAGAAAGTCATGAAGATAGAAGTCTTCAATCAATGTGATTAGTTCAGTTGGAGTATCCCATTAGTCCTTTCTCCTATCCCAAACACAATAAACAACAAAAAAAACAACACCCCTAGACTGTTCATTTGTGCGATGATCATCGGGGCAAGGAGGGATCCAGGGACCTCATCTAAAGTTAACAGTGTGTCGGTAACCAGGGGAGCTTGTCAAGACACTATTCAGCAGGTCCTACGGGTTCAGTGCTACATGTACATAATTGGAGATGAACTACGGGGAAATCCCCTTAAAATATGCAACTCCTCTTGCAAAGCAAACATATGACTTTAGTAAATCAACCCCTAAGCCTCTACACTCTTTAATTGTTTGCCACTTGTAGTCAATAGTATAATTGTACTATATCACATGGAGAAAGAAGGTCTACATATTATGAAACATTTTACAGACAACACAGATCTATTTACGTCAGATGCTGCCCCTGATCAGGGCTTACAGTCTAATGCCCCTAGGGCACTAATACAAACACACACTATGGTGAGAAATACTAGTCAACCTACGATGATGCTTCTTTTTACATTATAAGAGAAAATTACAGACACATGAAGAAACCATACGGACCCTTGCTGGATAGCATGATAGTCAAACCCATAACCCAGAGATAAAAGGCAAAAAGGCTAACCGAGGCATGAATAGGAGAGATACCAGAGAAGACTGGTGTGCCACGGGATAGGCTCAAACCCATGTAAGCAATCCAGAAAAATCTGGAATCTGCCAGAGGGTGTAAAAATGAAAAGCCCCTTCAGTGGTGGGACAAATGGACATCAATAGTTAGCAACAGAGGTGTCCAATGAATTCAATCAGATGGGAAGCTTTAAGTATGGAAAAAACTTGCATGGAGGGGGGGAGCAGAGAGTGGGGGTATACAGCTAAATCAGGCTGAATGTAGCAGGAGGTGAGATTATAATAGCTTTATGTTATGCCATAATTGTACATTAAGCTATTATGATCTCACTTTCTGCTACATTCAATCTCATCCAGCCACAGGCCTCTGCACTCTGCTCCCCCCTTTGCAGTCTGCATTCAGTTGCAAACACAGGATCTCACCTCTTGCAACATTCAGCCATGCGCTCCCACTGCCATCACTCCTGGCACCACCCTCACAGGTTCAGTGGAGCTGGAACTAGAGAAGGCACCAAGTATCAATAAACATTGACAATATTCGCTGTCAGTGCCCATTGAAAACATTGGTATCATGTGCGTGTTTCTTCTGCACAGAAATATGCAACAGGTATGCATTTTTCTGCAGAGAAAAATACTCAAATGACACCAGCATTGTAGTGTGAACAGGGCCCATAGAAATCAGTTGTTTTCTTTATGTCCTTTCAGAGACCTACGTTAGGAAAATGCATGTCTCTGTGGATTATGTGAACCAAAAAGTATTCTATGCAGGTCAAATCTGCACCATTTTCAATAATTTCTTAGGCTGCATTCACACTTGAGCGTAGCATTTTTTACCGCGATTTTACCGCGATTTTTACCGCGATTTTTTCAGGCGTTTTTCATTGACATCAAAAACGCTGGTAATCAGCCCAAAAAGAAGCTCATGTACTTTTTTCAGCTACAGGCGTTTTGCAAAACGCTCAGATGTGAACAGGGGCCATTTAAATGAATGGGGTTTTACTTGTTGGGCGTTTTGGAAGCGTTTCTTTTGAGCGTTTTTGGAGCTGAAAACGCCCAGGTGTGAATGGAGCCTTATGCATGTAGTAAACAAGGCCAAACAGTTCCCATACAGTAGTCTGCTGTCCTATTTATGAATCACAATATTTGTGAGTTTTGTTCAAGTTTATTAAGGCCTTGTTCACAGCATATGTGCAAACAAACTAATGGAAAATATGTGCAAATTTGACTTACTTAGAATATTTTTGGCTTTTTTTTAACGTAGGTCTCTGCAAGGACATAATGAAAACTATTGATTTATATGTGCCCTGTTCACACTATAATGTTGATGCCGGGTGAGTTCTAATATTTATTCTATTATGTAAAGCTATTTAAACAATATTTGTGGATACATCTACAGCTCTCTGATCAGATCCAATGTTCCGTGAGCTGTAGATCTGAATTTTTTATTTTATTTTAGGGGTTCCCTGAGATCGCTGACTTTTTGCTAAGGGTTCCTGTGACGGATCAACCAGCACCCCGACCTGGTACCTCAGTTGACCGATGCTCCTAGTGTTTCCCGAGGGCTTCACACACTCCACTAGACACCATGAATCGCCGCAGCTTGGTTGGGGTCTCGCTGTCTCCTACCCACCCTGGATCTACGACAAGGCTCCAGGTTCCAGTGGGTGAACTTCTCTTTCCCCAGAGTGCGCAGCAGGAACAGGAACAAGCTCTTACACAAGCTCTTACAAGAGCTTAGTGATTATCCAAGGGAGTATGAAGGACATAGCAATCCCTTGTAGCATATTCCCCCAATGAGAGACAGGACTCTAGATTGAGGGTGAAGTATGACTCCACTTTATTGAACAAGAAACATACCTTTATACAGTTTTCCCCCACAAGGTTACTGCCCAGGTGGACCTTGTTGAAAACAGGCCCTGACATTCACAATCCAATGAAAACAGAGTTTTACACTCCCATAGTATACACAAAGATATACACTGTGAGACAATCCCCCCTCCCCCTTAGCAGCCAATCAGCATACACATATACATCCCATAATAAGCTTATCTTAAGGCAAGCAGAACAATGTGAGGTCATCAACATTTAACAATGAGACAGGCACAATCCACATTCCATCCCAATCCACAAACAATAGGGAAGTCTGCCAATGACGGTCTGTGTGTCTCTCTCAAGCACATGGAATACACTGTGTAAGGTGGTTTTAAATCTTCATATTCCTATATAAAGATATGGTTGACAAATATTACTGTCCAATCTGAAGCAATTCAAACCATTAAGTATCTGCTCCTCACCTCCTGTCACTGTGAATACCGTCAAAGTTCCTCTATAGTAAAAAGGTTGAGAAACACTGGTTTAGTGTCTTCTTTCTAATTTTATTATATTTTATGTTGCTTATATTACTTTGTAATTTCTTGGAAAATAATAGAAATTACATAAAAAAAAGGCCTTTACATTAGAAAATCAGTTCAATATGTTACATGGACAACTTCACCAAATGCATCCCCCCCCCTCCCCCAATGACTTCTCTACAGGCGTGCTCCCATGATGCTTCACAGTGTTTTCATAGTTACACATTCCGGTTCATCAAACACTAAGATAACAAAAAAATTACTATACCAAAAAGCAGATACAGCATCCAGTTAAAAAATCCCCAGCTGATAAGAATCAATGAATAAAATAAAAAAAATTAAAAATCAATACAATTTTTTGCCGACAGCAATACTTACATAGCATAAATGCAATGTTCGCATTCATATTAATAAAACTCTCCTTAGATACAAGCATTTTGCAATTGAAATACCAAGTTGTACATAGCCTTATAGTTTCTCATAAAAACAGCAGTGTAGCATGCTTATAACGTTTTACACAAAGCTTCAGCATATTAAGAGTTCCAATGATAACTATAAAACATACCTATTAATAACAACTACTGACAACCACTTCAAAAATCTAATCTACACCAATCTTCTGCGGCCTACTCCCTGTAATGAAGCCTATGTCAACATTTGATCATTATAGGTAACTCCAACATTTTTATTTTGATTAGTTGGGATTTATAGGAACGTTTTAGAATTATAAGACTGTGCAATGAGAGCTTTGGGACTAACTGCGTATATTGCTTCAAAGCAATGCCAAACAGAAAAGGAACATTAGGGCATTACTCTTGTTGATTTGGAATGGTTAACGTGGGCAATCACAGAAGCCTTTCTTAATTTCCACAATCCTTTGTTAGGTTATTTAGCTTTGGCTATTTTGCAAGTGAATTTGTCACAGGAGAACAAAGGATCAAACAGTATTTTGTGTTTGATTGCAGGTTTGTGTAGGTTTTTTTTTTCCTTTCTTTTCTTTAACCACTTCAGCCCAGACCCTTTACTGTGCTTTCCACACTTACTGCTTTAGCACTAGATGGGTAATGGTTAGAACCACAGTTAAGTTTTGGCTACACAGTCTTATAGCTTCCAACTGTCCCGTATTTGAAGGGACTGGCCCTCTTTTCTCCTCAGTTGTCCATTTTTGGGCATTTAACAGAATGAGCAATTGGCCAAATAATTGTACAGAGAGTAACTGAAACTTTCATTTTACTAAACAATGCATGCAAAGTTAGAAGCAATAATGGAAACCAATTTCAGGATGTCAAAAACATCCAAACACTACAGAAAAATGAAAACTGCACAAATATGGACTCTTCATAGCAATGTCTCTGTGGCTATGTCAGGTTAGGAATGGGGCTGAATAGTATAGTCCCTATAAGACTCCAACAGAATTGCAGGAGATTTACTAAAACTGGTGCACAAATAATCTGCGGCAGCTGTGCATAGTAGGCAATCAGCTTCTAACTTAAGCTTATTTAATTAAAGTGATATTAAAGGTTAACATTAAAAAATAAATAAAAAACATTTTATACTTATCGGCAACCTTGATCCTCCTCTTAAGTCCTCCGCTAGCACTCCTGGCTCCTCCTCTTCTCTGAGTGCACCCATAGAAAGCTGCTTGCTTTGGAGGCACTTGTGTGTGCTCGCTCCTGAGCCCCGCATAAAGACACACAGAACAGGGTTAGGCCCTGCTCCCTTCTCACTGTTTTTGAGATTGACAGCACTAGGAGCCAATGAGGAGGCACAGAACCGAGAGAGCAGCTTCTCCCATGCTCATCGCTGGATTATAATCGGGTTCGGATAAGTATTGGGGAGGGCTGCAGGGGGAGCGTTATACTGAAGGTTTTTTTATCTTCATGCATAGAATGTAGGGTTGCAATGATATAATTTTTACCAGGGAGTATGAGTCCCAATACTTTCGGTCAAGTACTTGCTGATACCGATTTCGGCTGATAAAAGGGAATGTCTTCAAATCACACTGCAAATTATCACATAGCAAGACTCAAAACAATTCAGAACTCAAACAGCTTACTTGTGTTGAGCTACTGCTGCTGACAGGGCACGTACTTGTGATCTCTCTGGAAGAAATACCACTAAAGGTCCAGTTCACTTCTAGTCTAGTCATATTGCTTTCAATCAAGCCCTTATGAAGGGACATTTTTGTACCCCCAAACATGTTGACTACTTTTGGGATTGTCCCCTCACTTTTTTATTGTAATAAAGTCATATCTGGACCTTATAGCAGTGGTGTGGTGCTTCAATTTACATTCTTGTAGCAATCAAAACTAGGACAGTGTTAGGGTGCCAGGATACCAGACCACACGGGGATACAGGTAAAATAAGACCACACGGGGATACAGGTAAAATAAAGTCGTTTATTGGAGAAAACAACAATAATCGCACAGCAAGAGTGAGAGAGAGAGAGCAGGAACAAGCCGGGGTCCAGTCCAGGAGCGGGTAGTCATCCAAGCCGGAGTCAGGTCCAGAAGTTGGTTGTCTGCCAATTTCAGGTCCTCAGCCGGTGCTGGGTCGAAAGCCAGGAGAGTCATCAGCCAAGCCAGGTCATGCACAGAGGAACACAGAGAACAGGAGACTGCTAGCAGAGATGCACCTTGAAGCACAAAGGCAAGGATTGCAACCCAACAGGTGATAGATATACAGTAGAAGTAGTAAGCCTGAGATAAACGAAAAAAGTAATAGGTACCTACATCCATAATAACATCTCATGGAAAAATAGTACAGGATAGAGACTGTTGTCCCCAACAAAAACAGTCTCATCGGGAGGGGGGGGGGGAGGGGGTAATGATTGGACTTTCACCGTACCTTGGTTCAGAAGTAGGATAAAAAGAATTTTCTTAAAAACATACAAATTTTATTTGATACAAAATATTAGGTTAAAAAGAAAATGGACCAAACGTCCAACAGCAATTTGCCATCAACACTGGTAAATACTTATTTATCACAATAGAGTGCAAAGATTTATTGTTGGGCCTATATTCCTCAACATATTTCGCAGTGATGATCCGCTTCTTCAGGAAGATAAATAAATATGCACTCTCTAGAAATAATAACAACATATAAGTGAATAATATCAAAAGGATATGGGTATGTAATTTAAGCAATACATGCAGACAATGCAACAACAATTTTTGAAACATTAATTAATGGGGAAAGTTTGGGCTCACCTGGAAACAGCACAGGTCACCCGGTCCCGTAGAAGTTCAGCCAATAAATACTCTCCCCGGTGGACATGGGAGACTAAAGTGAGTGGATCTAGTCAACAATGAGGTAAAAATACTATAATACAAAGCCATAGTGAAATCCTACTAAAATAAGAGGGAAAGGAAAGGAAGGGGGGGGGGAGAAAGGGGGTAAGAATGTATTTAAGTGGGTAGAAGACAATAAAGAGCGGTGAGGTGATGATCATACTTCCTTACCCTCTTCTTTTAGTAGGATTTCACTATTGCTTTGCATTATAGAATTTTTACCTCATTGTTGACTAGATCCACTCACTGAAGTCCCCCATGTCCGCCGAGGAGAGTCTATTTGTTGACTGAACTGCTACGGGACCTGGTAACCTGTGCTGTTTCCAGGTGAGCCCAAACCTGATTAACCACTTTACCACCGGAGGATTTTGCTGTCTTACGTCCAGGCCACTTTTTGCGATTCGGCGCTGTGCGACTTTGACAATTGCGCGGTCGTGCAAAGCCGTACCCAAACGAAATTTACGTCCTTTTTTTACCACAAATAGAGCTTTCTTTTGGTGGTATTTGATCACCTGTGCAATTTTTACTTTTTGTGCTATAAACAAAAAAAGAGCGTTTATTTTGAAAAAATAACAATATTTTTAACATATTTTTTGGGAGGAATTTCATATAAAAAAATGTAAAAATCTAATTTTTTTTTACATTTTTGGCCAATTTGTTTTCTGCTTCCGATGTTTGGTAAAAAAAATCACAATAAGCATATTTTGATTGGTTTGCGCAAAAGTTATTGCGTTTACTAACTAAGGGAAAGATTTCTGTCATTTTTGGTGTTTTTTTTTTTAACGAGTAATGGCGGCGATCTGCAATTTTTTTTGCGGGACTGCGACATTGCGGCGGACAGATCGGACCCTTGACTGACATTTTTGACACTTTTGGGGGTACCAGTGACATTACTGCAGTAATCAGTGCTATATATATGCACTGTTACTGTAAAAATGACACTGGCAGGGAAGGGGTTAATTTTATTGGGGAGGGAGGGGTTAATGTATGCCTGGTGCTTACTAACGTGTGGGGGGGGGGGGTGACTGAGTGAGCCAGGGACAGATCAGATGTTCAGCTATGCTGAACACTCCGATTTGTCACTCCCTGTCACTGAGGAGATCCGCCCGCTCTGTTTACACAGGCGGGCGGATCTCCAAACTAGATTCCCCAACGATCGGGGAAGAGCGGCAGCAATCGCCGCCACTCCTCCCCTGGCCCGACTCCCGCTGCGCGAGTGCCGCCTACAGGGGGAGGAGTCCAGCGACGTAGGTCTACGCCGCTGGACGATAACGAGCCACTGTGCCGCAGTAGCAGCACAGTGGCCGGAGGTAAAGTGGTTAAAGCAGATTTCCAGCCACAAAAATGTTTTTTCAATAAAAATACCCCCAGTCAGGGCTAGTACATTCCACAACGGATAGCCTCTGTACTGTCCTGGGTTGCACTTACCTTTTAGAAGAAATACTTACCTTGAAAACTTCTTCTCCAGCGCTGCCACCTCAGGTGTGGGCACCTGAAGCCAGAGCGTCCTCTTCTGCGTGCTCTTCCGTGTCTTCTCCCAGAATGCGCCCCGCTCGTCACTTCCGGTGCGGGCGCGTCATCCCTCCACAGCTTCTGGGCATGCCCAGAAGCTGTTTAGCAGGGAAAGAGTGCCCGCACCGGAAGTGGCGAGTGGGGTCGATGCCGGCGCATTGATTCCTGGGAGCGATGACGTTCAGCTCCCAAGAATCAATGCAAAGAGGAAGTGACGGCGTGGGCCGCGGCCGCAGAGGGAGGAAGTGGAAGAAAGGTGAGTATATTTTCTTCAACAAGGTAAGTAAACAAAAAAATCGTAACTATCCATTTCTTTCTCAGGTGACCAAAAGCAAGCGGATGGCCCAAAATCGATTATGTCAATTTTGTGGCCGGAACTCCGCTTTAAGGTTTTAACATTTTTGTTGCATTGTCTGCATGTATTGCTTAAATTATATACCCATATCCTTTTGGTAGTATTCACTTAAATGTTATTATTTCTAGAGAGTGCGTATATATTTATCCTCCTGAAGAAGCGGATCATCACCTCAAAACATGTTGAGGAATATACGCCCAACAATTAATCTTTGCACTCTATTGTGATAAATAAGTATTTATCAGTGTTGATGTCAAATGAATTGCTGTCACAATGTTTGGTCCATTTTCTTTTTAACCTAATATTTTGTATCAAATAAAAACTTGTGTATGTTTTTTTAAGAAAACATTTTTGTTATCACACTTCTGAACCAAGGTACCGTGAAAGTCCAATCATTACCCCCTCCCCCCTCCCAATGAGACTGTTTGTTGGGGACAACAGTCTCTGTCCTCTATTTTTCCATTAGGTGATAGATATAGTCAGGTGTGCAGCATCATCAATGTGTGACGCCCAGGCAGCAGTAAGTAATGATGCAATCAGAGTCTATAAGAGGCAGCAGTCTGCACATGTCCAAGATGGCTGCCAACAGGAGGGCACAGTAAAGCCTCGTACACACGCAGCAAATTTCCGCCGACCGGTCGTCTGTCTTTTGTCCAGAGTGGTGTCTGTTGGTTGGAATGTGCTCTAGACTGCACACGAATTTTCCCGCACGACAAAATTCTACTTCAGAAGTGATGTCATGTGTTGGATTGCTTTCTTTGTGTTCTTTCATCTCTGAGCATGCCTAGTCTTGCTCATCAGATTGTTCCCCTTTGAAATCTGTACTAATGAGAGGAAAATCGGACGGGTTTTGACGATCGACAAAATTTATATAGCCTGCACACCAGGATTTTTTCGGGCGAAAAGTCGGAGTCGGTTGTCGGAAGCATCATACTAACAAGCCGAAAATCGGCAGATCGGTCGTCGGACGAAAATTCCCGTCCGAATTTCCACTGGTGTGTGCGGGCCTTAAGACCTTGACGGACAGAGTTTTTAACTCTTCCTTACTTCCCCCATCCAAAAGACAAAATTAGTTTTGGCTGATGTTCTATCTTGCATTTGATCTGATTAGACACAGGGGGCCAAAATCCAGTCGTATGCAATATCATAAACCTCCTGGTAAAGTAGAACGCTAAGGCATATCTCCTGAGGCCTCAGTATGCATTCTCTCTTCTCATCAATACAACCCATGTAAAAAGCATGTTGTATATTGTTGGATACAAGGGATGCGACACGGCACTTCTTTAGAATGGCTTGTTGGAAATGACATACTGGATGTCACTAGGGTTGTGTTCAATGGGGAAAGCATGAGTACATCTACAACGAATAAGTCATATGTAGAAATTCTATGTTTTTATTTTTTTTTTTATATAATGCAAGAGTAATGGTGTTCTGTAAGAGTTCATACTTTGTATGCTGACAGCTAATTATATAGATCAGTGTATGACTAGACTAGGACTAGGTTTCCTAACAATTATCCAACAAAACATGTACTTGTCTCTTCTCTCACTCCCACCTCTTTGTGTTAAAACCAATGTGAAACTGTTTCATCCTATCGTCATAGGAAAGGTTCCTTAGAAATGTCACAATAACAATACTTCCCACTGACCTCCACAGTGATGTACAGTATGCCATCAAAGACTGCAGAAACTCATATCCAGTTATTTGTAGAGTTCACAGCTAGAGAATCAAGACCGTCTAACATAGTCCTTCCAGTAGTTGTTTTCTGAGCACCCATCTGTCCTACCAATGTGTCACTCCAAAATACCATACTTGGTATATTGCTTCACAAAAGGACAAATGTTAAAATGATGGCTGGCTTAATTTAGGAACATAACTTTAATCTTTAATCTTTTATCTTTAACCACTTCAGCTCCGGAAGGTTTTACCCCCTTAATGACCAGGTCATTTTTTGTGATTCGCCACTGTGTTACTTTAACGAAAAATTGCGCGGTCGTGCAACACTGTACACAAATACAATTGCTGTCCTTTTTTCCCACAAATAGAGCTTTCTTTTGGTGGTATTTGATCACCTCTGCGGTTTTTAAATTTTGTGCTATAAACAAAAAGAGAGTGACAATTTTGAAAAAAACGCCATATTTTTTACTTTCTGCTATAAAACATTCCCAATAAAAAAATTTTTTTATCAGTTTACGCCAATTTGTATTCTTCTACATATTTCTAGTAAAAAAAAATCCAAAAAAGCGTATTTTAATTGGTTTGCGCAAAAGTTATAGCGTTTACAAAACTACGGGATAGATTTTGGGAATTTTTTTTGTTTTTGTTTTTATTAGTAATTGCGGCGATCAGCATTTTTTAGCAGGACTGCGACATTGCGGCAGACAGATTGGACCCCTAACTGACATTTTTTACACTTTTTGGGGACCAGTGACATTAATACAGTATTCAGTGCTAAATTTTATGCAGTTACTGTATAAATGACACTGGCAGGGAAGGGGTTAACACTGGGGGTGATCAAAGGGGTTAATGTACGCCTAACTGTGCTTACTCACTGTGTATTGGAATGATTCTGTGACAGGCACAGATAGATTGCGGTTTCAGGTTAGCTGAAACTCCTGATCTCTCCCTGCCTGTCTCACAGAAGATCCGCCTGCTTTGTTTACATAAGCAGGCGGGTCTTCTGTCAGTTTATCTGACAATTGCGGGAGGAAGGCGGCAATCGCCGCCACTCCTCCCGGGGCCCACCTCCCGCTGTCTATTGCGCGATTTTGCGTGATTTTACGCAGCCAAGCTGCCCTGCCGCAGTACTACTACGGTGGGTGGACAACAAGAGGTTAAAGTGATACTAAACACACACTGTTTATTTTACATTGTCCCATCGACTTTTGAATGTGGAAGATGGCACTGTAATTATTTTAATAAAAAAAAAAAAAAAAAGAACCTTTTTCAAAATCGATCTACAGCTTTCACATGTTTCAGATCTTTCCCAGCCCGTCTGCAGGGAATCGAAAGCAGGAGGAGCTTCTAGTCCTCTGCTACTGATCACAAGTTCAAAAAAAAAACAGCCTTGGGAATACAGAGTAAAAATAAAATATATAATATCGTTAAACTGTATACACTATATTACCAAACGTATTGGGATGCTTGCCTTTACACGCACATGAACTTTAATGGCATTCCAGACTTATGCCTCGTACACACGCATCGATAGTTGGGCGTGAATTTTTGTGCAGACTATAAAATTTTTGTTGGCCGTCAACAGAACGGGCGATTTTCCGTCAGTCAGTACAGATTTCGGCAGACAAAAATCTGATGAGCAAGACTGGGCATGCTCAGAGAAAAAAAAAAAACACACAGAAAGTAAACCAGCACATGACATCACTTCTGAAGTTGGTTTTTGTTGGCCGAGAAAATTCGTGTGCAGTCTAGAGCACATTTCAACCAACAAAACACAACACTGGACAAAAGACGGCCGATCGTTCGGCCGATAATCGTTGCGTGTGTATGAGGCATTAGTCTGTAGGGTTCAATATTGAGTTGGCCCACCCTTTGCAGCTATAACAGCTTCAACTCTTCTGGGAAGGCTGTCCACAAGGTTTAGGAGTGTGTCTATTGGAATGTTTGACCATTCTTCCAGAAGCATATTTGTGAGGTCAGGCACTGATGTTGGACAAGAAGGCTGGGCTTGCAGTCTCTGCTCGAATTCATCCCAGAGGTGTTCTGTCAGGTTGATGTCAGGACTCTGTGCAGGCCAGTCAAGTTCCTCCACCCAATACTCGCTCATCCATGTCTTTATGGACCTTGCTTTGTGCACTGGTGCGCAGTCATGTTGGAAGGAAGGGGCCATCCCCAAACTGTTCCCACAAAGTTGGGAGCATGAAATTGTCCAAAATGTCATCTTACGAGTTTCCTTCACTGGAACTGAGGGGCCAAACTCAACCCCTGAAAAACAACCCCATACCATAACCCCCGCTCCACCAAATGATTTGGACCAGTGCATAATGGAAGGTCCATAAAGAAATGAATGAGCATGTTTGGGGGGGGGGGGGGAACTTGATGTGCATGTAAAGGCAGGCAGCCCAATAATTTTGGTAATATAGTGTATATTTGAAATCAAATCTTTATTTTTATTTTTTTTTGCCAATAAGGTGGTGTGGGCGGATTTTTGTCCTGCCCCTCCAGCCTGTGTCTTAGAATAAGAGGAAGGTAAAGCCTCCAATAATCTACATGTAATATCCCACCGCCATTGTGTTTTAGCTGGTTGGTGGGCATAGAGGAGGAGGGAGGGAGTGGGCTGTCATTTACCAATGTGTGTACTCTATAGTCACATGGGCTGAGATGTGATAAGGAGGAAATGCTCAGCATAGAACTCACTGAAAACTGAGCATGTGCAGAGATGCCACTACAGCTGCAAAATCCCTAGCTGTATTGGGTACATAAACAGAAGGTGAAGACAGTAAGTAGCAGGATCAATCAGGTTTTTTTTTTGTAGAATACAGAAAACTAATCTCATAGTGACCGAGTATGAAAAGCATGTAATACACCATTTATTGATAGATTTTTAGGATGTGGGTTTAGTAACACTTTAGGTCCAGAAAACATACACTGCAGGGATGGGGTACCTTAAAGGTTACTGCTAGGTATTGTGTTCCTTCAACACAGCTTACTACCCAGCGAGCCCCAAAGCGTCTCCATATAGCCTCTTGGGGTGCAGATCGGTCACAATGACAATTTTTCCTATGAAAGCTATAAAAACAAATCTATGTTGCCTGCAGCCATGTGTGTTAATGCACGTTTTGTTTATGTATGTTTTTCTATGCGTTAATGTGCGTATTTCTGCTTTGTTCATTTTTTAATTAAAAGGCATATTTTTATAGATTTTATCAGGGCTTTTTCCCCCCAGAAAATAGGTGCAGGTACTCAACCACGACCACCCACCCCCCCCAAAAAAAAATCTCGGGGGCCAGCTGAAGTTCCAGCTGAAAAAAAGCCCTGGATTTGATAGATAAAATTGCAGAATATTTAAAATGTAAGTAGGTCCAAATATCTCTTTTTCCAGATAATATTTATGACAAGTAACCTTTTTTTTTTTTCTTTTTTTTTAGATCTTTTGTTCTTTATTAATTATTCAAACCTGGAGCAAACCCAGAGCGTAACAGGACAGGCAGATATCCCAGCATTCAGACAATAAGATCACAATTTTCTTTTCTCCTCTCACCAGACATACAATATCTCATCTGAGCAGACAGTGAGATACACATTAATAGACACCAATTCACATAGAGATGTACTAGAGAAGACAAAGATTAGAAATTCTCTTCTACATCTGACAGCATCAGAGCACAGAGGAATCAGAGCACAGAGTATGGTGTCATTAGTAAATGACCAGCATTTTCCAACGCTGATTGCTGGGCAACCGGAGCATGGACAGAAGTCAAACATGGAGCTCAGCATTTATGAAAGTACGTGTGTTATTTGGATGTTTAATGTTCACAGAGTCATTCTAGTGTGAATTTCCTCTTTAAAAGGGCAATACCCTAATCTTATAAAAAAAAAACTGGATGTGACCAGCACTATGGAGAGCCTAAGTAAAAATAGTCAGGTGTAAGCTGCCACCAACCTACCATTGAGGTGTTAGGGGTACAAAACTATAGGTGCAGCGAGGTGTTCGTATAAGGCGCTACATTATCAAGGGGAGTAATGTGGCTTGGTGCACAAAATGTGTGTGTGTATAGGTTGCTTTAGATACGTAATCCCCAAGCTACAATCATATACATAAATTACAAAATGATATACGTTTAAAAAAATGAAAAATACATTTAAATATGAATAAAAACAAGGAGCACCGTGCTAAAATGGGAAGAAAAAAGTGTCAACTTGCTGGGTAACTGTTGATACCCCTAGGAAAGTGCTACGTGCTTAGTGCAAGTGTTGCTGCTGCTACTTATATTGTATGTGAAACAAATATTCCCCAAATATAATGCAAGTGCTCATATAAGTGCTATTTAAAAATCAGCTTTATTTAAGGATGATATTGTGTAATGCCCCAATTCCGAGGGGGTATTGTGTGAATTTTTTTAGTGCAAATAGTGCAAGCCAAGTATAAATAAGAAGTGAGTTTTATAGTGCTAAGTGCTGGACAGTGGGATGTCCAATTACTCCCGGTGATAAGTCAGCCGGGTACTGTGCAGGTGTACCAGTGCGTTTACCCTTGACGGAACTCCTCTTTCAACAGGGGTGCAGGCTATGTATGCTAAGCTTCGGTTCCTGCTAGCAAAGAATCCCTTCTTGGATGTCCGGGGTGTCTGTTGCCTCAATAGCTCTGAGTCCCCCTCGCAGTCATCTACTGGGTGTGGCAGACTCGAAGTAAAAACAGAGGATTCCCCATAGTGAAGTATGTTGTAATTGTACAAAAAAAAGCAGATAAACTCACAGTTAGAAGTACGTAGTTCACCAATCAGCGGGGACTGCCGGAGCACTTCCGCGTTCCACGGACCGGATCCCCTAACCGAAAGTGACGTGTGACGCTATCCTCCGCCCTATGCGTTTCGTCACATCAACGTCATCTGTCAGAATGACAATTTCTCATATGAAAGCTATAAAAATTAATCTATGTTGCATGCAGCCATGTGTGTTAATGCACAATTATATGCGTTTTTCTATGCGTTAATATTCGTTTTTCTGCTTTGTTAATTTTTTAATTAAAGGCCTGGTCATAAAGGGGGTATAGATGTGATAGATATAATTGCAGAATATTTAAAATTTTAAAAAGTCCCAATATCCCTTTTTCCAGGTAATATTTATGACACATAACCCGTTTTTTTTTTGTTTTGTTTTGTTTTGTTTGGTTTTTTTTAAATATTTTTTGTTCTTTATTAATTATTTAAACCTGGAGCAAACTCAGGGCATACCAGGACAGGCAGAAATCCCAGCATTCAGACAAGAAGATCACAATTTTCTTTTCTCCTCTCACCAGACATACAATATCTGAGCAGACAGTGAGAGATACACATTAATAGACACCAATTCACATAGAGATGTAGTAGAGAAGACAAATATTAGAAATTCTCTTCTACATCTATGACAGCATCAGAGCACAGAGGAAGCGTTCCCAGTTAGACTTTGTAATCACAAGACGTAGGGTTGTATGGTGTCATTAGTAAATGACAAACATTTTCCAACGCTGATTGCTGGACAATCGGAGCATGGACAGAAGTTGGAGCTCAGCATTTATGAGAGTACGTGTGTTATTTGGATGTTTAATGTTCACAGAGTCATTCTAGGGTGAACTTCCACTTTAAAAAGGGCAATACCCTAATCTTGATTTAAAGTGATAGTAAACCCTCAGTTTTTTAAGCACTTTTGGCAGCTGATTTTATTACTGATTGTGCAGCTTTTTCATATTTTTATACCATCCTATGTTCCAGATTGACCACCAGAAGGTTTTACCCCCTTCATGACCAGGCCATTTTTTTGCTACTTCGACTGGCAATTGGGTATTCATGCAACAGTGTACGCAAATTACATTTTTATCATTTTTTTTACACAAATAGAGCTTTCTTTTGGTGGTATTTGATCACCACTGGGTTTTATTTTATTATTATATAAATGAAAACATTCCTAAAAAAATTTGAAAAAATATATATATTTACTACTTTCTGTTATAAAATATATCCAATCAAAATTTCTCTATAAATTTAGGTTAAAATGTATTCTGCTACATGTCGCATATGCTAGTAGTGATCGGGGGACTGAGCCTGCTAATAATGCATTTTTTGAGACACTATACTTTTTGGGGACAATATTATACTTCTGATCGTGATCAAGATACTGATCTATACATTACAGACACATTTCAAGTAATTGCGGTGATCAGCGATTTATAGCAGGACTGTGATAGTGTGGAAGGCAATTTGGCGCTAATGAACACTGGCTATGAGAGACGCTATCTGACTGACAATGACACTAATACAGTGATCATTGATAATACTGTACACTGACACTGTACTAATGCCACTGGTTGGCAACTCCCCTTGCTTTCATTTCTGAACAGCATGGAGTAATCCAGCCGCAATCTGTTTACAAACCCAACCCTGTGATTGGCCGCAGCTAAACAACAGGTATACATCTATAGTGATTGGCTGTATCCTGCTGACAAACTTCTGCTGTGGCGAACCACGGCACAGGCCAGCAGGGGCATGCACACCCAAAGACCAGGAAGTACACTATGATGTACACCATGGTGCCTGGCGGTGCCACCAGTGGGGGCTGGTGCATTGGGGGAGCAGGGGCGCTGCCCCCCTATCCATGCTTCCGGCCCCCTAATCTACATGCAGGGCGCCGGACACATGGAGTTCAATGGGGCTTTTTTTTTAGCATGCGATTAGAGCCAGAGGCTCTAATAGGCTAAAATAAAGGGTGGGCTTGGGGTGCCGAGCACTGCGCCCCGAGCCCATCCAGTTGCGTGACAATAGCGAATGAAAATTCACTATGGTCAACGGATCCTCCTCCTGGCCAATCAGGAACAGGTCCTGAGAGCCGTTTCCCAATTGGCCGAAAGGAGAAGTCATGCCATTGGGCATGGAGGAGGAGGAGGGAGGAGACACAGAAGACTGAGGGGGAAGAAGCCGAAGCCGCCGCCGCTTGCTGCTGCACATGTCCAGATGTCCAGGCTTCCAGGCAGGGTGAGTGAGCCGGGGGGTCCTGCTGTGGTCCTGGGGGGGTATGGTGCGCGGCCTGGTGTGGTCCGGGGGGGGGGAATGTATGGTGCGGTCCATTTGCTGCCCCCCTCCCCCCGGCCCATGGAGCACCAGCCGCCACTGGGTGCCACCCGCTTGCAATATATGTACTGTGAGCAGACGGCAAGTGCTTATGCTGGTGCCATGATGACTACTCCAGATTTCCTATTTCAGGTTGGCTCCTTTCTCTTTCAGCCTCCTATGGAGCCATACTTGCATGCAAGGACTGGACTTGTGTCTCCCTACACTGTGTGAATCATTAGAAACGCACAGCCCTGTAGCGAGGGTGGCAAGGGTCTCTTTTGGCTCCAGAGACTTCAGTGTCCACTGTTATGTCTTTCCTGTGAAGACTGGATGTTCAAGGACGCAGAAGCTGGGGTAAGCATTTTACCAAATATTTTATTGGGGCCGTTTATTTTATTGTGTTCAATGTGTTAGGCTAAAAAAAAAAAAAAACTAAGGGTTTAATGTAATTTTAAGGAAACAATGTGGAGTAAGCACACCACAAATAAATATGTCATTCTAATATCTTACTAAATAGATCATAAGTAGTTTTTTCGTAAACAGAAAAGGCAAAAATGATTATGCACAATCCTTTGGGAATGCAGAGTACATCACTTTTACAATGATCTCATATTGCCTGAATGTATGTGCAGATAATCAAAGGATTACCACAGAATTATGTGCAGATAACTTGTATCAAAGGATTGAAATACCTTGGATTACATTTACAGAGGTTTAACATATAAAATCTCTACATGCATAAACAAACAATGTTACCCTAGACGATAAAAGCATTCCAACTTATTTTACAGTCCACATATATTTTTAGTCATCATGTTTGTTTATAAAGCCAACACATTTCAGACGTTCTGAGAGGTCTTCTTCAATTAGATGAAGGGTTGATGTCTTAGGCTCCGTTCACATGTTAGCGTATGGATCGTGGCGCGATTCCGCCCGCAATCCGGAGATTGTTGCAAATCGCGGGACGCCTGTGCGTTGCCCGTGATTTGCAATAGCCCCCCCAAACGCTGAGCGATGTTACCGCGATTTTACGCCTGTCGAATCGCGGTAACATCGCGCAAAAAAAAATCGCGGGACGCATTACACCCAAAAAAGTACAAGAGCTTCTATGGAGCGTATTGCGTCCCGCGATTTTTTTTGTGCGATGCTACCGCGATTCGGCAGGCGGAAATCGCTGCAACATCGCTCAGCGTTTGGGGGGCTATTGCAAATCACGGGCAACGCACAGGCGCCCCGCGATTTGCAATAATCCCCGGATCGCGGGCGGAATCACGGCGATTCTGCCCGCGATCCAAACGCTGACATGTGAATGCAGCCTTAAAGCTAAAGTTTTGATAAGTTTAGTTAGCCTGGTTTACAAGCAATACCAAGACAAAATAGTAAGGTTGAACTTGTACAGGTGCATCTCAGAAAATTAGAATATCATCAAAAAGTTCATTTATTTCAGCTATTAAATTCAAAAAGTGAAACTCATATTTACTATAGATGCATTACACACAGAGTGATATATTTCAAAAGTTTTTATTTTCATTTTGAGGATTATGACTTACAGCTAGTGAAAACCCAAAATTCGGTATCTCAGAAAATTTGAATATTACATAAGACCAATAAAAAAAGAAAAAGGAATTTTATACAGAAATGTCAGCTTACTGAAACGTATGTACATGTAGGGTATAGTATGCAATCAATACTTGGTCGGGCTCCTTTTGCACGAATTACTGCATCAATGCCGTGTAGCATAGAGGCGATCAGCCTGTGGTACTGCTGAGGTGCAATGGAAGCCCAGGTTGCTTTGATAGTGGCCTTCAGCTAATCTGCATTGTTGAGTTTGGTGTCTAATCTTCCTCTTGACAATACCCCACAGATTCTCTATGGGGTTTAGGTCAGGCGAGTTTGCTGCCCAATCAATCACAGTGATACCATAATCATTAAACCAGGTATTGGTACTTTTGGCAAGTGCCAAGTTCTCCTGGAAAATGTAATCAGTATCTCCATAAGGCTGGTCAGCAGAGGGAAGATGAGAGACACCAGCCCCAGCAATGCAGATGAGCTGAAGGCCACTATCAAAGAAACCTGGGCTTCCATAACACCTCAGCAGTGCCACAGGCTGATAGTCTCCAAACCGAACCGCATTGATGCAGTCATTTTTGCAAAAGGAGCCCTGACCAAATATTGAGTGCATACTGCACTCTACATGGACATACTTTTCAGTAAGCCAACATTTCTGTATTAAAACATCCCTTTTCTTAATTGGTTTTATGTAATATTAAATTTTTCTGAGATACAGAATGTTGGGTTTTCATTAGCTGTACGCCATAATCCTCAAAATTAAAAGAAAGAAATGCTTAAAATATATCACTCTGTGTGTAAGGCATCTGTATAAAATATAGGAGTTTCACTTTTTCAATTGAATTACTGAAATAAATTAATTTTGATGATATTCTAATTTTATGAGATGCACCTGTATGCTATGTTCTGGGAAAAGAGGAGTATGTGCTGCTGGGGAGGGGAGGCATGAAACATGTCCTGCATGGTCAAAGCACATGTTCGTTATAAAGTCATTTAGCTCATCTCTACCCTTCTGGCCATGAGTAGACACATCTCCTCTAGAGACCACAAAGCTGCTTACATTGGTGCTGCTCTAATGGTCCGCTGTTCTAATGGACACTTTCCACAAACACACTGCCTAAGGAATTCAATAATCAGCTTAGTGAAGATCACAATTCATAAAATAACAATCAGCTAACACGTCAAGCGAGAACTGATGAATCTCCTAGATAAAAACATTACGTTTTAGATCGTTCACGGTCATGGAGTTGAAAGCTGTGAATAACATTGGGAATAACTATGACCAGTGTACTACAATTTATTGTTCTAGAAAAAAAATCTCTTTGTGCTCATCTTACTGGCTTTAAAACATTTTTTGCCACTGTTACTACACTGAAGATCTACTATGAAATAACCTGCTTTCTGTTGGGTCCACTGGACCAAATGTTACCATTTCACTTTTTTTTTGTTACAATTTAGATAACCTTTTTTTTCCCCTGACAAACTCCATGGCAGCATACCACCCTCGCTACTACCCCATAGGACCCCACTCCCATATATTTAGAGGCTGAGCCAGAGGTCACATTCCTTTTTTGTCCTCACTCATAGGATTGTTGGTGTTTGAAGTTTTGGAAGCATCAGTGGGCAGATCTCAAGCAGGAACAGCTGTGCAGATACATGGAGAGTCCTGCAGCTCCAGGAGACTTGCAGCTTTAAACGGGATGACTTGAGTTATTGTGTCCCCAGCTATTATTAGAGTTGTGCTTGGCACACTTATGCAGAGGATTGTTGCTTGGAGAGTGGGTCCTGCCATCAGCATTTGCATTGACTGGAAGACCTGCTATCAGTGGGATGGAGCGTAACATAGGTTGCAGAGGTCTGATGCCTGGTAAGTGGGCCCTGCCATCGGTGAGCATATCCATTGATGGAAAGCCCTGCTATCAGTGGGTGGCTGTTAAGTATGCCCAGCATGGATACTGCAGCTGCATTCCTGCCTCTGGGATCCAGGTCGCTTGAGTACCTTATAGTTACTGCTGTTGGTATGGTAGATGTGTTTTTAGAGGCACACTCCCAGCCATCGTCAGGGCTATGTTTGACCAAAGGTCCAGCTATCGGTGGGTGGTCCAGAGTGTGTCCAGCATGTGCATTAATCGCCATGTGAAAGAGGTCTAGTATACATAAGCATGTTTGGCTTCAGGTCAGCACAGGCACCTGACCAGATGCCAGGTGGGCTGTTATAGGGAAACTACACTTTTGTTAAAAAAAAAAATAATAATATATATATATATATATATATATATTAGTAAAAAATAAAGTGGCGCTAAAGTGAGCTGAATTGCGCTAAAATTAGATCAATACAACAGCATATAAGTATTAGGTAACAAATAGTGCTGAAATCGGTGCAAAACAACTACGCAAAAATTGTGCAAAAAAATGTCCAATACAATGATGTATCCAATTTTTCAAGAAAGTGCAGTGCAATCGGAGACCAGAAAAGAGTCGCCACCACCAACACATGCCTCTTACCGAATCAACAGGACTGTAGATTATAATGTTCTAATGCGCTTAAGCAAGCAGGTGGATTTTTTTTACTGAGTACGGATTTACTTTGCTATATTTGAGATATATATATATATATATATATATATATATATATATAGCAGGATTTCCAGCCTTTGTGCTGGATGTGGGTCTGCCAGGGTTATCGCTAGTAACAACAGCACATTTAAGCTCCAAGTGTGAGAAACAGTCCAGCATCTTTGGTTTTTGTATTTATTTTAGGAACTTGGATGGGAGAAGGGAATGAGTGGGATACTCCTCTGACTCGACTATACACAATGTAATGGGACAACTGAGAAAAATGCCTCTTAACGCTGACTTGACGCTGGCAGAATGCCGGTCAACGCCGGTTGGCACTTGTTAACGCTGACTTGCTGTGTTAACACTGAACTGACTTCCTGTCATGTGCTCCCCCACAGACTTATACCCCCTCCCAGGATGCATTGTGGCAGAATCTGCTCTCTGGGAAGGATATGAACCCTGGTGTGCTATTGGTCAGGTTTCCTCCACTGTCCAATGAGAGCCCTCATCGGATACAGTGGGGAGACTCCCCAACTCAACAGTCACACCTGAGAACACATGACAGCCTAGCTGAACAATTGGACCCTGCTGATAAGCAGACAAGGTCCCCCCTATGGGTTACCTAGCACCTACCTAAGAGCGTGCTACATATATACACAGTATCTCACAAAAGTGATTACACCCCTCACATTTTTGTAAATATTTTATTATATCTTTTCATGTGACAACACTTAAGAAATTACACTTTGCTACAATGTAAAGTAGTGAGTCTACAGCTTGTATAACTGTGTAAATTTGCTCTCCCCTCAAAATAACACACATCCATTAATGTCTAAACCACTGGCAACAACATTGAGTACCCCCCTAAGTGGAAATGTCCAAATTGGGCCCAATTAGCCATTTTCCATCCTATGTGTCATGTGACTCATTAGTGTTACAAGGTCTCAGGTATGAATGGGGAGCAGGTTTGTTAAATGTGGTGTTATCGCAAACAGTCAGATAAAGCCTTGGGTGCGAACAGAGAAGTAACTTTTCTGGGCTGCAGTGCATGCTATGGCCAGTAGAATTCCCCTGTTAGGAAATTGTTTTGGACAGTCCTGTTTTCTGGCCAGCCCTAATATGCTCCCTGCATCTTTTGTCACCTGACAGTAGGCTCTTTAGTCTCTGATGAGGCTTAACAACATCACAGTGGTGTTCTATATCAGGGGAAAGGTCGGAACCTGCAGGGATAGTCTTGTGAGAGAGGTAAAGATGATTGTGACCTGGGTGGAGAGGAATCTCTCTACATTTTCAGTGAGTTTACATTAGCAACTTCTGGGAGGAATCCATATTTCATCTCCGGGCAAGATTCCAGAGTTAGACCTGCAAGCATCTACTTACTATTACAAGCTTTTCCTGAGGAGCCTGGGCAAGCAAGCCCTGGGTGCAGTTGCTGTGACAGATCAGGAAAGGTTTTCTGAAGCCGTATGCTTTCCTCCAGTCCGATCCATATAGAGATTTATTTTGGCCTGGGTTGCTTTAAGTTATCGAAACTCAGTCTTTTCCCTCAGATGAGCTCATCTGTCCCAGAGTGCAATACTCCACCCTTGCTTATCCCTTTCCAATTTTTCGTCCTGATGGAAAGAGACTATTCAGCCTTGGTTGTTTTTTTTCTCTAAGCAGATCTCTATAAGTCCTACAACATGATTTGAGTTACTTTTTTCAACGTGTACGGTTTTGTCTTCTTTAGACTCAGTCTTCAGGTCAAGTATACATGCTAGACTTCAATTGATCTTAAGCTTTCTTAGAAACGAGACCTTTGCACTCCCTGTCATATCCAACATCTCAAGGGTGAACTATCCCTTACACATCCAACACCTTGGTGGGGTATTGCATCTGAGACTCGAGGGAGAGCAGAGACTCTCTATGTGGGATTTACTACTTGCTCTTGACTTCCTTGCCAGCTCCAGATGAGATCTCTAGTCAGTCCAGCTTGGGAAAAAACTGGGCCATAAAGACAACCTCTGTTAGGGTTTTTTTTGCCTCAGTCAGGTTTGCCAGGACCTTAGGCTATAAGTGACCCTTGTTGGCACGATGCCTAGTTTGGGTAGTGGGTATACCCTTACTGGCTTGCAATTCAGGGGGGCTTCAGTATCCTACAAGAACAAATGATTTATTCCCCTCTCATGCAGAACCACTAAAGATAACTGGTTCCATGCCCTGAATATTGGGATGCTTCAAGCATGCTCACAAGCTGTAGCTTTCCTTTGAGCTTTAAGACATATTTGTCACTGTCTCTAGCAGAACCAGCAGGATGGAGATATCATGCAGAATCAGCGATTGGTGGGTCATTCCAGCTAACCAACTGTCTTATAAGGCTTAGGACCTGGTTCCTACAGTAGCAGTGGCAACACACTCAATCAGGAGTGTGTAGAATTTGTGAGCAACCTGTGACAGGACAATTGGAATAGTTGTAGGGTGATGACATGGTCCTCCACTAAGGCTGTTCTGGCTCACTGTGGTGAGAATGTAGCTTCTTTATCCTGTTTATTTGTAGCCATAAAGTTTTCCGTTGGGTAAGTGCTGATTAAAACCTTACATTTTTTTCAGCATCCTCACCCTTGTTTTTTTGGATAGTTAGTTCCCTAATGTATGTGTACCCTCCCAGTGTCTTGAGTAGGCCAGTTACAGAGCCTGACCTCTGGCTCAGCCTCAAAATTGATGGGAGTGGGGTCCCATGGAGTAGGGCGAGGGTGGAGCTACCCAAATGTATGCTGCCATGGGGGATAGGATTGTGCATATGCTAGAAAGTGGTTGGTTCCTCAAGCCAAAGAAAGGTGGGATTGTGTAGGCAAAAATGTTATAAATAAAACAAAATTTATTGTATCACAAAGAAAAAATATATACAAGAAAAATTATATAGGTGCTGTACATATCACACAGTGTCGTCTCTGCCGCATGATTGCATATTACTTAAGGTAGGTATGGTGATTCCTGATGTAGAGAAACACGGGGTTCTGATGCGTTTCGGCAAAATTTCAAACAGTGCCCTTTTCAAGGTTAATCACCAAACTCTATGGAAGTGAAAATACATGAATTTAGTGACATTCTGTGGTTTATTATTCTTATTCAAAAACATCGTCTTTTTTGTGCATACCAATAGTGCAGAGGTTCCCAACCCGGGTTTAGCTGGGGGCCCGTCTCATCTGGGGTCACTTAGGTTGCCACTGGATCTTGAAGGGTGGTCTGCACAAGAGCTGGCGGGGCGATAAATATGTGGCGCTTGTAAGTATACTGCTAGAGGAAATGGCATTTGAGTAAAATGACTGGGACTAACTGTACTTAGTCGTACAAGTCGGGGGTCCCAGTAAATGTTCCTGGGATTCCACTGTCCCTAAAAGTAAGGGGAGGGAGTGTTATCCTTAGTAGTAGAATTTCCAATGAAGTATCTCATCGAGGTCAAAAAGTAAAAAAAACTTACAGGTCTGTGAGTAATCAATGCTCCATATTGAGAAAGGACCTAAAAGGATTGTGCATATGGTGATTTCCTATTTGTGTGTGGTTTTTTTTTCCTGAACTAGATGGACTTTTTCAACCAGACTAACTACATACTGTAACTAGATAAAGAGAGTATTACATATTTCCCATCTTTATTAGTGGCAAATGCAATATAAATATGATATACTCTGTATTTAAACTGTAACTCCACTTTTGCTGAGAAAAAACATTCCCCTCTGGGTGATCTATGTACATTGCAAGGATTTTATCAAATTTTGTTGCAGATTCCCACTTTTTGGTATTCTGAAGAAATCTGTTTGTTCCTCTGTGCTAAATTAGTCTAATGGGAGTGTTTTATAATTATCACTCAACTGTGCACCTGCAGAGCTCTAATGCGGAAAACCGCTGGGCCTGCATCCCTTTAGACGTGATTTCCTATTGGGAGTATGTCACCAAAAACAACCTTTTGTTGCAGGGGATTCCTAAAATCTGACTTGTATCCTAGTGTAGACTTTTGGGAAAATCAGCGAGCCAATCACACCAGCAGGAAAATATTTAGGGGCGTCCTGTACACATTCTGTGTACAGAACACCTCCAGGTAGCCATATTGCATTTCATTTACAGAAAATTACAGGTTTTTCTGCACTACAATGCAGGTTGAAAAGGAAAGGTAATTTTTAATAGCATTCAATTACAATATGACTTGACTTGCTATTGTATATGCTATATATGTATTTATTTTTTTGCTATTTCTTTTTTCCATGAATGTGGAGGTACCCTTTAATAAAAGTTATGTGATCGCATTAAAATAAAGTAGAGTTCTGGAAATTAAACTGTAAATGTTGTAAATGGCCTGTAGCTAATATAGTTATATTGTGTTAATTTAACGCTAAAGACACTTGACATTCTGTAGACATAACTCCCTGATTGTGCGCATATCTAGTCCTCTGGGGGGAAGGTCACATCAGACAGATGTACATATTGTATAACCAGCATTAGAAAATGAAAGGTGGAGTTTGCTTGATTGCTATAGAAAGAAATGGCTTTTTTATTTTTTTTCCTTCTTTACTTTTATCATCCATCCTGCCATGCAGACTGCCTGCTAAATCTTTGAATGAGTCCTGGTTTTGGTGTATAGCAGCAATCTAACTATAAATATTGTATGATGATAACATATTACTCATTTTATCTCCTAAAATACATGAGTGGCCACCAAATGTCACTTTGGTACGTAGATGTCAGATTTCATTTCATTTCCAACTGAAACCTTTCTAAAAGTTGCCTATGGGAACATCATGTTGATCTGTGGAATTGTACTGGCCTCTAGTGGTACTGTTAAAGAGTCCAGAGAACAGAAATAATTGGTAAGCGTGCTTTAACTGCATGAAGTAATGAGTTATTTTCCCAAAACAATTAATTCTTACAGAACTACTAATTTGATTCTATAAAGTTCATTCTCAACAATCACTTTAAAGCTGAAGCAACTAAATACACAGTTGCAATATATACTGCAAGCTGAAAAAGTTTTACCTCTCACAAGAGGAGTGATTCTGTGCCACCACACTTTTGAACCAGGCACCATTCCTGCAACACAAGCAGATACTAATGGCGCTTTTCCACTGCATGGAACCGAATGGTTCGGCACGCTTTTGTGCTTTTCCACTGTTGGTACCGCATGGTATAGTGTCGGAACGGTTCGGTACGGTACGGCGGCGCTTTTCCACTGCATGGAAGCGAACGGTACGGTACGGCTCTGAAAAACAGTACCTACTCGATTGTGGTTCCAACAGGTACCATAACTGGTACCATATCCCACAATCCTTTGCATGCAGTCACTTCTAGCCACTGATTGGTCAGAGAATCCCACCCACCCCGTTGTTATCCCACCCACTTAACTTTAGTACTACTTTAGTGGAAAAACAAACCATACCGTACCGTACCGAACCGTTCTAACACCGTACCATGCGGTACCAGCGGTGGAAAAGCAAACCGGGCCAAGCAGGGCCAAGCAGGGCCGAGTAGAGCCGAGCCGGTACTTGCAGTGGAAAAGTGCCATAAGTCCTCCAGTGCAGCAATGCAGTTTTACCAAGAGTAAACCGACAGCCTGCTGACTGGACAATTTGGGAACAGAATATTGATAAGATCATCTCTCCCTACTCTGTCCTCCTGCCAGCTTTTCTATTGCCTGCAAATGTCCATGGAGCAAACTGGTTCGCTTCTAGTATTGGCCCTCCCTCCCCCAGCCTGAGAGCGAATATAGAGGGGGCTCACGTGAGTATGAGGGCAAATTCAGGAACTGGCTTTTAAACAGACATATTTTAAATATATAAAATGTAGCACTGCCCCCTAGAGGGCTGCTGAGAGTTACACTTTGTGGGACCCCTGGGTTACCATTAGCAACTGACAGTAGATAAACGGCATTAAAAGTTCTTGGCTCAGTCAATGATCAGTCCAGGGGATTTGTTTTTTTGTGTTTTATTTAGAACTGGGATGGGAGAATGGGGATGAGTGGGATACTCCAACTAGTAACTATGCACAATTCTGAGGTCAACTGACTGTAGAATGCGGCAAGTCCGCTGCTTCACCTTGCCACTGAAGTGAAGATAAGATTACTGTTCCCGCTTGAATAGTCTCTTCAGGGTTAACCACTTAAGCCCCGGAAGATTTTACCCCCTTCCTGACCAGGCCCTATTTTGCGATTCGGCACTGCGTGACTTTAACGGACAATTGCGCGGTCGTGCGACGCTGTACCCAAATGAAATTGACGTTCTTTTTTTCCCACAAACAGAGCTTTCTTTTGGTGGTATTTGATCACCTGTGCGATTTTTACTTTTTGCGCTATAAACAAAAAAGAGCGTAAATTTTGAAAAAACAACATTTTTCACTTTTTTATATGAAATTCCCCCCCCCCAAAAAAAATGTAAAAATCAAAATTTTTTAACATTTTTGGCCAATTTGTTTTCCGATACATATGTTTGGTAAAAAAAAAAAATCGCAATAAGCGTATTTTGATTGGTTTGCGCAAAAGTTATTGCGTTTACTAACTAAGGGAAAGATTTCTGTCATTTTTGTTGTTTTTTTTTTTTAACAAGTAATGGCGGCGATCTGCGATTTTTTTGCGGGACTGCAACATTGCGGCGGACAGATCAATCCCTTGACTAACATTTTTGACACTTTTGGGGGTACCAGTGACATTACTACAGTAATCAGTGCTATACATATGCACTGTTACTGTAAAAATGACACTGGCAGGGAAGGGGTTAACTTTATTGGTGATGCAGGGGTTAAGAGTGTCCCTAGGGGCAGGCTTCTAACTGTAAAGGGGTGTAGCTAGTGATGTAACCACAGAGACATACGATCCTACATAGCAGGATCGTATGATCTCTGCAGTTAGATCAGGGAGAATGATAGGCGGCTTTGTTTACATCAGCCGTCTGCCTTTCTCCCTCTCCTGCGGGAGATCGTGAGTGACCGGCGGACGTCGGGTCCGCCGGTCACACGCGCGCACTTGTTAGGGAACGAGCGGGGGCGGGAGCGCGCCTCCGGCGGTGCGCGCTCGCCCCCTAGAGGCTCACAGGCTAGTGACGTAGTACTAAGTCACTTTGCCTGTATGGGGCTGTCCGCCGCAGTAAATAGTCGTGCGGCGGTCGGCAAGCGGTTAATAACTTGGAACCCCCTTTACACTCACTGCCTGTGTGCTGATACCCGTCCTCTGACTCTAGCCTTGGAGTGGTCCCCTTTCTGGGCAGACCCCTTGGCAAGCTTCCCTGTACTCACGGACACTGTTTTTCCAGAGTTGCTCTGCCTTCACCTCCACAGTCCGCTTCCACTGGACCTCTGGGTTCAACCACACTTTCTGGTCTACTAGGCTGACTGTCTGTGACCACCATCCATAACAACAGGAGGAGAGACAGCCATCACCCTCCTCCTGGGACCTGGCTTTCCGCCCAAAGACACCCTGTCACATGTGCCCTTGGCTTTTATAACATATCCCAGGATGCACACTGTTTGTGCCAACCCACTGAGATAGTTACAAAAGCCTGTGTGTCACTGGGTGGGTTTCCTCCACTGTCCAACAGGCTCCCCTATTGGATACAGTGGGGGACACTCCCTCAGTCCAGATGGAAGCAGAGACAAAATCGGAAGTTGCATGCAAGAGAGCAGAGATGGAAGCTTTGGAGACACAATGTAAGTGTGCCAAACAGAGCAAGCTGCTAGTGAAAGTGAAGGCTGAAACAGCAGTAGACACGCAGTTGCAACGTATGACAAAACAGAGGCAGACGCTCAATTGCATTGTATGCAGCATATGCCTTACACACTCTCCCAAAACTTCAGGTTTGCCCATGATGACCCAGCCTAGGTCCAGGCATTGGGCATATGGTGCATCGTGTTGCCTGTTCATTTGTTGGCGAGCCTTGTGTACCCTTGGGATGCCTGTCAGGAAGCAGGAGAAAATCAACATACGGTATGTGGTCAGCTATGACTCTGAAGTGAGAGTGGTGACAAGCAGCTGCAGGAGTAGGGATCTTCTCTGTGTTGGTTGAAAGTTGGTTGTGGGCAATGGTATTTCTACACTGCTATTCAGGAGCGCTACTACAAGAGCAGTGTCTCCCCTGCCTGAAACTTCAGTAATATCAGCACAAGATCCCAGGGTGTATGGTAAGGCATCTCCTGTTATGTTTAACAAGTCAAAAAGCTATGATCTTGCTATAAACCAGTTACTCTGATCATTTAGAATAGTATACAGTCTTCAATAGATGAAAATATAAAGTGAACAAACAATTTATAAAATCACACCCAGCGCCTCTGAAGACCTATCAAATAAATGTCCAGCACCCACTATACACATAAAATATCCTAATACATAGGTAATGAAACAGTAGTCCAAAATTGACTTACAATAAATCCTTTATCTTTATCATTTATGGTAACTGTTTCCATTTGTGGAACTACAATTTGGAGTCCACTTATAACAGCCAGCAAGTGTGAGCACATGTACGATGATTGGGCTGGACATACTCATATCCCCCAACTCTCCACATAGAGGTTCTTTTGTTGCTTGTTCTGAGCATTGGAACTGTAAAGGGCCATACACACTATAAGATTTTCTGAAGACTTTTTCCTTCAGATTTACCTTTTCTATGTAGTGCAAGGGCCTGCCAGATTGCATACAAATTGAAAGTGTTTAGGTTTGACCTCATATTATATGGTTTTGGTAAGTCTAAAAGAAAAAGTCTTCAGAAAATCTTATAGTGTGTATGGCCCATTATGGTACCCAGGTGTTCCTCTCAGTTGCGGGTGAATACTCAATCAATGCTTTTCATGGTCCACGATAGAGTGCCATAATCATTTGTTTTTTGTATCTGTACGTGGAAAAACTGGGATATGAAGCACTGTTTGGTCTGTGCTCTCCCCACCATTCTTTGCCTTAGGAGGATTACCAGTGGAGAGAGTGGGACTGTCTTGAAATGGATGAAGCGCTTGCACGTGATCATCATTGGCACATTCTATGCACCGAATAGTAGCCTTACAGTCTTTAGCATGGTGTTCCGTGGAAGCACAGCATTTGATGCAAACCCCAAATGTATTTAAAAGTCCTTTGTGTGATTTCAAGGCTTTCTTACTGAAGCCAATGTATTTCCTAAGCAGGTGTGGCTTGTCATGCATGTGGCATTGGTTATTTGGGTTCTCAGTTTTCTTGATCTGATCAGTCTTTCAGGGACTGGAGTAGGTTCAGGTAGAATATCAGTATCTTTGACAGACATTGGACCTCTGTGGTCTCTATGTGAAATACGTGAGCTTGCAGGCCTTGGATAGGGTGGACCGAGAGGGTTGGACTCCCCAAAAGAGAAACTTGGATAATTTTTAGTTACTGCAATTAATGAGCTCAAAGAAGTAGGAAATAGGAAAGAAAGTTAATGTTTCTTTGCACTTTGATCCAAGTGATGCCCATTTTTCCTGTATGCCATAAGGTAATTTTGAAACTTGTGGATTGATCCTTCATGAGGTGTCTGGGTAACTGAGGCTGGGCAGGTGGGTATCAGCCTTGGGGAGTTGAAGCTCCAAGAGAAGGTCTCTGAAATCTTGAAACTTTAGGCTGTCACAGCCAGATATTTTTGAGAAACTTTGCAACCTTTTAAATAAAGCATCCTCAATGGATTCTGGGCTTCTGCTTAAGTATTTCCCAAGCAATGTTAGGACCTGCTAATGTGAACAGCTTTAAGTGTTTTGAGGTTCAGCAGATTAAGGACCCGGCCCCCTGATATGCAGATCCAGTTCTTTTGTAGTTCTGACATCTAGTTCACTGATGTTGGCTTTGGTGGATTTCCAGCCTCTGTAGTTTTCAGGTTTGTCATCGAACTTAGTGACATGTGTGACATATATCGGTCTCCAGACTTTGGATGCACAGCTGCATGCAGAAAGAAGTTAGTTACATTGACTGGTGTGCTGAGATTAAGTAACTTTAGGAGGTATGGTGGTGCAAAAGCATTCATACCTGACACTGGCTCAGAGATTATAGCCTTGTTGGGTTGCAGCTGTGGAGCAGTGTTCTTGGTAGGCGATAGTAGACTAGCCTCATGGTAAGATGTATTGTCCATTATCTGCATACCTGTCTCCAGATTGCTGGCATGCAAAAGCCTGGTGTACTGAGGGATGAGTAGGCAGACTGTCTTGAGAGGTGGTAGGTGTGGTGGTGTACCTACCTTTGTTGAGGGATACAGCTACTGTGGCAGGGACCTGAAGTTTTGGCAGAGCGTGTAAGCCATATGCTGCCATATGCTTCAATTGAGCGTCTGCCTCTGTTTTGTCATCTGCTGCTGTTTCAGCCTTCACTTTTACTAGCAGCTTGCTCTGTTTGGCACACTTACATTGTGTCTCCAAAGCTTCCATCTCTGCTCTCTTGCATGCAACTTCTGATTTTGCCTCTGCTTCCATCTGTGCTTTCTTGCATGCATTTTCTGCCTCCATGTCTTTCTTTTGGGAAAGGCTGCCTGAATTTTAGAAGCATCAGCTTCGGCACAGACTTTAATAAGTTGGCTGAGAGTGGAAGGTCTTGCCTGCAGAGACCTGGCAGATCTGGAGGAGTGTCTCAGATAGAGAGCGAGGAGATTTAGATTCATGAAGCTGTTCAATTATCACTTCTGCCTTTGTCTGTTTGTAGAGCTAAAATGTCTCTCTAAATTAAGCTCATAGAAAGATAAACCCTTTAATTCTTCCTGGTACCCTTAAGTGTTGTACCACTTTAGAAGGTTAGAATATTTAAAAGAGAAGTGCAGGAATACAGCTGTCTCCCGCTGGCTCTACCCTGGAAACTGTGGGATCAAACCGCTGATCGCTCAGTTCTTCCCCCCCCCTCTCTGCGGGGAGTGCTGGGCTGTAGAGGGTGCAGGGAGGCTGGTTCAAGCGCTCAGCAGCATGCTGAGAGGCTGAGCCTGGTGCTGGTCTAGGGTATCTGGATGGATCCTGACTTTAAAGTTGGGATCCATCCAGAGTTGTATAAAGTACTCGAAACCCATACTTGAGTAAAAGTACAAGTGCTCGATCAAAAAGTGACTTGAGTAGAAGTGGAAGTGCTCGATCAAAAAGTGACTTGAGTAGAAGTACTAAAGTATTCAACATTTTTTGTACTTAAGTATTGCAAGTAATTTTTTTTTTTAAATTTTGCTCCTCAAGTACTGAAAGTAAAAGTACCAGTAGTTTTGAAAAAAAAATGCTTCTCAAGTACTGAAAGTAAAAGTACAAGTACTGTGTTATGTAGTTATTAAAGAAAGAAGTCAAAAGTTTGAACATCATATTGTTTTTTATTATTTCAAATGCAGCTTTTATTTATACATACAGTTGCATTTATTTTCGTATGCGCTGATAATACACATGTTTTGAGCTTCATGAAACCTGCCATCTACTGTTCTGGCAGTGGTCATTTTTATAATTGTAACTAGTAACTATGCAGGACAAAAAAAATAAAAAAATATTGAAGTAGAAGTATTGAAATCATTGAAAAAATGTAGTGAAGTAAAAGTGGAAGTAGGAGAAAAAAATTCTACTCTAGGAAAGCACAGATACCGCCTTTCGGTACTTAAGTACAGTAGTGAAGTAGTTCTACTTAGTTACTATACATCTCTGGATCGATCCCAAGCCTGGATCAGCTGAGCTACACCAGCCAACAGCAGTCTTTAGCCCGCTGTTAGCTGAAAACAGGTGACAGGAGTGCAGAACGAACTGAACTTCTGTGATCCATAGGAAAAGTCTAGCCAAAAGAGCATTGACTATAGGTCTCCTTTTAATGTGCATTCTTTGATAACGCTCATAGATAGCAATGAATTTTCTGAGAACGCCCTCTGTTGCAGTACCTCATGAGAACGCTGGGAAAGGTATGACATGCAATCAACTAATTTGTACCATAAGGAAATATCATTAACCAGTAGTTCTTCTTGGTCAAACTCATTCTTTTGAACATTCCAAGTTGGTTTAGCCTAGCATTAAAGCGGAATTCCGGGCAGAGAAACATTTTTTTTTTTAACATACCCCCGGGACAGTCAGGGCTAGCACATTCCACAATGGCTAGCCTCTGATCTGTCCCGGTTCGCACTTACCTTTTAGAAGAAATACTTACTTAGAAATTTTCTTCCACAGCGTTTCCATCTCGGTTGTGGGCAGCTGAAGCCGGCGCGGTCCTCTTCTCTGTCTTCTTCCGCGTCTTCGTGTCCCAGAATGCACTGCACCGGTCCCTCTCGTCACTTCCGGTGCGGCGCCGCATTCCTAAACAGCTTCTGGGCATGCCCAGAAGCTGTTTAGCAGGGGAATGCGGCGTCGCCCGGAAATGACGAGCGGGGCCGGTGCGGCGCATTGATTCCTGGGAGCTATGACGTTTAGCTCCCAGGAATCATCGCGAGGCAGGAAGTGACGGGGTGAGCCTCGGCGCTGGAGGAGGAAGCTGTCATAGGTGAGTATTTACGATCGTCAATAAAAAGGTGAGTAAACAAAAAAAAAATAATAATTATCCAATTCCTTTTCAGGTGAGGCATACCTAGCGGAGGGGCACAAAAAAAAATATTTTTTGTGCCCGGAACTCCGCTTTAACCTTGTCTAGTTAGTCCCTCATCTGGAAGGAACTCTGATTCTTGCTAGGTTTAGGCTCCCACAGGAAATTTAATGTTTTACTGTAACATTGTGCTGACGATGAAAGAATTAACTAGAAATCCTTGAGAAATGTATCAGTTACTTAGCCCTGTGTGTTTTTGGAACATAGGCTGCTTTCTGTCTCACTTGCTTGAGAAGGTATTCTAAGCAGAAATCAGAGTGGCATGCAATAATGCAGGCATCTTCTATTATATACATTTATAATGTACAATTGACAGTTCCATTAAAAAAAACATTGTATTATTGTTCTCTTGTAGGCTGCTGTGATTAGCTTGCAGGGATGTACAGGCTTGTGCGACAAGGGCTGCCCAGTCCTAACCTGCTGTATACCCAGAGTCCATGTCACATCTCACAGTATATTTGAGAGCTATTATTGATTTTCTGACTGGAGCTAAACATTTTTTCGACTGTTACAATCTAAGCACTGAAAGTGTGATCTCTATAATTGATCCAGTTGTGATGAGATAGCCTAACTTAGTCTCATTAACTTGGCAAACAGTGACTCAATCCAAATGACATCTTGCAGATCTTAGAAAGCTTTCATCATAAAGCCTGTGCAGATCATAACAAATGAAGATCAGGTCAAAAAATTGTAGTGTGTCAAGCTCCAGCAGAACACAGTACATGTGAAGAATGGAAGCTAAAGCATGAAGTATGGGACTACTTTTATAGAGCATCCCCTAGTGTGAGGTAGGGACAACATTATTAAAGGGAAATAAACAGACAATGCATGTGTAATATGATATGTACAATGGCTGGCTGCTCTGATATCACTGTATGTCAGCACCCAGCCATTGATTCTGATTACTGCCACAGCAGAACAAACTCACCAGACCAATGCTGCCAGTCAGTGTCCCTAATCACCGCTGCACCAGTCAGTATGCCTAATCACCGCTGCACCAGTCAGTATGCCTAATCACCGCTGCACCAGTCAGTGTCCCTAATCACTGCTGCACCAGTCAGTGTCCCTAATCACTGCTGCACCAGTCAGTGTCCCTAATCACCACTGCACCAGTCAGTATGCCTAATCACCACTGCACCAGTCAGTGTCCCTAATCACTGCTGCACCAGTCAGTGTCCCTAATCACTGCTGCACCAGTCAGTGTCCCTAATCACTGCTGCACCAGTCAGTATGCCTAATCACCACTGCACCAGTCAGTATGCCTAATCACCACTGCACCAGTCAGTGTCCCTAATCACCACTGCACCAGTCAGTGTCCCTAATCACTGCTGCACCAGTCAGTGTCCCTAATCACTGCTGCACCAGTCAGTATGCCTAATCACCGCTGCACCAATAAGTATGCCTAATCACCACTGCACCAGTCAGTGTCCCTAATCACTGCTGCACCAGTCAGTGTCCCTAATCACTGCTGCACCAGTCAGTATGCCTAATCACCACTGCACCAGTCAGTATGCCTAATCACCACTGCACCGGTCAGTATGCCTAATCACCGCTGCACCAGTCATTGTCCCAAATCACCGCTGCACCAGTCAGTGTCCCTAATCACTGCTGCACCAGTCAGTGTGCCTAATCACCACTGCACCAGTCAGTATGCCTAATCACTGCTGCACCAGTCAGTGTCCCTAATCACTGCTGCACCAGTCAGTATGCCTAATCACTGCTGCACCAGTCAGTATGCCTAATCACCACTGCACCAGTCAGTATGCCTAATCACTGCTGCACCAGTCAGTATGCCTAATCACTGCTGCACCAGTCAGTATGCCTAATCACCGCTGCACCAGTCAGTGTCCCTAATCACTGCTGCACCAGTCAGTATGCCTAATCACCGCTGCACCAATAAGTATGCCTAATCACCACTGCACCAGTCAGTGTCCCTAATCACTGCTGCACCAGTCAGTATGCCTAATCACCGCTGCACCAGTCAGTATGCCTAATCACCACTGCACCAGTCAGTATGCCTAATCACCACTGCACCAGTCAGTGACCCTAATTAGCACCACACCCGTTAGTGTCCCTGATCCCTGCCCCGCCAGTCCCAATATCCCTGACACCACCACAACAGTACAATGTTATCAGTACTGCCAGTCACAGTGTCCCTAATCACAGTAGGAGGCATCTACAATTAAGCTTCTCTCTATAGGTGGAAAAAAAGAGCTGAAGCCATATTTTATCCATCTCATTCACATTTATACAACAGGGAATTGGTGGTGGTTTGCAGACGACCACCATTTTGTTGAAGTCCACTGGAGCCTAAAAAGCAAATTGTGGTCTTGCACCAGTCTTTTCATAATATGCTGATCCGACTGGCACAGGTTTAGGAGCATTCAGCAGTACTATTTTCATTGTTTTGGGCTACATACATAAACGGCCTTCCTAGCTGCTATTGTGAATGAGCCCTAAAAAAGCAGTTCTGATTCTACTGGATTAGGTCTCAAGTCTAAAAGTAGCGTATATACTGTACATATAAACATACATACGCACACACGCATTTAAACATACATACACAAAGTACAAACTGTACATACATACAAACACATATTATATATGTAGCACCCTTCTAGTCAGGTGCTAGATAGTAGGTATTGTTTTTGGCTTTCTCTGCTTAACAGGAAAGCAGTAGGTAAAGCATTTGAGCTCTCTGCTTATCAGGGAGCTGGATCTACTTGTTAGGCCTGTTCTATGTGTTCCATGTGTGATTCATATGGGCTGAGGGAGTGTCCCCACTGTATCCAATGGAGAGGTACATTGGACAGTGGAGGAAACCCAGCCAATGACACACAGGCTTTGATACCGACCCATGGGTTTGGCACAGAGTGGTGCATCATGGGATAAGGTATAAAAGCCAGGAGCACATGAGGCAGGGGGCCTTTGGGCAGGAAGCCAGGTCCCGGAAGGATGGTGATGGCTGTCTCTCCTTCTGTAGCTGTGGATGGTGGACTGGTGGAGTTGGAGGCAACAGTGACTCTGGAAAAACAGTGTAAGCGAGTACAGAGGAACTTGTCCGGGGGTCTGCCCAGGAAGGGGACCACTCCAGAGGATAGAGTCAGTGGACGGGTGTCAGCACACACAGTGAGAGAGAAAGGGGGTGCCAAGTTTAGAACGCTGGAGAATTGCAAGCAGGAACACTTACAATATCTTCACTTAAGTGGCAGAGTGAAGCAGAGGCCTTGCCGCATCCTAAAGTCAGTTATCCTCTACATTGAATAGTTATTAGTTGGAGTATCCCACTCATGCCTTCTCCTATCCAAGTTCTAAATAAAACTACAAAACAACATCCCCTGGACTGATTATTGACTGAGCCAAGGATTTAAAGTGATCAGTTTCTGCAACCAGTTGCTACGGGTAACCCAGGGGAAGTCAGAAAGTTTTATATCCAGCAGTCCTCTAGGGGGCAGTGCTATATATAAAAAAACACACACACACACACGCGCGCGCAAACTCATATACATACATAGCCATTTTGAAGCTTCCTTCCAACCACTTTGCATATTATTTTATATATACTGTGATTCTGTACTTGCCTTCTGGCTGCAGCCATTTTAACTGTAGGAAGCAGAAGCTACTGCCTGTTCACTTTCTGGATTTACACACACACACGCACACTGTCAGGTACCACTACTTGCCTGCACATTTCTCCTCTCTTGATGAATACTCATGGACCGCTGCAATCTCCTGTTCTCTCCGCCCTCATACAGCCCCCCCTCCCTCCCCGGCTTTGCAACTCTCATTGGCTTTCCTATGACTTCACTCCTCCTCCCTTGCTGGCAAACTCTCAAGAGATTGAGAGAGAGCTGTGCATGATGTCATTAGCCTAGGCAAATTACCAGACAAGAAAGAGGAAGTGGGCTGTATAAGGTATTTACTGGCAGAAAAAAAATGTTTTACTATCCAAAGTTAAAACAACAAGGGCAGAAGATTTAATAGATGGAAGGATGAAAAAATGATTGAAGGTCCACTTTAAGGTAATTAGCAATAGGCATGGTGAGTTTTTTTTAGGCAGTCTACTTTCCAGAAAGGGGTCATTTTGTGGATAGTTGTACGGTCTAGGCATTTTAGAGCCTCGGGAAATGAGATAGGCAGTTATTACACCAGGATTAATCAGTTTTCATATACAATATATACCATAGTTTGTAGACTAACTTTCACACAGGCTAAATATATACACTGTTTTTTGTTTTTCACCAAAGAAATTTAGCAGAATATATTTGGGACCAAATTGATGAAGAAAAATTATTTAATTGAAAAATTTTATAAAAGAAAAGCTGTTTTTTTCTATTTATTTTGGTTGCTTGTATAGCAAAAATAAATAAGAAAAACCCAGTGGTGAATAAATACCATCAAAAGAAAGCTCTACCTTTCTTTAAAAATGATATAAAATGAATTTGGGTACATTTGAGTTCAGTGTCTTGAAGCCTCCTGGGATGTAGGACATAATTTGCCTAGGCATGAAAATCAGGAAGTAACTGAAGAAATAGAAAAAGAAATAGAATATATTTACTTTCCTATCTATTTACTATTGCTAGCAGCATAAGCATTTCAAATAGTCAATGTTGACTTAGAGAGTAAAGTTCCACTTTATCGACTGTCACTGCTCACACAGGGTCTCAGTTTGACTAACTGCTGCCTCTTTCCTCAGCATTATTTTTGAGGTTGCCACTGAAGGGCCAAATACTGCTGGAACATGATTTTTCAGGGAAGCGGTCCTCCAAGATTTTGTGCCTCGAGTATCCTGCAACCCTAAACCCCCCTCCCTCCATTTGTTCAAGACCTGCAATAAATCTTTAAGAGACACGTCTAGACTGAGCTTGAGTTTATCAGTGTGCTTCTGGGACTGAAAACTAGACGAGCAATCTCCGGATAGGTATGGGGACTCCGTTTTTTCCAGCAATCCCTTTGGGGCAGGGCCAAGTTTAAAATTGATTGGACCCTGGGCAAACATTTTCTTAAACCTTCCCAAATCCACTTCTCAACTACACTCTATTGTCAAAAGTATTGGGACACCTGCCTTTACACGCACATGAACTTTAATGGCATCCCAGTCTTTTATTGCCATTCTTCCAGAAACGCATTTGTGAGGTCAAGCATTGATGTTAGATGAGAGTCCCCCCTCCACCAAATGATTTGGACCAGTGCACAAAGCAAGGTCTATAAAGACATGAATGAGGGAGTTTGGGGTGGAGGAACTTGACTGGCCTGCACAGAGTCCTGACCTCAACCCGACAGAACTCCTTTGGGATGAATTCGAGCGGAGACTGCGAGCCAGGCCCTCTCGTCCAACATCAGTGACTGACCTTACAAATGTGCTTCTGGAAGAATGGTCAAACATTCCCATTACCTTGTGGACAACCTTCCCAGAAGAGTTTAAGCTGTTATAGCTGCAAAGGGTGGGCCAACTCAATATTGAACCCTACGGACTAAGACTGGGATGCCATTAAAATTCATGTGCATGTAAATGCAGTTGTCCCAATACTTTTGACAATATAGTGCATTTTGCGGGCAGTGCAGGCTCAAGGGGAAGCTGCCTTGGGCCCTACGACAATGACTGAGCCCGGTGCAGCTGCCCCTTTTACTTTGTGTTAAAGATGGCCCTGCTTTGGGGTCATCTCTATATTTATGTCTATTTTAATGATTTTCAGGGATACCTTAACCACTTGCCGACTGCCGCCCGACTATATACGGCGGCAGTCAGCCCCTCACAGGCAAATTGACGTATGGGTACATCACTAGCCTGTGAGGCTCTAGGGAGCGAGCGCACGCCACCAATGGCACGCTCCCGCTCGCTCACGGACCCCCTGCGCGAGTGAGCAGCGGACCCGATGTCCGCCACTCACTCGCGGTCCTCCGGTACAGTGGGAGAAAGACAGGCGGCTAGTGTAAACAAAGCCGCCTGTCATTCTCCCCTGTGTAACAGCACAGATCATACGGTCCTGCTATGTAGGACCGTTGATCTCTGCTGTTACACACACAGCCACATCCAATCACAGTTAGAATCACGCCCCTAGGGACACACTTAACCCCTCCCTCTCAAATAAAGTTAACCCCTTCACTGCCAGTGTCATTCTTACAGTAACAGTGCATATGTATAGCACTGATTACTGTAGTAATGTCACTGGTACCCCCAAAAGTGTAAAAAATGTCAGTCAAAGGTCCGATCTGTCCGCTGCAATGTCGCAATCCCGCAAAAAATAAATAAATCGCAGATCGCCGCCATTACTCGTTAAAAAAAAAAAAAAATCCCAAAAATCTTCCCCTTAGTTAGTAAACGCAATAACTTTTGCGCAAACCAATCAAAATATGCTTTTTGCGGCTTTACCAAACATGGTAAAAAAAAAAAAAATTGGCCTAAAATGTTAAAAAATTATGATTTTTACATTCTTTTTTGGGGAATTTCATATAAAAAAAATGTGAAAAATATTGTTATTTTTGCAAAATTGTCGCTCTTTTTTTGTTTATAGCGCATGATCAAAAAAATCGCACAGGTGATCAAATACCACCAAAAGAAAGCTCTTTTTGTGGGAAAAAAAGGACGTCAATTTCATTTGGGTACAGCGTCGCACGACTGCGCAATTGTCTGTTAAAATCACGCAGTGCCGAATCGCAAAATAGGCCCTGTTTAGGAAGGGGGTAAGATCTACCGGGGCTTAAGTGGTTTATAAATAAAAATAATTAAACAGGCCTACTGAGTTGGCAATAGATGTGAGGATCACTCAAGAATAGTGTTGAGCGAACACGGACTGTATTATTCGGGTCCGTACCGGATAATTGGATTTTTGCTACCCGGACACGGACCCGAAAACTTTACTGTATGTTCGGGTTTAAAATCCGTGTTCGGTAATTTTATTTCCTGTTTTGTATGTAATGGCGCGCTTTTAATGGCAGGCTTTCAACATCCACTCAACAAGCATTTAACTGGTGTGCGCCATTACAGCCATGCCTACTAATATATTAGGAGCTGTGATTGGCCAGCTGAAGCATGTGACCCAGGTCTTTATAAGCTCGAGAGACACAGCGCGGTGCGTCAGTCTGCTGTAGTGTAGGGAGAGAGCACACATCATAACGGTGCTGGCTGCTGCTGATTAGGGATAGACAGGGAAAAACAACATTGTGCTGAAAAGTATGCAGGGACAGGTTGGAGTGTAGGCAGGGAAAGATATTTGAGCATTTTAGGGACAGGCTGGAGAGATTAGGCAGGGAGAGATTAGGAGACACAGGACAGAACAATTGTCCATTAGCGATCAACATCGATTTTGCTGTGTGGGGGGGTGGTGCAGTGAACAATCTTTTTGCCCTCACTTGAGCCCACTGAGGAGGAGGAGGGAGAAACAAATATATTTTTATCAGTCTGTTGTGTGCAGCGTTCAGCTATATTTTACTACAGATTGCTGTTCTAATCTGCTATTTAAAAATTACAAATTTAAAGGGGCATTTTTTTTAAGAGCACTTGCCATGCTCTTAACTACATTTTGCTGCCATTTGCAGCACTCTAGCCCTTTCCATTGGTTTTTTGGAGCCATTTTAGTGCCTGAAAGTTCGGGTCCCCATTGACTTCAATGGGGTTCGGTGTCCTGGTAAAAAAGTCCGGGACACGGACCCGGACTTTTTTTTCAAGTTTGGCCGAACCCGCCGAACACGGACATCCAAGTGTTCACTCAACTCTACTCAAGAACAATAAGGTGGATGTTGAGAAGTCTGTCTGTCCTTGCATAAATCTCATGACACCTAGACCCACTGTGTCCCCCCACCCCAGCCAAGAAAAAAAGAGAAGAAGGAGTAGGAGTTGTATTTCCTTTTTGTCTTTTTTTTTTTTTTTTTTAAAACATATTTTATTGAGGTTTTTCAAGAAATGAACAGAGTTTGCACAAACAATGCAATGCAAAATACACAACAAACAGTATCATGTAAAACAACACTCAATTAATAAACCAAAGTAGGCGTCCCGAACAGGTCTCACAGATTTGGGCCCGTAGCCTCGATATGTGGACCTGATGGGAGGCAAGTGACCATGAATGTGCATTGCATCTAGCAGTGAAGTAGTGGGGTGGAGGGGGGAAGACAAGAGAGTGCAGGTAAAGGAGGGAGGGGGGGGAGAGTCAGATTGGGAGAAGAGGGGTGGAAGGGGGGGGGGAAGAAGGGAAGGAAAGAAGAGCAAAAAAAAAAAAAGGAAGAGGAGAAAAGAGAGGAACACCATCTCATGATATCAAGTCAACGCATTAACCGGGATTAATTTAAAACACAGCATATCAGGTACAGAAAATCTGACAAATGGTTAGTAGGAAGGACCCAAATTATTGCCTAGACCTCTCGAGACAGCTCATGTGGATGTGGAGTCCCAGTCTGGAGAAGCGCAAGGTAATAGAGATACCAGCTGAATAAAAGATTGATATATCGGCTTGTGCCAAATGAGGCGGTGTAGGCATAAACAGTAAAAGAAATGGTAACCAGAATGTTAGAGTATTCAAGCAGCGGTAACTCAAGCTGTAGAGGGTTTTTGACATAAGTGGGAGCTACTGGTCCTCTATGACGTACATGCAGGCGGCAAAGTGCGCAGGAAAGAATTCCACTTGCGATTGAACTTGGCTAGATTGGGAGACGAGGCAGTTGCAAGCTCGAGGGCTTCTTTGGCTTGTAGTTGTTGCAGGCCCGAGATCACTTCGGGTAGGGTTGGAGGCAAGTCTCGTATCCATTTGTCCAGGATAGTTCTTCTGGCTATCATATAGCAGGTTAAGAGCCATGTTTTATGTGTTTTGATGATGGAGCCTTGGTTCTTTGGTAGGTTGATGATTGAAGAATCCAGGTGTCCAAACAGAAGTGCGTAAGGGTCTTTCAGGGGTGTCAGACCCGTTTTGGCAGCAACATAGGTTTCCACTGAGGTCCAAAAGGCGGAGATATGTGGGCATGACCAAAGTCTGTGGGCGAGAGTAGGTTTGGGGGCTTTGCAGAGCGGACAGCCAGACGAGTGAGTAGGATGGGAGCTTCTGGAGAATAGGACATAGCTGTGGTGCATAATCCTGAACTGTTGCTCCCTCCAAAATTCATTGGTGATAGCTTTGTGAGTGGCCAAGTAGCCAGACAAAATAAGTGAGTGAGCGTCAGGGTTGGGGAAGTCTTTAGCCCAGGTGGAGTTATGAAAAGAAGATTTGCTGATATCTGGGGAAGACAGGAGAGTTTTATATACGTCTGAAATTTTGTGAAGGCCTTGGTCCAGAAATTGGTTGACCAGGGTAGGTTGAAACCGCAGTGAAGGGTCGGGACAAGTTTTGACTACGAAGCTAATAGCTTGCAAGATTCCCAGAGTGTGGCCCTTCGGAAGGTGAAAACGCTCCCGAATCACAGAGATGGGTAAAGGTGAACCCTGGACGGGATCAAACAATTGTGAGAAACAGTGAAGACCCCGGGTATGCCAGTCTCGAAAAGGTAAATAACACTGCGCCTGTGTGAAGAGAGGATGTCCACAAATAGGCAGATGATTAGACATGGTGGGTGAGGATCGGGTTTTGCGGTGGACTTCCCTCCAAGCTATGTTGGTGTCTCTAATTAGGACACTGTTCTTCAGTGTGGGTGGTAGGGCACTGTGTTTGCAATGTAATATGGCAGCCAGGTCATAGGGCATGGACTGATGGGATTCTAGTAGGAGATTAGAATATCTGGAAGCTTTGCCAATCCAATCCAGCCCTACTCTGAACACACATGCGAGGTTGTACAATCGAGCATTGGGGAGTGCCACCCCACCCTCCCTTCTCGGCAGATACAGTTTCTGGAGGGCAATGCGGGGCCTTTTGCCTTGCCATATAAAGTTAGATACAGCTCTAGTTAGCTTTTGCATATCCGCATGCCTCACCAAAAGAGGAATCGTCTGGAGAGGATACAGCAGTTTGGGGAAACCCACCATCTTATACAGGTGACATCTGCCGAAGAGGGAGAGGGGGAGACCCATCCACGTGTCTAATGAAGATATTATTTTAGAAACAGTAGGTGGGATATTCAGGTGGTATATAGACGAGGGGGTGCGGCCAATTTTGATGCCCAGGTATGTGATAGAGGACTTAGCTATAGAGAAGAGAGGTGTAGAAGGCCAGGGATTATGTGTTGCATGGCGGAGAGGGAGGAGTTCGCTTTTGGAAAAATTTATCTTTAGCCCAGATTAGAGGCGGAAGTCATTAAATATATCATGGACTAATTTGGAGTCCCTGACAGGGTCAGATGTAAATATGAGTATATCATCAGCAAATAGGGCTATGCGTAACTCAGAGTCGCCTATACGGATACCATGAAGATCAGGATGGTGAAGAATGTAGCTGGCAAGGGGTTCTAGAGCTAAGTTGAACAAAAGTGGGGACAGTGGGCACCCCTGCCTGGTTCCCCGGCGTAGGGAGAACGGTGCAGAAACATGACCGTTGGCCACAACGCAGGCGGAAGGGTTCGTGTACATGGCTTTGATAAGGTGGACAAAGGGACCCCGGAACCCGAAACGTTGTACGACTAGATGGAGCCAATCAATGTCCACCCTATCAAAGGCCTTCTCAGCGTCTAGAGAGATAATGGCCATGTCGGACAAGGGGTGAGCTTGGGACGCTTCCAGGGCTGCTAGAACCTTTCTGATATTGGCCGTTGCTGACCTGCCAGAGGTGAAGCCTGCTTGGGCAGGGTGGATCAAGGTGGGCATGATAGGGGCATGCCTATTGGCTATGATTTTGGATAATATTTTACCATCTAGGTTTAGAAGTGAGATGGGCCGATAGGATCCTGGTTCGGTTGGATCCATACCGGGTTTAGGTATCAATTTGACATGTGCCTGGAGGCCCGTAGGGAAATAGGGATGGCCCTCCAGAACATGTTGATACAGTGATTGAAGGGACGGTGCTATGGTGTCGACCGACGCTTTGTAAAAGTCAGAGGTGAAGCCGTCGGGACCGGGCGCTTTACCAGGGGGCAATTTGGCTATGGTAGACTTGATTTCCTCTAAAGAAATTGGGGCATTTAGAAGTGAAAGTTGGTCTTCCGTAATTGTGGGGAGGGTTACAGAAGCCAGCCAAGCTTCAGCGGCTTGGGTGTCATGGTTCTCCAGACTGTAGAGGTCTGAGAAGAAGTTGGAAAGAGAAGCAGCTATTTCCGTCGGTGAGGTAGTCAGTGTGCCATCACTTGATTTCAGCACCCTAATGTGTGTAGGAGTGAACCAACCTTTGCATAACTTGGCTAGCAGTTTGCCTGGTTTATTGCCATATTTGTGGTATTGGAGATCCTGGATCGAAGAGTATAACCTCTCCTGCGCCGCCGCCCAAGTATCAAAAACTAATTTCGCCTCCTGCCACTTTTGTCTGTTAGATTGCGTATTGGATTGAGATAGAGCCAAGTGGGCGAGGCGTAGCTGGGCACTTGCATCAACATATGCTTTTTTGATGACCCGCTTGCGGCCGGCAGCGTAAGAGAGAATACGACCCCTCAACACAGCCTTCCCCGTTTCCCAAAACAAAGCAGGATTGGAGGAGTGGGAAGCATTAGTGTGTGCAAATTCCTGCCAGGTGTTCTCAATTATCGCCGCCAGTTGTGCGTCGTGTGCCAAGAAGGAAGGGAACCTCCACCCGCTTGAGGGCGGCCTGGGGAATGCTTCCAAGAAGTCAATTGAGACCGGGGCGTGGTCAGAAATTGCTATGTCGTGAATTGTGGAATCCGTGATCAAGGATTGTGAGAGGGGATTAGAGAAAAAATAATCAATGCGGGAGAGGGAGTTGTGTGGGTTAGAGAAGAAAGTGAAGTCGCGTCCCGTAGGGTGCCGGAGGCGCCATATATCCGTAAGTTGGACATGTTCTGCAAAAGCAGCCAGGTGACTGGGGTGGGGAGTTCTATCTAACGGGTGGTAGGATGACGGACGTGCCCTGTCTTCCCGTTCATCCATGACTGTGTTCATATCACCTGCAAGGATCAAAGGGACATGAAGGGAACGTGCCAATTGGGAGGTAATGTCTTGAAAGTATTGTTTTGACGGGGAATTGGGGGCATACGTAGTTGCCAGAACCCATTCCTTCGACCCAGAGGACAAAGTGACAGCAATGAATCTACCCTCCGTATCAGTGTGAGAGGAAAGGACAGTACCGGTGAAGCACTTGTGGATGAGGACAAGAACACCTGCCTTCCCCTTAACTGCGGGAGAGCCCAAAACTTGGCCTACCCATAGTTTCTGCATTCGTTTAAAGTCCTGTTCAGAGAGATGAGTCTCTTGAAGGACTGCAATTTTTGCACAAAGTCGTTTCAGGTGGCGGAGGATCGCCATTCATTTGTGGGGGGGATCGTAGGCCCTTGACGTTCCATGAAATTATCCTAACCATAGGTGAGTGCTAAACAAGTAAAATGATGCGTATATTATAGAGTTAAAATCTCGTACTGTGGAGTGAGTAAAACTGCAGAGCGTTGTATTTGGAAAGATATATAAGGAAAGTGGGCGATGGTGTAAACGAGTAGGGATAGGTGGATGGAAAATTGGCAGAGCTTGTACAACAGAAAACAAACAGTACAGAGCAGTGAAAAGACACTTACGTGTCCGTGGAAGCCTGAACTTCGCTTCTTCCCACATGTGACTATCGCCTACAGTAGCGCTACCGGGGAAGGTCGACGATCTGGCCCAAGCGGCGAGTCCGCAGCCCCATCCACAGGTAAATGAGAGTGTAGATGAGATCCAGCCCAGACATCTCCAACAACAGCAGGGTGACCACAACCAGCTGTAAAGGAGCAGACTATCCGCGGTAGCACCCTGTGAGGAGGTGGGTAAAAGAAAACAGTCAGGCAAAACCAGTGGCGTAGCGTGGGTTGTCAGCGCCCGGGGCAAGGCAAGTAATTTGCGCCCCCTAACCTGCGGACTTTTAGTACTCCCCGAGTCCCTTCCTACAATAGTACTGACCAGCCTGATTCCTATACTGACCTACCAGTCCACTACACTAACATACATGATTCCTGTACTGGCCACTACACTGACCTACCTGTCAATGACACTGACCCTTACAATGACCTACCTGATTCCTACCTGACCACTACACTGCCCACTACACTACACTACACTGCCCACTACACTGCCCACTACACAGAGGATACCACCGCGTCATTGAGCCCTTACAGGGGGCAGGTCGGGGAGGATTGTGAGAGCTTAGAGGAGGCCGGACGGAGGCACATGCAGGGCTGACTTAGAAGACGGCGAGGCAGGCTCCAGAAGCGAGGCGGGGCTCTGCCACTGGCCAGCCCCGCTGCAGCACATGACAATGTTGGCCCAATCACAGGGCGCCGACCGGCCATCGTTTAGCCTGAAGATGGCTGGGGCTGAAGTGACACGCTAGGAAGAATTTTTAAAGTTTGCTTGAGTGACACTGGCGTGGGATGCGCCCCCCCCAAATTTTGCGCCCGGTGCGGCCGGCCCCCCCTGCACCCCCCACGCTACGCCACTGGGCAAAACAGTGCACATAATCTATCAAGAGCCTATATATACGAACCAATCCATCAATGCAAGGTAGGGGGTGAGAATGAGACATGGGCATGCCAACTAGGATGTTCGGCCCCACCTGTAGATAGTTAGAGGTGTATTCAAACCACTAGGAATGTTACAGGCGGGTGGAAATGGAGCTAAGCAGTGGCTGCAGGGGCTCCCACTGGCATTCCTTAGTGTGTTGATGGAGCAAAATAAAACTGAAAGCGAACCGAGGAACAGAGATGGGGATCATCAACTTTAACGTAGGTCACACAGGATTATACTTCCCGGGAAGATCAGTGAGTCGCAGTTTTTTAGCAGGCTCCCCGCGGGGGCTCCGTTGATCTCTGGGATGTTGGTACCTGGCAGAGGATTGTGCAGGTGGTGCGGAGGTATCCATCGGCAGTCTCAGGTGGGAATTAAGGTAATCCCAGGCGTCATCCGGGTGAGTGAAGGACTTGGAGAGGCCTGTCGGATCTGTGAATCGCAAAGTCGCAGGATAAGCCAGAGTGAACTTTATACCCTGCTGATAGAGGGCGTTGCAGATTGGTTGTAGGACCTTACGGCGGCGGGAGACCTCCTGTGAGTAATCTGCGAACAGCAGTAATTTATGGCCGTCAATTTGCAGAGCTTTGGAATTTCGATAGGATTTCATCAAATTATTCCTGTCAGCAAAATTCAGGTATTTCACTATCACTGGACGTGGAGAGCGCCTTTCATTAGAGGGGGGTCCCACTCGGTGAGCCCTTTCAGCAACGCAGGGGGCTGTGAGTCCCAATGCCTGAGGTACACGCTGAGAACACAGTTCCATCAGGGAATCCGCACCAAAGGATTCCGGGAGACCTATTATACGCAGGTTATTCCTGCGTGAACGATTTTCAAGATCATCCACTTTCTCTAAGAGATATTGTTGGGTCTGTTTGAATTGTTTCTCAGAATGTAAAGATGCCTGTGTTTCTTCCTCTATGTCAGTCACTCTACTCTCAAGCTCAGTGAGGCGGAATGCATGTTCACTCAGATCCTTCCTGATCTGAGCAATGCCTGCAGCCATAGCTTTATCAACAGCTGCTGTGATCGTTGGGGATAGCAGGGCTGCGACAGCTTGAGCAATGCCATTATAGTGCTCAGGGGACACCGCACTAGTGGCAGTGGAGGTGGCCACAACAGCGGCATAGCTAGGACCGGGTGGATGCTGGCTGGGATGCAAGGTCGCGCCCTCCGCCATCTTGCCTGTCTGTGAGGCGGCAGACGAACAGTCCGAGAGGTCGGGCGGAGGAGCTGCGGGAGGTCCGTGGACCAGAAACTTGTCCATGGGGTGTTCCCCTAATTGGTAGTGGCTGCGGGGGGTGCCGCGGACCCGCAGATCGGGCGGATTAGCCGGTTTTGTACAGCGATGTGCCCGGAGCCGCTACTTCCTGCCCCTTCACATCTGGCGCTGGAACCGGAAGTTGTCCTTTTTGTCTTTTAAAAAAGAACCAGTAGATAATCAATTGCCAGCAAAAGCTCGCCAGAGTTCATTATAATTCAGTAGTTAATCCATACATGGGTCAATCCTAGCAAGCAACACTACAATCGCATTACTTGCTTTTGTTTGGCTAGTACAGCTATCCTGGATCTTTATCTTTGCCACACAACGGCAAGTAGAGGAAAATTGGAAAATTCACCTGCGGAGGCTTTGCATATCTGTGGACAGATTGTGTACACGCTTAGTGACACCCTGTCAGATTTCAATGCAAACTCAACTGACTGACTACACCATACTTTAGACTACGATAGCAAAAATAAAAGGCATCAGCAATAATCAGAAAATATGACAACACAGCTAAGAGCAGAAACATAAGGCTGATTTACAAAGTCTAAATCTAAAGCAAAAGTGCAGCAACAGCCCAGAGCAGTGAATCAGAAAGCTTGCTGACTGCTGGGGGGCAGTTGCTCCAATTTTGCTCCTGCTTTCTGGGCACCAGTCTTTGTACATCATCCCCAAAGTAAATAAAATATGAATGCACACTGACAGCATTATTTACATTAAGCTGACCACATTCACACACATATATAAAAAAAAGATGAAATACAAAAACAGATTGTTATTTATGGATTTATTTAGAATAATCAAAAGGTTCACTTTACGCACAGGGAATTTCCATGAGCCATGCAATTTAGGATAATTAAATAATATTCTTACTAAGTTAAATACAGAAAAATACATAACACAAAGACAGGTTGTGTACTGCCACCCAGGGAATAGTGTTTGGCTCTATAAAATCAATCTAACTTTATGTTTTAAACAGTACAGGAAAGCTGCTGTAAATGGATATAAAATACAGTGTGTCATTGGCAAGCAAACCAGTGTGCAACTTAATCCTTTCACTGCCAGAGCGTTTTTGTTGCATTTTTTTCCAGTTATATTTTTACCTTTATCACTTTATCACAAAATAACAGAGTGGGCAATGACATGGCAAATGAGGTTTAATGTGGATAAGTGTAAGGTTTTGCACTTGGGGACTAAAAACATAAAAACAAAATACACTTTAGGGGGGAACCCTTGGGGGAATCAAAAATGGAAAAAGATCTGGGAGTCTTGGTAGAGGATAGACTAGGTAATAGCATGCAATGTCAAGCGGCAGCTGCCAAAGCCGGCAGAATATTAGCATGCATAAAGAAAGGGATGTATTCCAGAGATAAAACTAGAATTCTACCACTTTATAAAACTCTGGTCCGACCGCATCTGGAGTATTCTGTCCAGTTCTGGTCACCAGTCCTCAGGAGGGATGTGTTGGAGCTGGAGAGAGTCCAGAGAAGGGCAATTAAACTATTTAGGGGATTGGAGGACATTAATAATGAAGAGCGTCTGCAATCGCTTAAATTAATTCTCCCTGGAGAAGAGACGCCTGAGAGGGGACATGATAGCAATTTATAAATACCTCAATGGTGATCTCGGCATAGAAAAAAAGCTATTCAGTTGCAAGGATTGCATGAGGACTCAAGGGCATACTATGCGATTAGAGGAGAAGCATTTTAACCTCAGGCAACGTGGGGGGTTCTTTGCTACAAGATTGTGGAATTCTCTACCACAAGAGGTGGTTTCTGCGGGAAGTATGGTGGCTTTCAAAAGACTCTTAGACGTACATCTCAAGGATCAGAACATTCAGGGCTATGTGAGATGATTACGGCCACGCACACCTACTGTAATGTAATGTAATGTAACTTCTACCAAGGATATTTTTCATTTTTTGCATGCATTTTAACTTGCACATTTTAGGCCTAAAGATTAGTTTAAACCCCCAAACAGTACTGTAAATTTTCTGAAAGCAGAATCCCTGGAGAATATGTAGCGCCACCCCCGAAGCCACTTGAGTATGTTTGGTTCTATACTCTGCCTTTCAACCCCAAAAACAGTCTCAGCCCCTGTGGCAAACCTGGCAAATAAGCATTATTAGGAACTCACAGTAAATGGATACAAGTTTGTAATGAACCCAAAGGTATTTTTACTGAGAAACGTTTGGCATAAAACAGACAGGAACAATATGAACCAGTAGCAGTAAAATATGGCCCAAGTAACTCAGTTGAATCTTGTTCACTGACAGATCAATAGCAATGAGTTTCAATAATATGAACAGGCTACTTTCAGGGGCTCTTTAAGGTGAATAGCTCTGAAAGTAGAAACAATCACAAAAAAATGATAACTGATTGTAATGCGGTATGAACACTTTGCACAGAATCAACAACCTCACTTGAGGTCTATGGGTCCAGGCAGAAGAAGGGCGGTGGAATGAACAGGCTTGTGTCAGACCACTCCCTTCTATTTCCTGACACCACAGTCCCAAAAAAACATCCAAAACACATTGTTTAGTTCAATAATGGATCTCAGCCTTTAAGTTATATTTTGTAAATAGAGTCCTGGGTAAAATTATGAGCCCTTATGGCACCAATTAATTTTATCCCTTGTGAAAGGGATATGTTGGAGCCTCTCAGAAGAAATGAAGGTCTTATGTCTTCAGCTAGCTCTTTGTTGGTGCACGTGGTGTCCTTTTTGGCAGAGTGAACAAGGTATATACAGTTTTGAAGATGTCCTGACAGGCATGGGTGATGTGCTGCTGGCAGTATCCTGGTAAGCAAGCTGGATACTATAACTGCTCAGCAGGGTGTAAGTGTAAAACAGGTTCTACAGGTATAGGCAAAGAGAAAGCAATGTTGTCTGCATGCAGTGTCTTTTATTTGTATCCGGGCAAGTGCCCGCTCACCAATCTTTTGACCAAGGCCCAAAGGAGGGATGTCCCAGAATAGGCTCCTCAGGTTGCCCGACTGGCTACTCAATCACTGGAATGCCCCCTGACATCTGAGGAGATGCACCAGGGTCCCTCTATTAGCGAGATGTCTGTGACTGACTGTGTAGCTGTGGCGCGAGACGGTCACACCAACCCTGGATGGCAGCACCTCTCTCCTGTGTTTGGCCTTCTCTTCACCTTGTGGTCTCTGTCCCAGCTCCCAGACAACCTTGTGGTGAAAGCTTCCTCCTTTTCTGTGTGGGTATGCTGGGGTGTGTAGTTCTGCCCCCAGGGATTGCCATGGGCCCACTAGTGATGGGAACTACATGTCCCAAGATGGTTTACCCCTGTAGCTATGGAGCCCCATTGGTCCCCTTCCCCTGCCAATGATGAAGCAGGTTAAGGAGCAGAGCGGGCGGCCGTGTCCCTGCTAGCGCCGCTCACATACAGTAGAGCTGAAGAGGAGAGGGAGGGAAAGAATTCCCCTGCAGGTTTTAATAGGCTTGCTCTCCCTCAGAGTCTGTCATTGATTGTCTCATCAGTGGCCGGCTGAGCGGCATCCGCAACAAATAAAACGCTGGTAATTTTTGTCACACAATATTAGTGCAATGGTTTATCAAAACCCATATTTTCAGGAAAAAATACACTACACTAAAGTTAGTTTTAATGCCTACAAACACAATATATTACCCAATTTTCTGGTAAAATATAAAAGATGAGGTTGCATTGCATAAAAAGATACCAAACATGTAAAGCTTAAAATCGTGGTGGGGAGATTGAGAACATTGTCCCCTTCTGCAGGCAATTTGTGTCAAATAGTTTTTTGTATGCTATAATACCTGTGCAAGGACCCAAGGATTTAGGTCATCAAAGAGAAAAATTACTATTGGGTGGCCACCCTATTCGATCCTCAATATAAAAAGGTAAAACGACCAATCTCCTGCATCCATCTAAGAGAAAGCCCAAAATGCTGCACTTTGAGAAAGTGCTGCATACAAACTTTTGCCGCATTTCCTAAATTGAACCCAGAACGCAGATTTGCCAATCACTACAGACAATGATGTTAAATATACTGGGAACTGTCCTTTGGGTGCCTGGTATAATGTATCTATGGGAAACAAGTGAAGGTTTATCAAATCCTATTTGTTTTGGTAAACTCGAACTTAAGAACAAATCTCACTGAAGTCTAGAAGGAAGTGGGGTCAGATCCTACTAATAGATCCTGGTCATTTTTAGGGCTCAGAAGCAAACTATTATCAAAAAGTCACAGGGAGCTGAACACTGCCGTGGGAAGCATGCACCAACTCAAAAAAAAAAAAAAAAGTACGCAAGGGCAGAGGGTCTTTTTTATGGCTTCAGGGTCAAACTTTGCTTGGGAATGCTTGGCCACTTGCTGCCAAATCACGTACATGTATGTGATTGACTGCAAGTGGTTATACCGAGGTTATGGCTGCTTTAGAGCCAGTGAAACTCTAGAAAATAAAATGCAATCCTAGTGACTAATTAGCCGCTGGAATGCTTTTACAGGTAGCAGAAGGGGGTCACCCTCGACTGCCCTTCGGTGTCTCTCTGGGCTCCAGGGAGCCAAGCATGTGATTCAAGGGTTCCACTGGTTTATAAAAGAGGTGAATGGAGACTGGATTGTCTCCAATCAGCTCTTGGGTTTAGGAGACCGGAAGTGACAAAAATGCACCGGATGTACACAGCGCCATTTAAAAAAAAAAAAAAAAAGCAATCTTGGTGTAACCATGTAGCTTTTAAAGAGCAAAGGAGACATCTAATAGACTCCAGACCTCTCCACAAAGAGTACCTGTCACTGCCCATTGCTGTCACAAGGGAGGTTTAAATTCTTTGTGATAGCAAAAAAAGTGATCAAAGTGATCAAAATATTTTAAGAAACAATGTAAAAAATAAATAAAAACATTTGTAAAGCACCCCCGTCCAACTGTGCTCACGTGCAGAGCATGTAAGTCTTGTACACATGTGTAAACGATTTTCGCGCCACACGCGTAAGGGATCACCACAAACATTATAGCAAGAGCAAGAATTCTAGTGCTAGACGCCCTTTGTAACTCTCAGCTGGTCCCCTATGGACATTTTTAAGTATCTTCGTTTGTTGCCATTCTACGAGCCTGCACAATTTTAAAGCATGACATGTTAACCATGTATTTACTTGTTTACTCGACATAACATCATATTTTTTATTTTACCAAAGAATTGTGTGATTTATTGTGGGTTTTTTGCATTTAGATTCAACAAAGTATATTTTTTGCTTAAAAATTGTGTTTAAAAAATAAAAATAAAACCACTGTGCAAATATCATGCGACATAAAAAAATTGCAACGACCGCCATTTTCTTCTCTAGGAGGGCCTTGTCATGGACATTTTCAGCCACTGAATACACTAGTTCATATTTTTCTCTTACAATTACATACAGCAGCAACATTTCTAACCCGATGAATTTTGGTTTCAAAAAAGATTTTTTTTTTGTTTGCTTTAGCAACAACACATGCTTTACATCAAGTGATAGCAGGCCCACTTTGACCGGCAGACAGAAATTAGCTATTAGTTTGGTAAATCGGTCTCTTTTCTGCTCTTGGCCAATTTCTATCAAACTATCAAGATGTACAGTAACTAATATTCACTTCTAAGAATTAAACTACAAGATTTGAATGACCGCAGGTGACACGGCAGTGTAAAATTGACAAGCAGCAGGATCATTTTTATCAGGAAAGCTAGGACCAAATGTACCAGGGATAAAGAGCAGTCATGGGTTTTATTACAAGAATTAAGACACTGCAGAGGGCACAGCAGGCCTGCAACAGGACAGTCCACACAGAGATAAGTCCTCTAACCAGTATGCCTAACTTTGAATGCCTAACTTTTATTTTTATCAAACAAGTTTTTGTTTTTATGTTTTTATCTCTGCTCTGTCTTTAGGGGCTTTACAACAATTTTTAGTCAAACGTACATATTTTACTCCTCTGCATGTCTACCCCATATAGAGTTGTATAAAATGTAGCCTTTAATAATAAAATTGATATGTATCCCAACTAATTTTGCTAGGTGTATTTATTTTCCATATTATCTTCCATTTAGACAAATATATATATTTTTCACATTTTTACATCATCTTACTAGCTTTTTCTGTTTTCCTCAATCTGTATTTTTTGTACATCTCTTCTTTAAATATTTCCGTCTGAGTCCAAATATCTCTTACTACCTCTCTTTAATATCCATTTACTAAAAGACTTTAAATGTGAATGCCTCCTTCCTAACTTAAAAAAAAAAAAACAAATTTTCACACTGCATACTTTACCGCATTGCATGGCTTCCGCAGAGACTACATGCTCAGGAGTGAAAAATATATGTTTGTGCACTTTGCACATGTAGCAGGTTTTCCAGGCCTGTGGCCTGATGTGGGTCTGCCATCGGTACCGGTTACCCCTCCAGCCCCTGTGAGCTGCGGCTCTGGGTGTGAACACTGAGACATTGACAACTCCGGCATCTTTGTTTTGTGGTTTTATTGTATTTAAGGGGATGGGAGAAGGGAAGGAGTGCGATATTTCTTTAGGCTCAACAAGATACAATTGTGGGACTTTTCTGGCAAAAATGCCTATTAGCGCTGTCTTGACACCAGCCGGCGCTAGTCAATGCTTCCTGACGCTTGAACACTGTGAAATTACTGAAACTGTGCTGGATCCTCGACTTTAGTCCAGAAGATCCAGGACTGTAGAACTGCTTGACTTGTAACACTACAATAGCTTTAGAGTCACTGAATGGCTCCCTCCAGCACTGCACTGTCTCCGGCCCATCTGGAGTGCCCGGGTGCCTGTCTCCGGCCCCTCCTTGTAAGTTCCTATACTGCTGCAACTATCAGCTAGCACACTTCACACTGTGCACTGACACTTCAGGGCCCAAACTACAGGCACCCCCTTTACACTGTAAGCTCTTCAGGGTCCACTGACTATGTACCCCCTCTGTCACTTCAGGGTCCTCAACCGAGGTACCCCCTTTCACCACTAGCTGGCACTGGATCCCCAAACCTCTTCCGAAGTGGTCCCCTCTAACTTCAGGCAGACCCCCAGGGGCAATCCTCAGTAGTCACGACCTGTGTAGGCTTTCCTGGGACTGGACCCCTCTGACTCTCCGCAGGTTCTCGGCACACCGGATCCCCTCAGCTCAACTCGGCACTCTCTGGATCTTCAGGCAGCATCCTGAGATCCTCCTCCTCAGACAGGAGGGGAGACAGCCATTCTCTCCCTCTTGGAACTCTGCTCCCGCCAAAGACATTGTGTCATGTGCCACCCCCAAACTTCTACTCACTCCCAGAATCCTTTGCAGCACAATCTGCCTTCTGGGGTAGTTACAAGCCTGGTTGTGTCCCCTGATTGGGTTTCCTCCACCGCCCAATGAGAAGCCTCTCACAGGAGCCAGTGGGGAGACTCCCCCTTCAGCAGGCACACCTGGAAACCATGACACCCTGACTAATAAATCACAGCCCTGCTGTTAGGCAGACAAGTCCCACAATACCTTTACCTAGCACCTACCTGTAGGGTGCTACACACACTATGCAAACAAAATGATGGCCTTTTCTATTAAACCCATTAAAAATAATAATGATAAAGCAGTGTAAAATTCACCAGAAGTAGGAATATTTTAAACAGGGATATAGGCCAAAATGTAATTACATATAAAGAGTACAGACAGGTGTTTTACTACAAGAATTAAAATACCACACAGGATACAGCAGTGTAACATTGGCCAACAACAGGGCAATTTTACTGAGCAAGGCTAGGCCCAAATTTACTAGAAACAAAGAGAACAGGCAAGGGTTGTAGAATTAAGAGGATGCATAGGATACAGCAGTGTAAAACTGGCCAGCAGCAGGACAAATTTAACCTCTTAATGCATATATATTGCATATATACTGCAGCAGGACGGCCCTCCTGTGCGAAATCACATACCTGTACATAATTTAGTGCAGTGGGATTGGGTCGCACGCCACCGGCGAGACACAGCGGGAGGCAATCAGGTCCGCCGGGACCCACTGATCGTATTCAGGAGAAGCAGAAAGGCAGTCTGCCTATGTAAACAAGGCAGACCGCGGTTCTGTGAGAGGGGAAGACAGATCTTGTGTTTCTACTAAGCGGGAACAAAGATCTCCATCTTCCTTCAGTCAAAGCATCCCCCACACAGTTAGAAAGCACTCCCTAGGAGCACACTTAACCCTTTGATCGCCCCTGATGTTAACCCCTTCCCAGCCAGTGTCATTAGTACAGTGACAGTGCATTTTTTAGCACTGATCACTCTAATAATGTCACTGGTCCTCAAAAAGTGTCCAAAGTGTCAGTTAGGTGTCCAAATTGTCCACTGTAATGTCAGTCACACTAAAAATCACTGATCGCCGCCATTACTTGTAAAAAAATAAATAAATAAAAATTCCATAAATATATTCCATAGTTTGTAGATGCAATAACTTTTGCACAAACCAATAAATACAGGCTTATTGGGAATTTTGTTTACCAAAAATACATAGCAGAATACATATTGGCCTAAATTGATTAATACATTTGATTTTTTAAATTTTTTTATTGGGTATGTTTTATAGCATAAAGTAAAAAATATTTTTTTTTTTTCAAAATGGTTAGTATTTTTTTGTTTATAGCTCAAAAAATAAAAACCACAGAGGTGATCAAATACCACCAAAAGAAAGCTCTATTTGTGGAAAAAAAAAAAAAAGACCAATTTTTTTGGGGTACAATGTCGTACGATCGCGCAATTGTCACAAAGTAACGCAGTGCCGTATCGCAAAAAATGGCCTGGTCACAAAATGGGGTAAACCTTTCCGGGACTGAAGTGGTAAATGAGGGATCATAGAAAAGACAAGTCCTGTTAACATAAAATTAAAAACAAGAAACCCCCAAAGGAAAATGAAAACCTGAGAAAATACCCCCTAAAAAAGCTCACTTTTTTTTTTAAAAGGGAAGCCTTGCTGCTGCAAAAAAAAAAAGAAGCAGTTACCTGCATTAAGGCTAAACAAAAATAAAAATGAATTCCAATTTATGAGCTCTCTCGCTCTATTCAGCACTGTCAGTCCACGGCAGTACGGCTCTCTCTGCCCACTCTCACAGGACCGATTGATAGCAGTGAAAGCCATAGGCTCCTGCTGCTGCCAAGCAAATCCAGGGAGGAGGGAACAGGGGTGCGGCCAAGCCACACTGTGTGTGTTTCTGGACATACTTTGTAGAAGAATATTCATTCAGTCTATGGTTCTTTGGAAATAAATACACGAACATGTTATTTTTTTAGATTTTTATATTAACATATCCTACATAACACAGTTAAGCATTTGCTAATGGTCTTGTAACAGAAATACTGTTATGGGGGATTAGTGAGCTAACGCAGAAGGTGTTCATGTGGGGTGTAGCACTGCATCATTCACAACTCGAAACTTGATCAATGACAATATATTTTGATATTTATTTTCAATGACAATGCACATGATTTTGGTCAATTTACTAATCAGGTATTTTAACCAGTCAGAGCATTAGGAGTAAACACTAAGAAAAGTATACACATTGCAGGAGGTGGTGTGGACATTTTTCCCACTGTCCAACTTGTTCTTTCCACATTAGACATTGTTCGAGCCAGGTAGAAGAACATGCCCCAAACTCCCTAGCTACTCCATTTGTGTGCACATAACTATTCATTTTTATGCTTTATTGAAGACTTCCATAATATGTACAAATGCTGTTCAGTTGTGCTTTCACAAATACTTGAAAATATTTTTCCTCAACAGCCACAAATGATAGAAATCCACATTCTGTGCACCAAAAGCCTTTGCTAATCCTGATAAAACCTTTTATGGGGTGTGTCTAAAAAGTCTGGTGTATGGTCCAATATCTCAATGGCAACATTGGCCAGTTGCGCACGCATGTATGTGGCTATCCAGAGACATGTCAAGAAGCGCCACCTAGCTTGGAGTACACGTGACCCTCAGGGTAAACCCACTGCAGGCAGTTGAACGTAGTTAGTGAGAGAGGTAGGGTCACAGTGCAATGGAGCAACACGTGATCATCAAGTTCTGCTACAAATTGGGGTAAACTGCGACCGAGATGCATAAAATGTTGGTGTAAGAAAATGTTTGACTGGTTCAAACCCTTTCGCGATGGGAAGGTAATGACTGGGGATGAGCCACGTTCGGGTTGACCATCAACAAGCAAAACCCTAAATATGATCAAACAAGTGCGACAAATGCCGGCACGAGATCAGCAACTGACTCTACGATTGATGCCGTAGAAACTGAGCATTAGCAAGGACACGGTGCACACCATCATCCGCAAAGATTTGGGTAAGCAGAAGATCTGTTTCAGCTTTGTGCCTCACAAGCCGACTGATGAACAGAAAGCAAAACGGATAGAAACCTCTGGAGGTTTCATTACCATGTGTGACCAGGATCCATCCTTTCTGCAAACCATCTTCACAGGGAATGAGACCTGGTGCTACCAGTTCAATCCGGAATCCAAGCAGCCGATGGAATGGCATTCACTGTCTTCCCCGTGACCGAAAAATTCCCCGCCTGAAGAGTGTCATGAAAGGCGCACGTTTTGCAGATGTGGCGGCAATCCAATAACGTGTGACGATGGGGTTCTGCAATTGATTCTGAGGAGACCTTTGCTGACAGTTTCCAGATGCTTTAGGATTGTTACCAAAAGTGTGTTGTGAAGGACGGCGATTATTTTGAAGGCCAATAAGAGCCGGTCCACACTAGCGCGACTTGTCAGGTGACTTGTCAGCCTGACAAGTAGCGCTCCCTCGCGGTCCATTGACCGCTACAGGACCCATTCTAATAGGAGCGACACAAGTCGCTCCAACTTAGAAAAAGGGTCCTGTACTACTTCGGGGCGACCTCGGAGCGACTTGCATAGACTTCCATTATGTGAAGTCCCTGCAAGTCGCTCCGAAGTCGTGGTGCAATGTAATGCACAAGTCGCCCCCGAAGTAGTACAGAGTCGTGTCGCCCCAGTGTGAACCGACTCTAAAGGTAATTTGTTTGTATCTTCTGTTTTGTTTCTTTTCTGATACCATTCACCAAACTTTTTAAACACACCTCGTAAAAGTAGCAGTGACAACACTGTGCAGAAAGCAGAACTTTGACGAGGAATCCAGCAGGCCCACTAACTACAGGCTGCCTGAAAAAAAAGACTACAATTTTCACGCTTGATTGCACAGATCTGGAAGATATACATTAAGTACAAAGATTCAAGTAATAATACATATTCCTAATACAGTAAAACCTTGGATTGCGAGCATAATTCGTTCCGGAAGCATGCTTGTAATCCAAAGCACTCTTATATCAAAGCGAATTTCCCCATAAGAAATAATGGAAACTCAGATGATTCGTTCCACAACCATTTATTCACAAATCCTTCAATTTATAGTCCATATAAAAAGATTATGGACACAGCGATAGGTTGTGTAACCATACAATGTCCATCCACAAATAGCCGCTTCCACAAGGGGATTGGAAGCAAAATCCAGCAGTAGCTACAGGGTAGCAATATGGTTCCATTTAATGAAGGTACAACATTTAGCAACTCACATGGTTGATGAATAAAACAGGCACATCTAAGTATGCAGGCATCCGGGGTAAAGCTGTTCACATAGACCATCTTCTGCACCGCCGGCTCCCAGTCTGTAATCCTGCCCGGGAAGACCACCCTGCAGTAAAGCGATCTGAAAGTGAGGGGCAGCATGGAAAGGATGACGTAGATGATGGTGCGGAGGATAGTCCTATGTGGACAGCTTTACCCCTGATGCCTGCATCCTTAGATGTGCCTGTTCCAATCATCAGCTGTGACTTGAGGCTACTTGTATATCAAGACATCGCTTGTATATCAAGTCAAAATTTATTTGAAAATTTTGCTTGTCTTGCAAAGCGCTCTTAAACCAAGTTACTCTCAAACCAAGGTTTTACTGTATTAAGAAAGTATTTGCTTATCCCTAAGTTCAGGAAATTCATAGTAAGAGAGAAAAAAGGGATCCTATTGCTGACCTCATTCTGACAATCCTAGTTGCCTGAATGCCCCTGTCTTCAATACTTAGAATATAGAAAGTCAAAGTAATGTCAGAACTCCTGATCTGCATACTTGTTTTTAAGGTTATGGTGTCAAGATTTGAAAATATATGAAGAGCATATCGTTATATAGTCAAAGAGTCCCCTTTAATATACCGTACTAAAAAAATATATTCTTCTTAATGCTTAGAATTCTAGTTGGTATGTTTTAAATACTGTGTCTCACGTTGTCCCAGAGGATATGAAATGTTCTGCCAAAAATGATAAAGTTCCCGGAAAGAGATGTTTATGAAAATAAGCCCCTTATTACCGTAAAATGTTATTTTCCCTAACATATTCAATCTTTTTTAATTGTCAGACTAACCTGTCACTACGCCCTTGCTAGGTCAAAATGACCCGAAGTGTAATTGGGATTTTCCACAAGGAATGTATTGTCATCCGCCTAGACTGTATTGTGAAACTTTGTGTTTGCAAGTACTAAAGCTGTTGGAAGAGCATAACAGTCAGGCAACTAGTATTTTCAAAAGGAGAGGGGAGCATTTGCAACATAAATACTCTTACTACAGGTCTTTGGTAATTTTACCATTTTAGATCACCCTTTTCACTTCTATAAGTTATGCCTAATTCTGTACATTTCTTTTTGTTATTAGTGTCACAAGTCGAATGCTCAGATTGGGGATTGGTGTAGGCCAGACGAGAATAAAAAATAAAAGGGATTAAAAAATAAGTACACAAAACACACAAGGTAAAAAAGAATACAAACAGCACCTTGTAAAAGCTGTCCAGAAAAATGATGATAATCCTGTCATGATCGTGGTATTTGGCTCAGGACATACTCAATCTGAAAGAGCTGGGAGTATTGAGAAAACTAATTCAGTTAATGAAAAAAAAAAAAAAAAAAAGTTTTATAATCTCAGGCTATCTGAAATAATAATGAAAGGAAAGGGAGTAATGAAATTTGGAGAATGCATTTTGTAAAGTTTGAGCTTGGGAGGAAAAATTTGGGAGTGGATTTATTCTAAACCATCAATTATTGAATTTAGTCCTATCGGTGAAAGAATATGTACAGAATGAAATTTTCTTTTTTCAATATCTCTATTATCAGTGAGAATGCAACCATGGGAGATGAGAAGGAGGATGTCAAGGATGAGTTTTATGAGAATCTGAAAAAGATATATACAAAAGCTCTCAACAATGATGTGAATATAAAAAAATGGGTGAATTAAATAGCAATGACTAAGAAGACATATACTGACCATAAACTGTATTAGTATACAAATCTTGCCTAAAGAAAATAAAAATAGGCACAACGAGAATGGGAAGAAAAAGTAGTATACTGTATTTTTTAAAAGCAAACATTTACATAAAGCTATATGAATACCTCAGACAATAGAAAGTTAACCAAATTATGTGATGAGCGATGGGAGTAAGAAGGTTTATGGATGTGGGGGGTGGCATTGATCATATTACAATTAGAAAGAGATATAAATATGTAGCATTACACCCGAAGGAGCCGCTGGTATTAACAGATTCTTCCCTCAAAGTAGAGGCTGCCCACCACCACAATCACCAATAAAACACTATAGTGGAAGTCTTTTTAAGATTTATTGCTTGAAGAAACTTTAACAGGAGATGGAATTAGGGCATGGGATACTCCAAAACACTTGATACTTAATGTTTAAAAGACGCTCTTCTACTTGAGTAATAGTCTAGAGTACAGTCTAAAACCTCACAGCTGAAGACCACGGGGCACGTCTCTTTGGCACCTGGTTACTTTGCACAGATGCACAACTGCAGGTATCCAAGGCAGTTGGGAAAACACTACACAGACACAGGGATCAGTTTAAGGTCGTAATTTACAAGGCCCTAGGGACAGCTTCCACCTTCTAGCTACCTCTGGAGAGAGTCCAGTGAGTGGGATGGCACCTCTCAAGACTGGACCCTTTATTGTGAGGTTCTGAAATCCGCTCCTGAGGCCTTTAGAGCAGCTTTACAGTCTAAGGGCAGCCCAGGGACAGCAGCCCCTCTGGCTTTGGAACCCTCCTGGGGAGAAGGAACCCTGTTCTTAATTGTTTGAGATTATTTACCATCATCCCAGCCCCCTTCTGGACACTCCTTTCTAGGAATTGGCTGATAAGTGGCTATTTGAATCTTCCACCATATGTTCTGGAAGCTTCTTCCAGAGACAGGGGGAAGCAGGGGAAAGCAATCAACTCCCAGCCTGTGAAACCCTGACCATACCAAGCAAAATAATCACTGCTCCCTTGATTACAGAAAGACCAAAAAAAAAAAAAATTGCCTAGCATTTTACGCTAGGACGGTGCTACAAATAGAGGAGTAGCACAAGAAATGTAAAGAAAGGAGATACAAAAAAAAGGAATATTTGGGCAATTGGAATAGGTGAAAAGTGGAATAGCTGAAGCAAAGTGAAAAAGAGGAATGGATGCAAGCTAAACTGAGACTGGCTTTTTGTCTATTCAGAACACAGTGACAAGTTCTCTTGATAGCTCTCTCACCTACTTAGATCTTCTTAATTATATTTTCCTCACCCACACAGGGCTGCCATCAGGGGGGGGGGGGGGGGACAGGCCATACACATGTAGGGGGTCCGGACGTACCAAGGGGCCTGGGCCACCCAGGCCCCAACCAATGAGACCAAGTTGTTGCTGATGTAGTAACTAGCAATTGCTAGAGCAGGGCAGCCATAGAGTGAAACAATGCAGCTGGTGGGATGTCTTTTTTTCTGGATTGGGATGTCTGTTTGCTGAATATATGGGTATGTCTCTTTGTTAGGTTGGGATGTCTCTTTGCTGGATTGGGACATCTCTGTGCAGATTATATGGGGCCTTCTCTTTTCTGGATTGGGATGCCTCTTTGCTGGATTGGATTAATTTTCATATATTAAGTTGTAAGAGTGGTAAAAAAAAGTGGACGCACTGAAAGACTCGGTAGGATGGCCAGTGGGCGGATTCAGTTGGACAGCCATTGGACGGGTCCTGGGTGGGCCTAGGCCTAAAGCTGTTTAAGGGGCTCAAAAATTTCTGATGGCTGCTCTGCACTCACATACCATTGTTGTCCAGCTCTATGTAAACTGTGTCATTTGACATGTAGCTATGTGTTTTTTGAACATTGTGTGTCTTGCACTTACGGTCTATTGGTATTTATTTTCATTTAGGTGTGTGTGTGTGTGTATATATATATATATATATTACATACACACACGAAAGCCTGCGACACATCTGGATCCTGAGGAAGCCCAAATTTTACAAAAATATTAGTTTGAATTAATACACTGCTGCTAAAAAAAAAACCCTGGAGGAACTCCTCTTGCCATTTGCAATACACCTTCTAGATATTGTATTCTCGTATGATGTTTTACTATCTTGCCTTTAATAAAATTTATATTTTTATAATTTGTATTTTATCAAATTGATAGTCTTGGACACACTAAAATCCCCATCCGCCTCGTCCACAGAGTTCACCTGTAAGACTTGGTATACTTTTGCCATTTTATTCTCAGGGGACTGTGCCAATATTTTTCTTTGATAATTACTATAACATAGTAGGATCATTTCCTTATACACCTCCATCATCCACAGCTATCTGCAGCTCTCCTGTGTCCTCCTCTTTCCTCCTCCCCCCTCCCTGCCTGTCACCTGTCAGGGCTCACCCCCCCCCCTCCTTCTGCTGAAACAACTTATCAATATATAATATAAATATCACATAATCCCATCTTTCATAATACTAAGTGCCCTGTATATGTGCCAAATGAAAAATATGCTGTTCTATATCTGATTACCCAGCGCTCACGTGACCGCCCACCTCTCTTCACCTCCCACTTATCAGCGAGGATTCTCAGCCCCTTCCGTTCTAGTTGTCAGATCGGGAGAGGGGAGAGATGGCCGGTCATGTAAGCGCCGAGCAGCGCTGGAAAATAAGGTACAGAATAGCATATTTTTAATAAGGCACAGGGCACTTAGTATAATGAAAGACAGGGGATTACGTGACAATTACTAATTGGGTGTACAACCACTTTAAGCCTAGTACACATGGGCTGAATGCCAGGCTGCATCAGCTGGTTTAATAGAAACCAGCCAACATTTTGCCCATGTGTCAACGGGGCACGACTGAAAAGGGTCTGCCGACCCGCTCCCATTCAGGGTTCTCAGCCAATGGCTGAAAGCACTCACTGGAGTGTTCTGAGGGGGGGCGTTCCCCTGTCAGAACACAATAGATCAGCAGGGGAGATCAATGTACTAACATCGGATGGTTAGTACAGCAGCTCCTCCTAAGCTGTCAGGTTTTTTTTTGTTCAGCCTTGCTGGGTTGAACGGAAAAATAAACTACTGGTGTGTACTAGGCTTAAGGGTGCAGTATGTCAAACTATAGAGGTAAAGATAGTAATACATGCCTGACTAAAGAGAAGAGGCAGAAATTTTGAGGAGATGTGGGTCACAGGAATACACTTACTAGTTCTTTCCTGTGACCCAAAATCTGCCAACAGCAGGCTAAAGCACGCTGTCACCTGACATCACAGAGCCACTCCAGACTTTAGAGGGATTGCAATTTCAATGTCTGGATCCACCCAGATGGCAGGCAGCTGACTCATGTTGCTGAGAGCCTGAGCCATCTACTCCTGCCCCCTTTCCTGCCAAGCACTCCAGTGAGTGCCAGAGGGGTAGAGCTCAGTCACCGCTCTCTGCTCAGAGCCAACCTGAAAACTGAGTAACCAGCGGTCATGCTTAGAGCCAGTGGGGAAAAGCTTGCAGCACCGGACCAATGTTGGAGCCATATAGGTGAGTATGTTTTTTTTTATATTCCCACACTTCTTCTGTAAGACTAACTGAACAGAGAGGATAAAAAGAGTAGATAAGAAATAAAGAAAATGTAACGCATGCATTAGACCTAATAATAATAAAAAAAACTAGGCAAGGAATTACTTACTGCAACTTATTGTCAAACGGAAAGAGAAGATTATAGAAAAGGAGCTATGAATGGTTTAGTAGTGTATGAGAGAAAGAAGAGGCAACAGGACTGGAGTACAGTGGTTTTGACCAACCTTTAATACGGGGGATAAGATGTCCAAATACAGAAGTAGAGTCACGTTAGGGAAAGCATACTTTTTTTAAAAAACAAAAACTAGCTATTGCAATAATACATTAGTACAGACTGAAGCTCTACTGTCCTTGTGGAAAGATACAGGTGACTACCTGTGTGGGGTCAGGAAGAACAGACACATTTTAAACCATACAATTTAGATCGCCATTTGGTATTTGTGGCTTTGTAAACAGCAGATATCAATTGTGGAGAAGGACAACACTTTACAGAAAATGGGAATGCTAGTACAATCTAGAACAGCAAATGGGAATGCTAGTACAATCTAGAACAGCCTTTCTCAACATTTTCAACACAGAGGAACCCTTAAATTAATTTTCAGGTCTCAGGGACCCCTGCTAAAAATGACTATATTTACAACTTTCTTTATAACTCTTATACGATACATTAAAGTGATGGTGAGTGGGATGAATGCTCCTTACACTTGTGGACACTGGGAAGAATAGCTAAAAAGCTCGATTCTGTCAGGGGGAACTTATCTGAGAGGCAGAAATTGCCCATTGCTCAAGGAACCCCTAGCAACCTCTGGAGGAACCCTGGTTGAGAAACACTGATCTAGAAGATTGGTTGAAGTATATTTGAAAAGGGAATCTTACGTTAAAAAAAAATAAAGTTGCAGACAGATGTGAACTGCAGGAACACATAGGTACAGCTTTTATTACCTCTGGTTGCCCAAAATGCCTGGCCTTCTCATTTTAAAGCGCCAATACCTGGAGGTGCTAAGGCTTGCCTTCCTATTTCTGCCTCCTGCCTATTCCTGTTGTCCACAGGTAATCCAGGCAATTTGCAACATGACCTGGAAATGTCAGAGCCTTGCCTGTAAAAATGGTCCAGAAGTTGGGCAAAGCTGTAAGGCAATGCAGGTATGTTTCAAGCTGAGGTTTAGTTTGCTTATATGCTGTCTTCCGTAGTTCTTCCCAACCACATCAACATAGTAATACAGCTTTTCTCAACTTTTTCAACACAGAGGAACCCTTGATATAAATTTCCAGTATCAGGGAACCCATGTTCAAAATGACCATATCTACTCATAATACATTAGTATGATGCTCAGTGGGAAGATTGATCCTTGTGGACTTCTGGAGAGAATTACCCCCTTACAGATAGCTAAAAAGATCAACGGTGTCAGTGGGAATTCTTCTGGGAGGCAGAGATTGCTCTTTGCTCAAGGAAACCCTAGAAAACCTCTGGAGGAACCCTAGCTGAGTAACCCTGCGGAATGCCCTTTTTTTTGTTTTTTCAAATAAAACCTTTTCGTTTTCAGTACATCCCTTATTTTATTGAGTAATTCACTGGGTCTCTGGGCTTCTTTATGCAATGCAGACACACAGGGCAGCCATCAGAAATTTTACACAGCTTTAGGCCTGGGCCCCTCCGGGCCTGACCACCAACATTTCACAGGGCCTACCCTCTGGCCGTCCCACCGAATCCACCCATTGGCAATCCCACTGAGTCCTTCAGTGCACCCACTTCTATTTTAACACTCTTACAACTTAATATATAAAAATGAATCCAAGCCAGCAAAGAAACATCCCCATATATTCAGCAAGGAGACATCCCAATCCAGCAAAGAGACAACCTCATATATTCAGCAAAGCTACATCTCCTTCCAGTAAAGAGATGGCCTCATGTATTCAGCAAAGGGACATCCCAATCCAGCATAGAGACAACTTCATATATTCAGCAAAGATACATCTCCTTCCAGTAAAGAGATGGCCTCATGTATTCAGCAAAAAGACATCCCAATCCAGCATAGAGACAACCTCATATATTCAGCAAAGAGACATTACAATCCAACAAAGAGATGGCCTCATATATTCAGCAAAGACAGATCCCAATCCAGCAAAGAGACAGCCTCAAATTTTCAGCAAAGAGACAGCACAATCCAGCAAAGAGACATTCCTTCAGCTGCATCCACCCTCTCTGCAGCCACCCTGCTTTAGCAATTGCTAGTAACTACAGCAGCAACAACTCGGTCACATTGGTTGGGGCCTGGGCCAACGGGCCCCTCAGGAATGCCCGGGCCCCCTACATATGTATGGGCTGTCCCCCCCTGATGGCTGCCCTGCAGACACATCATAGGTGGTGGGAGATGTACATAGCTTCCTAAAAAAATGCATTTTCAGGCTGACTGCTCTAGGTAAACCCACATGCAATGCTTAGCCCCTTTGACTGAATAACTGAAATCCAATGTATGAAAAAGACGGGTCAGGGAAAGCAAGGCTGGGAAGAAAAGCGCTAGATAATGCTGGATGTCCTCCAGCCAGGAAATGAGGCAAACTAACTTGCTACAGTTTCTAATGCACACTGTGAGAAGCTTAAAGTTTGGAATGGAATTAGAGTAAGCAATTTCAGTACAAGAGAGGAGACTATAACTCTGCAAACCTGAAGGGAAGGCTGGAGTTCAGCATTAAGCCCCTTTGAGTGCCTATATTTCAGACCTGCAAGCAGCATTTTATTTTCTTGAACATGCAGAAGTAAGAGTATGTGAAGAAGGCACCCTCATGGAAAAGTATACTATCAATAGACAAAGAAAATGAATAACGGAAACAATCTTTCTGATACCTGTACCTGGCTGCCATAATAAATGAAGACTAGGATTTGTCCCGGGGAGTAAAATAAACAAGCAGCTGCTGAAAAGGGATGTTATTAGTCATTGAAGACAGTTATTAAAGTATCCTAACATACAGATTTATAGAACTATTCTCAGAACTATTGTTATGTATACAGCTAACAAATGGGTACCAGAAAGTAGAGTAGCACAGACAGGTGGCAAGAAGGGTTTGAGTGATGAGGAATAGCTGTATTGCTAACGTAATTACTGTTTTTATTCTGTAAGGGAACTCCAAGTGTTAATTAATAACATTGAAGTCTGATTGGCTGATTATTAAAAATAAATAGAAAGGTTGTTTTTTTTTTTAGATATTTTGTCAATTTGTGTACATAAATGTGAAGAGTTTTCATTGAGGTTTCATTCATTAATCTTTTTTTTTTGGTTCACCATTTTTAATTTTTTTCTTTTTTGTCCAGGCCCGCCTCTTTCCACCGGGTCATTCTTGCCTAGGCGGAGCTGGCACACGTCATCGGGGGCCTGGCTGTCTAAAGCCGTAAGATACTTTAGAAGACTAAACAGAACCAAGATGGTGACAAAGGACCCCAGCTGTCTGAAACTTTTGATGACTTAGGAGGACCAAGATGTTGGTGTTGGACCCTGACAGCGGCACCTGATCAACAGATCGCAGTTCCCCTTTACCCACTTGCTGCCACTAAAGCTGCCACGAGTGTGTGCATACTCCACAAGCCATAAAGTGATCCAGTGGCTGTACAGTCATCCGATTGCTTATTGTGACCCCCCGCTTTTAGCGCGACTCCCTCATCATGCTTCCTGGGCTCCGTTGTGCCAAATGCAGGCCCAGGTCCCACATAGCAGGTGTTGCCAAGTGGAGGGGGAAGGAGACCAGCAAACATCCATTCTCTGATTTCCCCTAGCTATAATGTAAGAGGAAGAGACACGTAAAACGTCACTTATGGTTTGTTTCTGGCGACACTTTCCCTGACCTTTTTCAATGGAAGGCTGGGAACACATCAGGGGTCTAAAAGACCCCTGATTTATCATTAAAGAGAACCTATCTTAAAAATATATCACATAGGGGACTTTTTGTAATATAAATTATGTTGAAAGGATAAATTCAGCTTTTAACAAAAAATAATAAATGCACATTTTAAATTGCATTTAATATTTTGTTTTTGGAGCCTGTTAAACATTGCATCAGCAATCAGCATATCTCCTGCAGATCTCTCTCAGCATCATGGTAGTTCATTGAAAACTACAAACTAACAGCCACAAAGGCTGCCTACCTTTTAGTTTTCCATTCACAGAGGATTGAACGGCCGCGTCTTTTTTGGATCGTGGCAGCAGATACGGGGAGAAGATGCCTCGGGGATCATGGGGGGGGGGGGTCTGTGGGAGGCAGGGGCTGGTGCATTTATAACATTTTACATGTTACACCATGAAAATGGGTGTAACATGTAGCATGGTATGAAAGGTGAACTTATCCTTAAGTATTAAAAAAATAAGTCAAGAAATAATGTTACACCCAATCACTTAAAACACCGCTCAAAAAATCTTCAGCCTGCATGCACACACAAAAAAAAAAAAACGCACCCCTCGGGGGGGGGGTTGGCTTCTACATAGGAAAATGTCATTATACACCGTTCAGTCATAAAATTATGACCACTGACAGGTAAAAGGGAATATCTTTTTACTAATACATCTGGAAATTGGTGGGATATATTAGGCAGAAAGTGAACATGTTGTCAATGAAGTTGATGTGGTAAAAGTAGAAAAAGATGGGCATCGCAGTTTGTTGTGTATGGGGCTGTGAAACCCATGGTAACCCATGTCCACGGCCAAAAGATTCTACAATGATCACATGGACATCAGAACTGGACTATGGAGCATTGGAAGAAGGTGGCCTGGTCTGATGAATCACATTTTCTTTTACATCATGTGGATGGCCGGGTGTGTGTGTCACTTACCAGGATGCTGTATAAGTAGGCAAGTCGGCAGAAGCAGTGTGATGCTTTGGGCAATGTTGGGTCCTGCCATTCATGTGGATGTTACTTTGGTGTCCATGACTCAATGGGTCAGGGCTGTTTTTAGCAAAAGGGGGCCATATTCAATATTAGGTGGGTGGTTATGGCTGATCGGTGTACAATATATCGCCATGCACACCGGAATGACAGCAATAATTCTACGGCCAATATTCATGGTTAACTCTAAACTGATGACCTGTAGGGGCTTTTAAGGCATCCCCTATGGAAAATATAAGTTCATTGTCATTTTATAGATGCACATCTAAAACTTGATATGTTGGGTATCTGTTTAATCAGGGAAGGGGAGATACTCACAAACATCAGAGCATAAAAACATGGCAGGCGTAGTAAGAAATCATCCCCATGAATGGAGTGAGAGTTCAGGAAGGCCTCTAGCGGTCATGGCTTCTGGGAACGCTGCCGGTGGCTTGCGGTACTCCCTCTAGCCATGGAACCTTCTCCTGACGTCACTTCCCGGGAAGTGATGGGATGCCGTAGGCAACGCGTTTGCGGAGCATGCGCTCCTTCTTCCTCCTAGCTACCTCCAAGCTCCTTCTCGCTTGTATACAGCGCTGCCCCCCAAGTGAGCTGTGCCTGGACTTTGCTTACTATAGAAATTCCCTTATGGACTTTACATTGCATGTAGAGATTATGTCCTTTTTTTTGTCTTTTAATTGTCCGCCAGCAGAATCAGTGGGTCCCCAAAACCCTTCCGTTTGCGCCAGTACCATTGCGTTCTTTTCTGGTTGTTTACTCAGCGCAACATCATCGTTTATATTTTATCAACAAAATTTCTAATATTTTGTGTTTTTGTGCCCATAAAACGAATGTTAATGTAAATTTTACTGAAATTTCGTACTTGATAAAATGGTTGCGCAAATATGGCATGACCTAAAATAGTTGGAGCTACCACTATTTTATGCTCCAGGGTCTCTGCCTTCAGAAAATGTATAATACTCTGGGCTTTTAACCTCATCTTAAGACCTTAAAAATATTTTTTAAAAGTACAAAGTATGTAAAAATTGGCTCTGGCACTTTGTAATCGTGATACTTAGAACTTTGCTCCATAAAGTGTTTTAAAGTGATTGTAAATGATCACCTTGTAAAACAACACATTTAGTTTAAAATTGAAAGGTTTTTCGCCTTCCTCTGGATCAACTGTGGGTATAGGATTGTGTATATGGGATTGGATGGTTGGGGTTTTTTTTGTTTTTTATTATTGGTCGAGCAAGATGGACTTTTCAACCTGACTATGTAAAACATTTGTGTATAGATGTATTTATAATGTTATATTATATATATGAGATATATATAGATATATATATATATATATATATATATATATATATATATATATATATATATACACACAAAAATGTTTTACATAGTCAGGTTGAAAAGTCCATCTTGCTCGACCAATTAAAAAAAAAAAAAAAACATTATAAAATACCTTTTTCCCTTTTCTATAAGTGATCACATTCCCTCAGCTGCATAAGAGCTGGGGGGAGGAGAAACAACAGCACACTGAACTTTCCAGTGAATGGCTGTGCCAGAGGGGCGTGTCAGGACAAGTCTGATCATTGGAGGAGAGCAGTCTAAGTTCCCAGTATAGCAAGAGAACTGAGCACGTTGTGTTCTCTTGCTTAGTGTGGTCAGTTTCTAAGAGGAGGGCAGAGGGAGTGGTAGAAGCACCAGTGATTTCACACAAAAGAAAGCAACATAAGGAGAACAGGATACTTTCTCATACAAATATATGGTATATCAGGCATATATCAGGAATATGAAATGTTGGAGTAACAAACACTTTAAGTGCACACCTATTTTCCATAAAATCTGTAGTCTAGGCAGACTAAATGTTGCTGTTATTGATAAGCAAATTTAGGATTTTTTTTCTCCAAATTCAGCAGCTAAACCCCCTTCTCCATTTTTAGCCCCCCTGTTTACTTTCATACACAAAGATCAATACCACATGACTGTCACAGGTGCCTCCAATGTGAGGGCTGTGACTGACAGGAGAGACCTTTCAGTAACTTTACTTACAAGTCACAAAAATACATTCCTGAAATATCACAATATATAGAAGTAGAATACGATTTCAGAAAAGCGCTACCATTTCTTATTAAATAGCAGTCTTTGAACTCCTGACAAGTGACTGTGCCTGGGCTGACATTACATGGTCAGTCTGCTGCGGGCAGGAGAAGGGATTTCCTCAGTATCTCCTCGGCCAGTGATCAGACTGCAACACACATGTAACTGAAGAAAGGCTAGAGGCTGTAGTGGGAGCTGATCTGTGTCAGGCATTTGTGAACACAGCTAAGAACTGCACAGGCATGAGGATTTACATCATTGTACCATCTCTAACTAGCATCTCAGGTCACTTCTATAGAGGTTATGGATCATGCCTTAAAGAGGAACTTCACCCCTATTATAAAAATTACAGCAAAGGCACATTTAGAAAGTTTAGTAATGCCAACAGATATTTATAAATACAAAGAGAGAGAGGGGGCGCCACCTTCTAAGTGTAGTTTATTAACTACTTTAGCCCCGCCTCACGTAGATTTACTGCAGCACTCTGCCGCTTACAGGCAAAGCGACGTAGACTTACGTCGCTCGCACACGAGACTGTAGGGGGCGAGCGCGTGCCGCCGCCGGCGCGCTCCAGCCCCCGCTCGTTACCTGGGGAGCCAGTGCGTGTGACCAGCGGCTCTGATGGCCGCCGGCCACTCGCAACCTCCCGCATGAGAGGGAGAAACACAGATGGCTGATGTAAACACAGCTGTCCGTCATTCTCCCTGAAGCACAGAGGCTATGCAATCCCGCTATAAAGGGTCGCGTGTCTCTGTGGTTACTTCACTAGCCACGCCCCCTGACAGTTAGAATCACGCCCCTAGGGACACACTCAACCCCTTGATCACCAATAAAGTTAACCCCTTCCCTGCCAGTGTAATTTTTACAGTAATAGTGCATATTTATAACACTGATTACTGTAGTAATGTCACTGGTACCCCCAAAAGTGTCAAAAATGTCAGTCAGCGGTCCGATCTGTCCACCGCAATGTCGCAGTCCCACAAAAAAAAAAAAAAAACGCAGATCGCCGCCATTACTAGTTAAAAAAAAAAAAAATAATGACATAAATAAATCTTTCCCGTAGTTAGCAAAGGTAATAACTTTTGCGCAAACCAATCAAAATAAGCTTATTGCGATTTTTTTAACATATTTATATTTTTTAACATATTTTTTTTATTAACATATTTTTATATATTATAAAAATATGTAGCAGAAAACAAATTGGCCTAAACTGTTAAAAAATTTTGATTTTTACATTTTTTTTGAGAATTTCATATAAAAAAAATGTGAAAAATATTGTTATTTTTTTTCAAACTTATAGCTCTTTTTTTTGTTTATAGCGCAAAAAATTAAAAATATTTAAAAATCACACAGGTGATCAAATACCACCAATAGAAAGATGTTTGTGGGAAAAAAAGGACATCAATTTCATTTGGGTACAGCGTCGCACGACTGTGCAAATGTCCGTTAAAGTCATGCAGTGCCGAATGGCAAAATAGGGCCTGGTCATTGAGCAGCCAAATCCTTTAACAAAAGTGGTTAAAAACATGGTAAAATCATATATACACTACAGTATATTGTCAAAAGTATTGGGACTCCTGCTTTTACACGCACATAATCTTTAATGGCATCCCAGCCTTAGTCAGTAGGATTCAATTTGAGTTGGCCCACCCTTTGCAGGTAAAACAGCTTCAACTCTTCTGGGAAGGCTGTCCACAAGGTATAGGAGTGTGTCTATAGGAATGTTTGACCATTCTTCCAGAAGCATGTTTGTGAAGTCAGGCACTGATGTTGGACGAGAAGGCCTGGCTCGCAGGCTCTGCACTTATTCATCCCAAAGTCATTCTATCAGGTTGAGGTAAGGACTCTGTGCAGGCCAGTCAAATTCCTCCACCCCAATCTTGCTCATTCACGTCTTTATGGACCTTGCTTTCTGCACTGGTCCAGATCATTTGGTGGAGGGGGATTATGTTGTGGGGTTGTTTTTCAGAGGTTGGGCTTGGCCCCTTAGTTCCAGTGAAGGGCATCAGCATACCAAGACATTTCAGACAATTTCATGCTCTTAACATTGTGTGAACAGTTTGGGGATGGCCCCTTCCTGTTCCAACGTGACTGTGTACCAGTGCACAAAGCAAGATCCATAAAGATATGAATGAGCAAGTTTGGGGTGGAGGCACCTGACTGGCCTGCACAGAGTCCTGGCCGCAAACTGATAGAACACCACTGGGATGAATTAGAGCGGAGACTGCGAGCCAAGCATTCTCTTCCAACATCAGTGCCTGACCTCACAAATGTGCTTCACACACATTCCCATAGACACACTCTTCCCAGAGGAGCTTAAGCTGTTATAGCTGCAAAGGGTGGGCCAAGTCAATAATGAACCCTATGGACTAAGACTGGGATGCCAATAAAGTTCATGTGTGTGTGTAAAGGCAAGCGTCCCAATACTTTTGGTAATATAGTGTATGTTTAAAAATTGAATATAAAGGAACTCTTATTGTCACAGCATACACTTCCATCCTATAACATCAGCATTGTTATAGTAATACAAGCAATAGTTATTTTAATACTGATAAAATTTATATTATTGCAGATGGAACATGAGAATATGGCTTGTACAACATAGCTTTGAAAGAACTTTGATGCGAGACAAATGAGAGTGTTCACAGCCAGGCTGCACTAAACGGGGCTGGATCAACGCACAAGGCTCCTATCATCTAACCAGTGGGACTCCTGAGAATATTCAACTGCCCCTCACACCTGGCCAGCATGGTGCCCCTAGGGTGATGAACTGGAAAGACATCCTGTGTGTGATTATCTGCTCAAAGGAACTGAAAGTTCCCTTTACCCCTTTACCCATACAAAAAGGGAAGAGAACTCACTGCTCTAGGGGATTCCAGAAACGTAATGATTCAGCACACATACTAGTGTGTGAAAGGAGTCTACCTTGCCACATTTGTCACATTGGGATGTTCAGCCAATAAACCTGAATTTTGATCACACCTGGAGTGCAGCCATTTCTTCTATGTTTAACCCCTTTACCCAGTTCTGGACTGGAAGGATTTGCCCCCTTAACCACTTGCCGACTGCCTAACGCCGATCTACATCGGCAGTCAGCCCCTCACAGGCAAAGTGACGTAGGGCTACGTCACTAGCTTGTGAGGGTCTAGGGAGCGAGCGCACGCCCCCGGAGGCGCGCTCCCGCTCCCGCGTGGTCACGGACCCCCCCGCGCGTGTGACCAGCGGACCCGATGTCCGCCAGTCACTCGGCGATCGGCGGGGGAGAGGGAGAATGTCAGGCAGCTTGTGTAAACAAGCCACCTGTCATTCTCCTCGCTGTAAAGACACTGATCAAACGGATCTAGTATGTAGATCCGTTGATCAGTGTCCTTACAGCTCAAGCCACAGCCAATCACAGTAGAAAGCACGCCCCTAGGGATACACACAGCCCCTCCCTCCCAAATAAAGTTAACCCCTTCACTACCAGTGTATTTTTACAGTAACAGTGCATATGTATAGCACTGATTACTGTAGAAATGTCACTGGTAACCCCAAAAGTGTCACAAATGTCAGTCAAGGGTCCGATCTGTCCGCCCCAATGTCGCAGTACCGCAAAAAAAAAATCGCAGATCGCCGCCATTACGCGTTAAAAAAAAAAAACAACAAAAATGACAAAAATCTTTCCCTTTGTTAGTAAACGCGATAACTTTTGCGCAAACCAATCAAAATACGCTTTTTGCGATTTTTTTTACCAAACATAGGTAGCATAAAACAAATTGGCCGAAAATTTTAAAAAATTTTGATTTTTACTTTTTTTTTGGGGGGAATTTCATATAAAAAAATGTGAAAAATATTGTTATTTTTGCAAAATTGACGCTCTTTTTTGTTTATAGCGCGTGATCAAAAAATCGCACAGGTGATCAAATACCACCAAAAGAAAGCTCTGTTTGTGGGAAAAAAAGGACGTCAAATTCGTTTAGGTACAGCGTCCCACGACCGCGCAATTGTCTGTTAAAGTCACGCAGTGCCGAATCGCAAAATACCCCCTGGTCAGGAAGGGGGTAAAATCTTCCGGGGCTTAAGTGGTTAATAACCAGGCCATTTTCTGCAATTCGACACTGCGTTATTTTAACAGACTATTGCGCGGTCCTGCGCTATAAACAAAACAAAAAAAAAAAGAAGAGCGACAATTATGAAAATTTTTTTTTTCACTTTCTGCTATATAACATTCCAAAAAAAAAAAAAAGTAAAATCAGTTTTTTTTTCATCATTTTAGGCCAATTTGTATTCTGCTACATATTTTTGGTAAAAAAAGAAAATCCCAATAAGTGTATATTGATTGGTTTACCCAAAAGTTATCGTGTCTACAAACTAGGGGAAAGATTTATATCATTTTTATTTACATTTTTTTTTTTTGCTAGTAATGGCGGCGATCAGCAATTTTTACAGGGAATGCAACATTGCGGCGGACAGATTGGACCCCTTACTGACATGTTTGACACTTTTGGGGGGGGACCAGTGACATTACTACAGTAATCAGTGCTAAAAATATGCACTGTTACTGTACTAATGACACTGGCAGGGAAGGGGTTAACCTAGGGGTGATCAAAGGGTTGTGTGCCTAGGGGGTGTTCTAACTGTGGGGGTCTGGGCATGTGAAATGATCATAGAGACCTGTGATCCTATATAGAAGGATCACAGGCCCTCTGTGATCATTTCAGAGAGAACAGTCGGCTGTGTTTACAATAGCTGACTGTCCTTTCTCAGCGGGGAGCGATTGTGGGTGCCGCCGGTCCCGTGGATCGGCTTCCCCGCTGCCTAGTGGGCCAGCGCATTCGACCTAAGGAGCGCTCCTGCGGATCGCCGTACAGGTATGAAGATTAGCGCAGTTGAGCCAGCCTACCGCAGTATATATGCAGCGGGCGGTCGGAAAGTGGTTAAATGGGTTGCTTTAATTTTCTAGATTGTAAGCTCTAACGAGCAGGGCCCTCTAGTTCCTCCTGTTTTGAATTGTATTGTAACTGTATTGTCTTCCCTCACATTGTAAAGCGCTGCGCAAACTGTTGGCGCTATATAAATCCTGTATAATAATAATAATAATGTGCATTACAATAAGTACGAGTTTCCTGAACCACAAACACATCCATAGAATTTTGTTTATTCGGAAAATTATATCCATCCGGCTCCTTTAAATTTTCTTATCACTATAGTCAAAAACCTTTGGCTTTTTAACCTCACTAATCATTAGAAAATGTAAAAAAAAAAAAAATTAAATAATTCGAACAAAAATTCTATAGTTTATAATCAACTTTACTTGGGCACACTGAAACATCATTCAATAAAATGCCCAGTATGTATATCAAGTGGGTAAAAAGTTAATTTTACGTCTACTTTTATAAAGTTATTGAAGTCTACAATTAATGTATTAGCATAAATAAACTGATATCGCTTGAGTAATGGTTTATAGGAGAAGCGTGAAATGTGGACTTGTTGTTCTTGTAAAATGTAGAATGTTGCTGTTTTATTGCGGTGAGCGGTTTTAATGAACTAATATAACTGCCATACATACCAAATGTTCTTTTTTGAGCCCTATGAGATTGCAGTGGGCAGCATTTCATTTAAAAAGAAATTGTATGCACCATTTTATTAAATTAAGAGCAGCAGAAACATATTGCATTTAATTAAAAATCCTCCAATGCACAATGCACAGTCAAGTGAATATAATTACTGAACACTTGACTGCAGTGCATAACTATATGCGTGGCTAGTGATCTATGAAGATTTTACTGCTGTCTCCATGCACTTTACATGAGTAACATATCTAAAGAAAATCACTTCCACCATTTTGATTAGTATTTTCCTGGAAATTGCTCGATTGATTACTATGTATGCAGACATTGATCAAAATGCCAAATCGCTGTTAATATACACGTTTGTCCTGTTCATGATAAGATGTTACTTTATTCTCTTGTATTACAGTAGCAGCTGCGTCCGCGATTTACAGTCTGTATACTTTTTGGCTCTTCAAAAATATATAAAAATCTATTGAACAAAAAAAAAATGCCAAATCACGGGAAAACCTAGAAAATATAATTAACGCAATTATTCTGAAAAACAAGAAAAAACTTTTATCCCATATAACAAACTATTATTCTAAGTCAGCTGAACTATTCAGTTAGGTGGTACTTTTTGAAAAACCCAAGAATGGAACCAGTAACCATGGCATACAAGAATATGAAGGTAGCATAAAACTCTAGAGTTGAGTTTTACTTTGTATTAACAATACCGGTTCTATACATTTTCAAAATCTACCATTAACATTACAGCCAGCATAGAAGTAAGGAAGCTATTACAGCATTGTGCACTATATATACCTATCCTATTAAAATCTGAGGACATCTCTCCTGGAGACTTTGAAAGTATATACACCACACATAACAGCTGAAGCTCTCATTTATCAAAGTGTGTTTTATAGGCATTGGCTTCACAGCAACCACGCAAATCAAACTTGCTCTGGAAAGTAGTGATTAGAGGAAAATTTGAACCCAACCATGGCAATCTAGACAGTTATTGTGTAAGATACTTTGCTAAACATACCTCAGAGATGGGTTAAACAGCCATATTGTACAATAAAATTCTCATTATTCTCAGTTCATTAGAGCTGGATGTAGGACATTTTTCCCTTTCACGTATGGTTTATTTGACCAAGATACAGTACTACTCGAGACTTGCCGAAAACCTCCTCGTGGCTTGTTTAAAGTGACAGCTTTTAGGAAACCACCATTAAGATCTGTGTTTAACCTCCCCAAATGGGAGCTTTAACAAGCTGCTAGAAGCTTACTGAAAGCTTTGCACGAGCTTTGTAAAATGTTACTTTAAATAATGCTCTGACACACGCTGAACATATAAAGACTGTCAGCAGTTAAGTTGCCATTTTATGTGAAAAATATCATTTCTATACTTAAAATATTGCAGTTCACGAATTTAATTTGGAGAAAATGATCATGGAAAAAAAAGAATTAAAGGGATGGAGTTGAAATAACAAATTTTAGTGAATTAAATTTGCAAATATTGTGGAAATGCTTTGAAACAACTTCAAACTCACAATCTGTAGAATAATGTTCCCATGCATGGTGGCATGATCTGGAGTCAGGCTTGAAGATCAATAGCTATAGCAGCTAGATAGAAACATAGGCAGGCAGATGACACAAGCTCACCTGAGGTGCGGAATCTAAGCATTAACCAGTGTTCACCAGAGCTCCTGATGGTGGAGATGGTTTTTTCTTTATGTCAGTACCAGGTCGGGGTCCTCAGGATCACCCCACCAGGAGGTGAGCAAGCCAGGGTCCAGTAGCAGATATAGCAGGTTGGGATCAAGGAGAAGCGTAGTCTAGGAGTAGCTAAAGGTCGGTAATGAGTAGTTGAAGGTTGGGATTAGGCAGAAGCATAGCCAAGGAACAAGCCAAGTGTCGATAACGAATGGTAGCGAAGATATGGACGGCAGCAGGAGAAACAAGCGAGATATTGGCTGGGGAAGGCACAATATACTGGGAAACAGGAAGTGCAAAGACATGGCTTGAATCAGGAAGTTCATGGGAGGGTTCAAGGCAATTAAGATTCACGGCAAGATCATTCAAGGATTTCTTCAGGAAGCTGTCCCGCATTCCTGGTGGCTCAGTAAGCAGAGTCATTGCCAGGCACAGTAGACGTTCCAGGTTCAAGTCTGGGTCCTGGCACATGGTGCCCCATGATGCGGGAATGGTAATCTACATTCCACCCTTGATAGCAGAGCATAGCCACACTGAGTTGCCATTGAAATAGTCAAGATGATCATATGATCAATGTGTCAGCTTTTACATAGTGTTCACATGCAGGTTAGAGGCTTCATTCACAAAATAAACTTTCACCCTGCAGGTACCACTGTAGTGTTTTTTTTTTAATAATGAATGTTAAATATACAGTGGATATAAAAAGGTCTACACACTCCTGTTAAAATGTCATTCTGTGATGTAAAAAAAAAAAAATATATATAAGACGATGATAAATAATTTCAGAACTTTTTCCACTTTTAATTTGGCCTATGAACTGTACAACTCAATAGAAACACAAACTGAAATATTTTTTTTTTTTTTTGGGGGGGGGGGCAATAAAAACAAAACTAAATAATGTGGTTACATAAATGTGCACACCCTCTTATAACTGGGGATGTAGCTGTGTTCAAAATTAAGCAATCACATTCACACTCATGTTATATAGGAGTCAGTACACAAGTGCCATCATTTAAAGTGCCTATGATTAACCCCAAATAAAGTTCAGCTGTTCTAGTAGGTCTTTCCTGAAATTTTCTTAGTCGCATCCTACAGCAAAAGCCATGGCCTGCAGAGAGCTTCCAAAACATCAGAGGGATATCATTGTTAAAAGCTATCAGTCAGGAGAAGGGTACAAATTAATTTAAAAGGCATTAGATATACCATGGAATAGAGTGAAGACAATCATCATCAAGTGGGGAAAATAGGACATAACTGTAACATTCCCAAGAACTGGATATCTCTCCAAAATTGATTTAAAGACGAGAAGGAAACTGGCCAGGGAGGCTGCCAAGAGGCATACAGCAACATTAACGGAGCAGCAGGAATATCTGACAATTACTGGCTGTGTGGTACATGCGACAACAATCTCCCATATTCTTCATATGTCTGGGCTATGGGGTAGAGTGGCAAGATGGAAGTCTTTTCTTACGAAGAAAAACATCCAAGCCTGGCTAAATTTTGCAAAAAAACACATCTGAAATCTCACAAAAGCTTGTGGGAAAATGTGTTCTAGTCTGATGAAACCAAGTTTGAACTTTTTGGCCACAATCCCAAAAGATATATTTGGCGCAAAAACAACACTGCACATCACCAAAAGAACGCCATACCCACAGGTAAGCATGGTGGTGGCAGCTCCATGCTTTGGGGTTGTTTTTCTTCAGCTGAAAAAGGGACCTTAGACAAGCTAGAGGGAATTAGGAACAATTCCAAATACCGGTCAATATTGGCACAAAACCTTCAGGCTTCTGCTAGAAAGCTGAACATGAAGAGCAACTTCATCTTTCAGCAGGACATTGACCCAAAGCATACAGCCAAATTCAACAAAGGAATGGCCTCAAAAGAAGAAGATTAAAGTTTTGGAATGACCCAACCAGAGCCCAGACCTGAATCCGATTGAAAATCTGTGGGGGGATATGAAGAGGGCTGTGCACAGGAGATGCCCTCGCAAACTGACAGATTTGGAGTGTTTTTGCAAAGAAACCTTTTTTACTCATTCTTATTTGTCAGCCTGCGCCCGCCATACAGGCTTTAATTTCTTCTGTCACTTAGTATCTCATCTTTCATTTGGGGCTATGTTCTTTTGAATGTAGGCTTATACACACACTGTTACCCATGGGTTCTTTCGGTTATGGATTCACTTTGGCTCATGATATTTTTCATTTTTTCCTTTTCTTTACATTCCTTTGTGTCCTGTGCTTTTTTCTTGGTTCGTGGTCTCCTGTTATTAACATTATTATCGATTTATGTTTACATTTGAGTTTGCTATACTCAATAGTATTTTTCCTTTGACACTATTTTATATACAGTTACAGCATTGGAGCCCATACCAAACTCTTTTGATCACCTTCCTTCTTTGGAGATCCCAATTATGCTCCTGGTTGATGCAGTGTCCTTGTACCACAGCTCCTGTAGCAGACTCCATGGGCGGCCTTCTTGCTGCAGGTTTACCATTTCACATCATTTTTATGCAAGTACCTCTGGAGGAGGGACTTTCTCCTCCCCTTGGATACTACATTTTCCTAAAAGTTTAGACATACAACGTTATACTATTTTAATATGTTTTATTGCAGACTTATGATGCATCCGCCCCTGAAGAAGTGAGATTATTCACGAAACGCGTAGGGATTTTGGGATGCCTATTATATGTATTACATGTATGTGAACACTGTTTGTATGTATCATTGGAATATACCATGTACTTGTCACTACAGATTAAACATTGTTTTTTCAAACTCTGACCAATTTGTGGATGCCATATATTCCGTATATAAAGTCCCAAACAAACCCTTACTTTTTATATTGAATCCGGGAAGAAGACGTATTCATTATACGTTTCATTTAAAGTCTCAAATCCTCTTCTTTTCTTTTTTTTTTTTTGCAAAGAAGAGTGGGCAAATATTGGCAAGCCAAGATGTGCCATGCCAAAAGCCCCTTCCCAAAAAAGACTAAGTGCTGTAATAAAATCAAAAGGTGCTTCAACAAAGTATTTAAGGGCATGCAGACTTATGCAACCATATTATTTTAATTTTTTTTATTTTTACTTCCCTCCACCTAAAAGATTTCAGTTTATTGTTCAACTGAGTGTTACAATTTATAGGTCACATTAAAAAGGTGGAAAAAGTTCTGAAACAATTTATCTTTATCTCATTTTTTTATGACAGAAACCTGACATTTTAAAAGGGGTGTGTAGACTTTTTATATCCACAGTAATTACACTACTTCCATCTTTTAAAAAAAATGATGTATCAATGTAACGGCACCCCCCTAAATATAATTCCTATTTATAAATGCGTACTCAGCTGCTGCCATTAATTTTGGTTGTCCCAAACCTAGTATAGTGATTAGTGTTGAGGCTTTAACTACAGTATATACTGTGTATGTGTTTAAACCAATACCATTTAATATACAAAAAGAAAAAAGTGCTATCAACAATACTATATAAACTGTTCAAAGAAACAGAAATTTGTGACAAAACATATATGTGTAATAAAAGTCCACGCAGAGAATAATAATAAAAAAATAATAATTAAAAAAAAAAAAAATCTTGTATTCCATTTCTTTTTCTTCCGTTTGTAAATCAGTGATGCATCCTCTTCTTGTATATCTGTGCGCCACCACCTATTGGAAGAGGGGCCACTCACCAGAAGGCTTTGGGCCACGAGGACCCTCATCGCTTAAATGCCGATTCCTATATTGGACTTGTAGTATACATCCACTTCCTTATTACTTGTATCCAGTAATACCCGCAGGTTTAACCCAGAATAAAAACCAATAATGGGGTGATCGTGCAATACATTTATCAATACGTTTATTAAAAAGGAGTATTAGAATGCAAGCCGATACACTCACATTTTTCTGTGCTCTAAAGCAGCACCCACTATGCAGAGCCTGTTTAAAAGAAATCCTCGCCGCCGCTCGTCTCTCTGAGCCAGCGTGTGTTCCACCTTAGCCGGACATGATGTCAGAAAAGAACCCAGAACTACTGCCACTAGTAAGACCTCAACGCATTTCACCGGAAGGCGTCTTCAGGAAGTCGACTTCCCTCTTACGATAGGTGGTGGAGCACAGTATGCAAGTGAAGCACAGATTTATAAGAACAGCATGCAACACTGATTCAGAAAATGGTGGATACGTGGAAAAGGATATTTTTATTATTATTTTTTTTTTTATTATTATTATTTTCTGCAAGGACTTGTATTACACATATATGTTTTGTCACAAATGTTTCTTTCTTTGAACACTTTGTATAGTATTGTTGATGGCACCCATTTCTTTTTGTATATTGAATGGTATTGGTTTAGACACATGCACAATATGAAGCTAGAGCCTCAGCACTAATCACTTTTAAAAAAAATTATATTTTTTTTACATTTTTGCCCATTCAAGCATACTGGGATTGCTAAATTTGACATCTAAGCTTCAATAATCTCTGATCACCAAAAGGCTAAACATACTTCAGCAGATACTTTTTTTCAGCTTCTGTACATCAGTTTTATGCCCATGTTTCATAGCAAAAGAGGATTATTGACAAGTTCCTTTATATCACTTATTATCTGGAATAGTGGCTTTAAAATCGCAAAGGAAGTGATATATGACAGAGGCAGTAGTATAGTCTCTCAATTTGCAGGTTTAGTGCACATCTTTCTAACAATAGTGCTAATAATCCACTGAACCACCGATGTAAGATTACCTTCAGGGGTTCTGTAAAGGATCAAATACTTTCAGGGAAAGCACATTTCAAGCAGAACAACAATGACCTATAAGAGAAAATCATCAAGAGCTGCCTGTAGCAAACGTTCAAGTTTTATGTCTTAAAGAAATCCAAATTGCACATATGAGTAATGATTGTAGTTTTGTAATCTGAACACTTTATGTGGAAATGTTATGCATCGCTTAAAATGTCTATGTATGTTCTATTATTCTACAACGTTAAAAAAAAAAAAAAAAAAAACACTTTAAATGGGCATAATATGTATGGTATTGTGTTGCAGGGGTGTGGACACTTTTTTTAAAAAACACTTTTCCAAGGGACTAAAATGGGGGTCCCAATCTACTTGTCCTTCATGACAATCTACTTGTCCTTCATGACAATCTACTTGTCCTGATAAAAAAAAAAAAAAAAAATTATTATTTTAACCAAATTTAAATAAGAGGTGGTTTTACGAATGTCTGGGGCATTAAAAAAAAAAGAAAAAATGAAAGGGGCTTTTCATGGCGACTTAAACTTTGAATGTTTTTGACATTGCACTGTTTATGTCTTCCTCACCTCCCTGCCTGTCTTCAGCACCGCACCCTGGGGCTAGCAGGGAGGGGAGAGACCTTGCAGTGTGACGAGCACCAATTGGGTGCTTGTTAGGACAGGGGAATGTCGGGCTCTCTTAACACTCAGCAGAAGCGCATCTGCTGAGCAAGTAAATGGGGCGCCAGCCCCAATGAGAGAGGAAAAAAAAAAAAAAAAAAACTTTATTCCTTCTGGTTACCTTCCCACACTGAAACACTTGGGTGCTCAGTACAAGTGCATGCTAAGCAGCCAAACCAAGCTCCATTGTCCCCTCTGTTAACCCTTTTGCTGCCAGAGCCATTTTTACTGGGTTTTTATTGCACATATTTAAAAAAATCTATTTTGGGGATTACATAAATCCCCCAAAAACATACATTTTCTGAAAGCAGACACCCCAGAGAATAAAAAAGTGTCAGTGTCAATTTTTTATGTCACTCAATATTATTGCAAAGGTCTAGGAAACGCAAACAAAAAAACAAAAAAACAGTTAATTTAGGGCACAAAAAACCCAATAAATGACGCAATTTTTCGGTAAAATATAAAAGAAGAGGTTGCACCGAGTAAACCTCAAATTTGCACCTGTGACAAACTTTAGTTCCCCTATATTTTCTATAGGCGATGCTATTAAAAGCCCCCTATAGGACATCACTTTAGCATTACGAAGGGAGGTCTGCTGCTAGAATTACTGCTCTCATTCCTGCATGCACAGCGATATTTAATATGTGTATCGCAAGCGACATTTTCATGTGTAGGCGTCCCGACGTGTGCGTATGTGTATATGTTGGCGTCGCAGGGGGGGGCATAAAAAAAATTGTTGTGGGGGGATATTTTATGTAAATAAAAATAAGCTGCACTAGTGAGAGCTGATGGGTATGTGCAATACACCAATCACAATAGCATTAAAATGAATATGGAATTTGCCCAAAAATAACAATAATAAATAAGCATCAAGTGCCAGGTGGGCAACAAAGATACTGGATAAGTGTATATCTAGTGTCCACTGAATCATAAACAATGATAGGTAGATAAATACATAAATAGATAAAACATTGGATATCCAATAAAAAGCACATAAATGTAATGATTGTGACCGTAAATCACGAACACATAAATAGGTTAGTTCATAATAGAGCTTGGTAGAGTCCCAAAAATAGATTCCAGAATCAGAGTATTGAGTGAAGTGAATGGAAATGATCCAGTAAGGCTAATCACCACGGTGCTCCCACACAAGTGACATGCATGTCTCCTTACCAGATTCTGGTATAAATGAGCCTCTAAGTATTGGTTCCTCACAGCGGCACTCTGAAGGGATCCCAACTCCAGCAAACCTCCAGGTCATGGCCAGAAGTGGATGGTAATGCCGGTAATGTCCACAAGATGGAACTCAGTACGCCATAAAGAAAAGAGTGGACTGGATAGTGTGATACCGTACAGCATTTATTAAATAAAATATAAAATATTACTCACATGATACAGGTAAAAACTTGCATGTAAACGAAGCCGGCCGGCTCTCATGTAGCCCATCCTCAGGGCAGCGCAGTGACGTCAGCATTTATTCACTTCACTCAATACCCTGATTCTGGAATCTATTTTTGGGACTCTACCAAGCTCTATTATGAACTAACCTATTTATGTGTTCGTGATTTACGGTCACAATCATTACATTTATGTGCTTTTTATTGGATATCTAATGCTTTATCTATTTATGTATTTATCTACCTATCATTGTTTATTATTCAGTGGACACTAGATATACACTTATTCAGTATCTTTGTTGCCCACCTGGCACTTGATGCTTATTTATTATTGTTATTTTTGGGCGAATTCCATGTTCATTTTAATGCTATTGTGATTGGTGTATTGCACATACCCATCAGCTCTCACTAGCGCAGCTTATTTTTATTTACTTTTAATGTTTGGTGTTGTCTCATCTGAAGCTGCTGCTTTTTACTATCTTATTGCTAGCGCGGTTAACCATAATTTACTTATTGGATATTTTATGTGCTTGGGTTTAACTTTTATTTTTTACAATTAAATTATTATTATTTTTTTTTTTTTTTTTTTACTCAACTCTTTTTTTACCATCACGGAGGAATAAAAGTCCCCTATTTGATGATTTTTTTGGTGACAGGTTCTATTTACTAAGACCCTGCATGTCTCCTCTGAGCTTCACCGAATGTAATGCAATGCACATCGCACAGCGTCAGTTGGCTAGTTGGAGTGCTCAGTAAAAAGTATTAGGCAAGCCCCACATGCATTGGTTTCAAAAAGATTCTTCCATCCTTGCTAAACAGCATTCTAAAGTCTAACAGTCTAAATACCAAAACAGCGACTGCATCTAATAGCCTGCGATCACTGTTTAGCGGACAATTTGCCACCTGGTTCCCATTAATTTTCCATTCAAAACTGTTGTTTGTTAATCCAGATGATGCCAATAGGGCCACCAATGGTTTAAATTATGGCCGAAGCAGTTGGTATCAGATGAAATTCAAGCCATGTATGGCCAGTTTTTGTCCCAACGCTGACTAAAAGATAAACTCTAGCCAAAATTAAAAATTGAAGAAGAAGTTCACCCCTTAAAATAAATACAATGTAATACCTTTTTCTTAGTTTTGTAAAACCATTTTAACTCATCAACAATACATTTACAAAAAGAAACATGTAACTGGCCGGCTTGCCAAAGTGCCCTTAAGAAACAAATATCTTCCATCTGTATCTGCCAATTGTTGGCCGAGAACAAATGGAGCCGCCTTACACACCAGGATGGACACTCCTTTGGTTTAAGAAGTCAGGCTGGTTGCATGGAACACCTTAACAAAATATTTGTCAGGGTAGATATATGCTGTGTTCCAAAGGGAGTCTCTTGTAAGAAGACCAGGAGGGTTTCAAAGGGAGTCTCTTGTAAGAAGACCAGGAGGGTTTCAAAGGGAGTCTCTTGTAAGAAGACCAGGAGGGTTTCAAAGGGAGTCTCTTGTAAGAAGACCAGGAGGGTTTCAAAGGGAGTCTCTTGTAAGAAGACCAGGAGGGTTTCAAAGGGAGTCTCTTGTAAGAAGACCAGGAGGGTTTTCGAAGGGAGTCTCTTGTAAGAAGATCAGGAGGGTTTTCGAAGGGAGTCTCTTGTAAGAAGATCAGGAGGGTTTTCGAAGGGAGTCTCTTGTAAGAAGACCAGGAGGGTTTTCGAAGGGAGTCTCTTGTAAGAAGATCAGGAGGGTTTTCGAAGGGAGTTTCTTGTAAGAAGACCAGGAGGGTTTCGAAGGGAGTCTCTTGTAAGAAGACCAGGAGGGTTTTCGAAGGGAGTCTCTTGTAAGAAGACCAGGAGGGTTTCAGTTTTTTTTAAGCTCACGCAACAAGGCAACTCTTTTCAGGGAAGTTCAGTCCCCTGCAATTAAAGGATATGACTGTGCAGTGTTTTCCCAAGGCAGAGAATGTCATGATTGGGATGTGTTAACTGGTGTTAGAATGCACTAAAAGCCTTGGTTGCACTCACTGTAAATGTGAGTCAAAAAATAGTTTGCCGATAGAGGACTTGGGTTCTTTTCTTAGTTTTGTTTACAGTGTGGAAAAATGTAAATCCTTACCACATTCTGATCTAATATTGAAGCAGTAGCCAAACCATATCACAGCCAAGCCTACAGTTTTTTTCAGGGATCAGCTTTGAACAAGTTTCTGGATTCCAATATCCAATCAGCTAAGTAGCTGTTAGGCTGTATGCAACACCAGTCACCTCTGCCCCAAAAACCCATCAAGAAGAGCTATCTGAGGGAATTCTCTGCTTCACAGAAAGGTGTCATAAAAGCATCAGGAAGAGCCAACGGCATTGACAAGTCTATCTGATTAGGCCTAGCTCTCTTAGACGAGCCCCTTTAAATATATATTTAAATACTTTGAAGCCTAGTACACACAGGCTGAATGTGGGATGGCATTTTCTGGTTTTAAAGAAACTGGCCAACATTCAGCCCGTGTGTATGGCACCTGGTCCGACAGAAGTCGGCCTATCGAAGGGTCATGTCTGAAAAAACGGTCTTCCCACTGGCTCCCAGTCTGATCCCTTACCCAATTTTCACCCTCTGGACTGTACTGCAACTAATTAGGAGAAAAAGGAAAGAACAACTAATAAGCAATAGAAGCGCAACAAGCCTGCTTGCATGTTGTTACCTGTAACATTTTTTGAGGGCTCAATTCAGGTCGTACACTCAGACTAGTGGTCCAAAATTGGTCTTCATTAGAAAGACCCAGGGTTAGAAAAAAGCCAAAGAATTAAGAGTGACATTCTATGTAATGGACCATGGTCTGACATTTTAATGCAGGTGTTGACCCAGCACATGACTAAGTATATTCAGTCACACTTAAGTTAACAAGTGGTTGGGCATCTACTTAGCCAACTATGTTACACTATGTATGTACACACTGTATGAAAAAAGAAAGCATGCCAAATAAGGGTGAACAAATGTGAAATAAAAACAGAACAGTCTGGTGGCAACGAACTATGACCACAATGGTAGAAAATATTTCAGCTTGTTTAATAACCCCTGGAGTGTTCAAAAATGTGCTTGTTAACTAGCACCGAATCCCATGTGATCAAGAGAAAAGAGGGGAACATGTGCGAGGTTAGGGGAGTGTTACACAGACACAAAATCAGCTTGTAGAAAAGAAAACAAGTCAAAAAAAAAAAAACCTAATTGCTTGAACATTATTTTTAATAGAAGCACAAGCCAACTGGGACAGCCTTTAGTACTAGCCCAGTGACTCGAAAGATGCCTCATATCCATACACACGCCTGATTAACTGCTCACTCCTCGTACTGCCAACAGTGCTAAGTGTCAATAGCTGTGTATAATTGGCCCCATTGGTGCCCTGCTGTCTCAGTTCATTCGTGTTTAACAACATATTAAGACTAGTTATTTAACTGCCTCAATGCAAAAGAATTTGTGAAAGCTGAAGAAGCCTCAATGAAACTTACAGAACACACTTGTACACTGAGGATTTCCAATCTTTGAGCCCTTACAATAAATTATGCATAGTGTTTAATTAAAGTATAACTTAAGGCAAAACTTTTCTTTTTTGTTTTAGAGTGGGAAGGAATTAGAACACCTGTCAGGTTTTTATTGCTGACTGTGTCCTGGTTTGGGAGGTTCGCCCTTTTAAATTTATACTGGTGAGTATTATCACCGAAGGTGAAAATAAAAGAAAATTCAAAAAATGTTAGTTGTCGCCAGAACAGGAGAGTAGAAAATCTTCCAATGGGGACTATAGTACTGGTGACCCTTATGACAACCAGGGATTCCCTTACTTTGAAGGGATTTCCTCCTACTTCTTGTTTTGGATATGGGAAAGGAAGTTCCGGATTTCTTTGGAGTCGTTTCACTTCTATTATTATATATGGGTTATCAAAGATCCAGGCTACACACAATTTTTTATACATGTTTTATTGAATAATACTAATTGAATAATATACATTTTTATTTTATTTAGCATTGTCCCATAATTATTTTTTATTATTTATTTTTTCTGTTTTTGATCAGTTTTTCAATATTCTATTCATTTTTTCTTCTCTGCTGCTCCCACCAAATCAGTTTTATTTTCGTCCTGTTGTATGCCAGTATTCAGGCTTAAGAAAGGGTCATTGAGCCCCAAAACATGTTGCCTGTATATTTCTGTGGTTTCCAGTTCCTGGGGGCTATGCTAGCGTTGTATGCAGAGCGCTTCATGTCATTCTGTCCTCGTGAACTGGTCAGTCCTAGCTGAAATTACATTACTGAGTGGTGTTTGTATCCTGGCCTATCTGTGATACTCTGAAGCTGGTGGTTGTGCTCCCCTACCAGACTGGATGTCCCTCTTGCAACATTTAAGTGGATGCTTTTTTTTATTTCTAATAAATTGAATTTTATGCAGACATCAATCTGCCCTTTGCTTTTTGTTTCTCCTATCATGGGGCAGGAAGTGAAAGGAAAAATGTCCTCAATTGGACACAGAATAAAAAAAACTTGTTGTAACCCTCACTTACTTACTTTGTTACCCTCAACTTTTACATGTGTTAGCAAAACTGTACATATTTTCAACTACTTTGTGCATCCAGTAAGATTATGCCTTGTTTTTTTAGGACAAATTGTGCTTTTGTTTGTTGGTAAATGGTAATGGATATCTCCTATCGCCTGATTTTTTTTTTAATGATCAAAGAAAAACTGGCCTAAATTAGTAAAAACAAAAAATTAGCTGTATGTTTCTTGCTACTACCATGACCTACCAAAACCTACCAGCAAAGAACAACCCAAAATAAAAATCCCTGCTCTCCTGATGAACATAGTGATACCACATGTGCGCATTTTCCTTTTTTTTTTTCCCTACTTAAAAAACACACTGACACTAAAAAAAATCCTGTACAAAAAATACTGACCCTGATCTTTGACCCAAACACTAACTCTGGCACTGACCTAGATCAAACCTTGATCTATGTATTTTTTTTGGTTAAATATTTTTATTTATTTTTTCTACACACACCTTTTTTTTATCTCTATCTGCAAGGACAGAGAAAGATATGGGTCTCTCATCCATTAACAGAGACAGAAAATATAGGGGTGGGCTTTACAGTGACTGCTTACAGGGGGCTATCACAGTGATCAGGTGACCCAAAGTCGCACCACAGTGAGCTCCCAGCACAAATGAAGGTAAGCAAATATGCGGCCCCACTGAAAAAAACCTAGTCTAGTGGAGCCGCATATTTGTGTTATGTCGATTTCAAGGGGTTAATAAAAAAGGACACTTACCTGTCCAGGGATCCAGCAATGTCCTTATCCGAGCCGATTCTTCAATCTGCTTTAGGTGCAGTGGCCGGCATCTTAGGTAAGAGAAATCTGCAGTGAAGCCTGCCGGTTTCCTACTACACAAGCTTTATGAATGGTAGTGGGGCCAAACTTCCACACAGGTAGCCGCAGTGATCTGACCAGTAATGGGAGCGGATACCACCCAAAACCAGGTACCCGCTCCCACCCAAAAAGTGCCAAATGTAGCAGTAGAGGGGTGAGGGGGATGTAAACGAGTGGAACTTTCCCTTTTTGGGTGAAGTCCCACTTTAAAGTAAACCTGGTTTGTGAGAAACACAAGGGTTGATGCGGAAGCCCTCCTCTGAAAATGCAGATTGTTTGGTAGTTATGCTGATCCTCTGGCATTAGCATGACAGCTAGGCAACCAAGCAACTAGCAATGTTTAATGACAGAGGTCAGCAACAGTAGCCAACATGTTTCTCTCATGCTGTTAATGTATATGCCCTGAAATGTGGGGATTTTCTCACATCAGGATATAAAGTATACTTATGTAGCAGGTTTTCCAGGCCTGTGGCCTGATGTGGGTCTGCCATTGTTACCGGTTACCTCTCCAGCCCATGTGACATTCTAGGAACCGGTCATGCATTGCCTGCTAATTATAATGTAATATTAAACTGTCCAGGCATCACCTTTATTGGCAGCCCTGGCCAGCAGCAAAACAGGCTGCCTCCCACATCAAATGTGGTGAGATTTTTCTGAGATTGTCGGACAAAACATGCTAAAATTGTGGCAACAATTGCAACGCAAAAGGCATCTGGCTCTGTGCCACAATTTGGTACATGAGCTTTCTTTGGCGGGTTTTTGTAGTGGAGCGAGGCCCATTCAAATTCATGGTGCTGCTTCAAAAACTTGCCACTAAAAAAAATGAAACGGGGTGCAGCAGGTGTCGCTGCAGTACGCTTAGGTGTGAATGGAGCCTTAGACTAACATTTTTGATAAGCCCAAATTTTTTCTGTGTTGTGAATGATAACAGTAATTTAAAAGTAAGCCGATACAAAGTCTCTCTCTGCCTTGTCCACAACATTTAGGTAGAGCCCCGATCCAAATGCATTAAAAGGAGGTAGTGCCAAATATCTAGTACGTCCTGATGAAGTCCATTACTAGACGTAACATGTAGATATCATGCTAGCTATGCCCTGTCCCCTTTCTAGTTGGCATGTATGAATGAATGTCTGACTATGCGGACAAGCATCAGAAATCGCCCAATTACAACAACTTGTATAGTGCCTGTGGGCCACAGACAAGTGAGGTTTCTGCAAGTACAAGCTGATATCAGTAATCACAAGCTCCAGTTCACATACCAGGAACAATAACACCACAAGGATGAGTGGTACCAGGTTTTACAGGAGGAGATTTAAATCTCTGGATGACTGACTATCAGTATTGCAGACAGTTTAATGCCTGTGATGCAGCTTGTCACTGCTTGAGTAATCAAACTGGATTTTCTACTTGACAGTCATATAATTTCAGCTAGTTTGTTGCTTTGTGGATGACTTTACAATCAATCATTCTGCTTAATTTCCTATGCAACTAAGCCTATATGTCTGAATGCAATTGCTGTAATTTCAAGATTAACAACTTGCCATGAACTTCAAGCAGTTTTGTGGACATGTATTAAGTGGCAGTAAAAAGCTTTAAGCACTTTTCCCATTCAATCTACTTGCTTTAAAATGATTCTAAAACGGGGCTTTTTTTTCTCAGCGAATAGGTACAGGAACTCTCCCCTTCTGAGCCACCTTTTGTCCCCCCTCCTACCCAACTCAGAGCACCGTTTCCTGGTTCCGCTCCCTACGCACCTCCCAGTAACGCCCCAGTAACGCCCCTTTTAGAGAATACAGAACCAAGTATCATTTTGTGGGGCTAAGTATTTTGTATGGAATCAGGTAATGATAACAAGAAAGGCAGTAAAATAGATCTCCTGTAGCTAGCAATAATGAACACCCCCTAGCAACAATAAATCCCCCAGCAACAATAGACTCTCAGTTGCCAGCATCAATAGACCTAGCAGCCAGAAACAATAGAGCCCTCCCTCAACAGTAGATCCTTCCCAACGATTGTCCCACAGCAACATACAATAGATCCCCTCCAGCAGCAAATAATTACCCAGCAGCCAGACCCAATAGACCCTCCAGCACACCCCAGCACTCCTTGCCATTATATACATTCAGTGCTGGAACTGTGTTCCCACTGAAAAAACGCCCTGATTCTAAGGGAATTAATTAATTAAAAATAAATAAATAAATAACAAAAATGTAAGCAGGTTGAAATAGCCAGTTAGGTGCTTTCCCAAATGGGAGGGTAGGAGGTAATGCTTTTCCTGTTTCTTTGGTCTTTTGGTGGGTTCTTCTCTGGGTCCAGCCCTGAGATATACTGTAAATATAGGACAGTGGTGAGAGAATCCCTGAGAGGGCCAACTAGAATCAGTTCAGGTTTGAGCTACCTCCAACAGCATGTTCCAGAAAAAGACCTAATGGAAAGCCAAGACTGATGCCCATAAGGGAGTGAGACAGCAAACGACACCCACGAGAAGCAGAAGGATGTGGCTTATTATCATATTGATGGAAAGTCTTCAGAAGTTAAGGTTCACCCCAAAGATACCAGCACTGTAGGAATGCCTCTGATGGACTCTGTATTGCATGAACACTACTTTTGCAGGTATGCCGGGGCAGCACAAAGCCTGTAGTTAGAGCCAGAAATGAGGGATAAATGTTGTCTGTGAATCTTGGACTAATTACCTTTTGCACTGTTCTAAGTAAAGCGTTTGAAACGTTGTCCTTGCCTAGTCTGCAGTTACTAAAAAGGAGTGTAGTGCAAGTAACCACCACATGGTCTACCGAGTGGGTCCTAAACACATTGGTGTATGAAGACATTGGTAAGGAGTGGAGCAGTCTAAAAACACAAGTAGTTACCTGAGGTTTATCAAGCAGCCTGTCAGTAGCGTGTATGGCTTATAGGTAGAATGGCCTTCAGCAGCAAGGGAGATGTCGGCTCTCCTACTGCCAGCAGTCTCTCTCTCTCTCAGAGCAATGGGGGTGGATTTGCACCGCTGAGGTCCCCATTCTGTACAGAGGTACAGAAGTTCAAGAGTTAACTCAAGTGTACGTGTGGAGCCCACGCAGGATGCAGAGCGGGGCCCACTCCGCGACTGGAAATAGTAGTGGAAGACGCTGGACAGGTGGATGTGGACAGGGCTCAGCATGTCCCTCATAAATGCAAGGTACAGAAAAGGTGTACATTGACACAGGGACCAGAGAGTAAACTGGAGAACAGATACAGTGCAAGTGTACACGGAGTACGTTTATCTCTGCGAGTAGTGGCTTGCCTTAAGGTCCAGTATTCCCCCATGGCATCCTGAGCCTTGTCCCAGGGCATTGATAAAAGTGGCACAAAGCAAAAGGTACCCCATGTGTAGTAAAGTGACCTTGTACAAGATGCCTAGCATAGCCTAGAAGAACCCACCCTCGGGTAGGTCTCTCATGTTACCCTGGCTTGGCACCAAACAATAAGGGAGGCATATGGGACGTGACAAAAAAACACCACCCAACCCTTACAAACATGTTATACTTACCTGCTCTGTGCAATGGTTGTGTACAGAGCAGCCTTGATCCTCTTCTTTTTGGGTACCCCCCTCCCCCGGATGTCCTGGCCCCTCCCCCCTGCTGAGTGCCACCCAATAGCAAGCCTCTTGCTATGGGTACACAAGCAGGCACGCTCCCAAACCATCCCCCACCCCCAGTTATCACCTCATTGGCTCACTGCCTCTGACAACTCCTGATGCGGTGTGAGTCAATGAGTAGAGAGAGACCTGGGAGAGCCACTGCTCTCCTTCACATCACTGGATCGAGATGGGGCTCAGGTAAGTATAAGGGGGAGGGGGGCTGGTGAGGGCGAGCTGCACCCAAAAGGTTTGCATACACACACACACACTATTTTTTGTTTGGGAGTTTAGATATGCTTTAATTTGCAATATTAATAAAATAATTTATTATAGCTGATCATCCTACTGATCTGTTCTTTTGGAGCTCCATTATCTGTTGTACTTCATCCAAGTTCCCTTAGTATTTGGCAGGTGCCTCTGCCAATCTAAAACATTGCAGTTAAATACATAGAATAATCAAGTATTTGAAATGCTTAATTACAGTGTGTTTACTTTCATTAGTTTTTTCTTCACTTGTAATATGCCTTTGAACTTACTAAAAAAGGTAGAAACAGGCTTGCGCTGGTATTCTTTTCCCTGTGGAACTACATACACGGATTAAATGTTATATTGTTTGTGAGCAATTATTGACTTTATTAAAGCGGTAGTAAACTGGCATAAAGAAAAACCTGGGGCCCCTGCAAGTTTATGCCATATTGTGCTAGTATGCATCTTATACTAACATTTTGACAAATGTACTTTTCAAATGAAGCACTCAAGCGCGTGCTGTCATTGCCACTACTCCTGTTTTAAAAAAAAGTCACCAAAAGTTCAACTGCGGCCAGGATACTTCTTTACTAGTTTTTGATAGCGTGGTGAAAGATGGCAACTTTTTTTTTTTTTTGTGCTGTCTATGTCCATTTTGCAGGCTTTTCCCTCTACTTTCTGTCCGTTTCTTCCAGAAGGAACAAAGACATCCCAACCAGGACACTACTTGCATAGGGTTTGAATGTTCAACTTTTGCTTGTGTGGGTTTCCTCCAAAATTCCAAGAAACATGCTGGCTTGTTAATTGGCCCTAGTGTATGCATGCATGCGAGATAGGGACCTTGGATTAGTTAGATAGTGACCTTAGATCTAAAACAGAGGTATATATTAAATAGCAAGTAAATATTTTGTCATTGATGTGTTGTAAGCAGAAAAACAGGCATCACAATTTGTTGGGTATGGGGCTGTGTAGCCGCAGACCAGTCAGGGTGCCCATGCTGACCCGTGTCCACAGCCACAAGTGCCTACTATGGGCATGTGAACATCAGAACTGGTCCACAAAGCAATGAAAGGTGGTGGCCTGAATTAATCACATTTTCTTTTACATCTTGTGGATGGCTGGGTGCATGTGCTTCACTTTGGGCAATGTTCTACTGGGAAATCTTGGGTTCTGCCAATCATGCGGATGTTACTTTGACATGCACCACCTACCTAAACATCGTTTCTGACCAAGTACACCCCTTCATAGAAACAATATTTTTTTATGGCTGTGGCCTCTTTCAGCAGTATAATGCTCCCTGCCATACTCCAAAAATAGTTCAAGAATGGCTTGAGGAACACAACGAGTTGCAGCGATGCATACTAGCACATTAGGATATTAGAAAAAAGATAACACTATACTAGTGTATCTCCCTGCGCCTCCAAAAAGGTTTTGTTTAAATATAAGATAAAAATATAAAAATGTGTGTAATTAGTGAGATATAAATATAAAAATATATATTGTGTGGCAGCAGCTGTAGATTTAAAAGCTTTTGAAAAACGTCACAGGAAGTGACGAAACGCGTGAAGGTTGTGGAACGCACGTCAGCACGCTACGCACCACGTGGAACGCAAGCCGGAACACTCCGCTCGCCACTCTGCTAGGAGGTGTTTGTAAGCAGTTTCTTTGCCTGCAAACTTGGAGTTTGAGTCTTTCTTCGCTCCGATTTTTATGAATATTTGATGAATAAACTTTTAAAACGATAATACACTATCTGGAGCCTTTCTTTTAACCCCATATCCTGAGGATCGAGATCGGGTAAGGAGGAACCTAACCTGTATCTCACCAGGATCATCCACAAAGGGGATCCCCAATCCGGCCTGAACGGCCTCCAAGCGCTGTAGGTGCTAGTGCTATACAGCACATAGGACCCAACAATTCTGGTAAGTCATTCATTTCTACCACAAGCCACAGGAAAAGAGGAATCCATGTCACTAAAGTCACAAACTTTTATTTATTGAGCACGAAGCACTTTGCACCTGATCGACACTTGAAAAGACTTTATTTATTGAATTTTACATTTATTTTATTCACATATATTGATCACCACTGGAAAAGACTTATTTATCTATTTATCAATTCCTTGGAACTTTTTATTAATTTTCATGTGTTTAATTGATTTGTATTTTCACTTATACTGTAAAGATACGTTTTCAACATTGTTCACATACATTAATTGTTTTTCTGCGACAAGCGCTGTATATACATTAGGACATTGCCTTGCAGGGAATCTTTTTTTCCAGCAGCTGCAGGTTTACTAACACTTTAAACACATTAATAATCTGAGTTTTTAAACCTTCCCCTCTCCAAAAGTAGACAAACTTTTGTCTGGCATTCGGTATTAAGGCTTCTGTCAGACACAAAATCATGAGATATGCCCAGACAGGAAAGGTTTAAGTGATGTCCACCTATTAAACTGAAAACGCAAAGTTCAAGCAGCCTTGCTGTACTATTAAATACTTGAAATCCTTGGAAACAAGTATAATAGTACTGACATTACTTTTAAAAAGCTTTAAACTTGGTTTAAAGTTTCACAAATAGCAGTTTAACTTCTTCAGAACAGAGCTGGGCGGGTATAAAGGGAATTTTATGGTGTTCATTATTATAACACACAGTCTATGCTTCCACGGATTGACCTCTGAACACCGACATGCCTCGATATGGATCATTTCTCTAGGAGAAGTGAACAGCTGTGGCCACAAATGAGATCTCTTGTGACTTCCAACTGCTGACCCCTCAAATAGCTCTAACCACATAGTGAAATAGTAAGATATCAATGAGGGAGAAAAGTCATTCTGAAGTGCTATACTACCCTACTTTTATACCAGTAATTGTAATTATTTCTAGTGGTTTTATATTAATTGAAAAAAAAATGGTGTTTCTAGAAAACCTGAAATTCCCATAAATGTATATCACTATTCAGTGTATTAGCAAAAGCAGCTCCACTGCCAGCCATAGCTTTTAATTACTATGGTGACCAGGAGCTGCAGTGCCATCTGAGCATGAATGTGAAATGCTTTGGTTCTCTATAGCAGCCTTTTTCAACCAGGGTGCATTGAGGTTTCTTCAGGGGTGCCTTGGCAAAACGCCTAAAAACTGCCCAAAAATTGTATACAAGCCTGTGTGGATGAAGGCTGCCTTTTTAGTTACACCAAGTCACAGGTTTTCATTGTGTACCATTACAACCTTCTAGCTGTCAGCGTCCTAACGACCTAATTAGTTGATTAGGAAGATGTCCGTCGCCTGCATAGCATCCTTTTTTAAACCCTCCCCTGCCTCTCTCCATCAGCGTCGGGTTCACATTAGCTGAGTGATGGAGAAAAACTGAGGGAGAAGAGAAACATTGGTATACTAGTCAGTACCAGTTTGCAAAAGTATATTTGCTTTGGAAGAATAAATTACCTCTAATGTTGGATGTCCTACTTTGACTTGTGGATGTTGCTGCATTATGTAAAACTATTAGAATAGTGTTTACCTTTTAGAATGGGGTGCCCCAAGACTGTCCATAATTTTAAAGGGTGCCTTGACTGAAAAAAGGTTGAGAAACACTGCTCTATAGCAATCAGCGTTTTAGTGGTAGGATTTCAGCCTGAAGAGTACTGCATGAAATAGTGGAAGATGGGTCTGTGGTTCTATACAAGTGGACAAGTTCCTAACTCTAGTAATGGATTTCTATATTGGAATCCCTTTACACAATAACCTCTAAATAAAAACACCACCAATGACCCCATAAGATGATAATCAACGACTATAGAAAGTGCAGTAGAAATATAAATATCTCCAAATCTCCAAACCATTATGGTGGGGCTTCTGTGATTAAAGTGTATCTCAACCCAAGACAAAAAGCTAACACAATCCTTAGATGTGACGGCTTCATTTTTTTTTTTTTTAAATCTGGCTTTTTTTCTTATGAACCTGCCAGTGATACGCTTCTTGTTGTAGGGTTGCAAAGTTCACTTGCCGTACTGTATCTACGGAGGAGCCTAAGAAGAAAGTATTTTAGGGCTATAGAACACCTTCTTGTTTCCTCATCTCCAAAACAGTGGAAAAGTGTTCTGTAAATCACAAAGACAGCCAAGAACAAGCTAATAATAAGAGAGCACAGAAGTTACCAGTGTGGCAGAGTGCCCATTTAGTCACCATGGTCAGATGCAGGCACAGAGCCTTCAAACTCCATTTCCCACAACTCCTTGGACATCTGAACACACCCAGAGGAGACAAGTTTCTCAGCTTCCTTTCTCTCACAGCTCAGACTGCACCCAATAAGGTAGAGGTAGAGGGGCCCTCCACATCAGAACCAGCGTGCCAGCAGTCAAGTAGGAGCCTAATGGCATGCAGCTTCTCCAGAAGACCCAGCTGCTGTGCTGAGAACCACCCCAATTGCTACCAGAGCACAGCAATTCCAGTAGGGTGGGCCTTTGTCTTTGGATCCCTCCAGCTGTTCACCTGTGTTACCAGAGCTACTCTGGACTTCAGTACGAGCGCTATATATATGGATGGATGGATGGATGGAAGTAGCTCTTTGCATTCTGAACTGCTTTACTGTAGTAGTTATTCACAACTGAATACTCTTGTTATAGAGTCTAAAATAAACTTTGCTATTCAGCCACCCTGACTGAGCCCAGAGACATTGCTGTGAAAAAAAATGTTTGTCGATCTTTTCTAATCTATTTTATATTATTCTTTGTGTATCTATCATATCAGTAAATAGCAAATTACACTTACGCCCTACCTGATCATTCGGCGGATTACTTATTGTGTTAAAATTGGCATCTATGAATAGGATCAGCCATGTCAGACAATGGGGGATGGGAGATGGGCAACAATGGCACCCGATAACACTACTCCAGAGGTAAGTAGGCAACCTGCCATGCATGCAAATATGACTCCCCTATCACTGGCAGAATTCCTGCTGCAGCAATAACCCAAGTAAACAGGAGCAGGTCAGGATTTGGTTAATTGGGTAAAGAAGAGATTTCAGGGCCTGATCCAATCATATGGGATCCCAACTCCTCAGCAGGTAAAACTGACCATAAACACCTTAGAGGCAAAAGGCTAACCCTGCATCTCCCAGGAATTCCTTGACAAGGTAGGCAACCACTTGGATGTACTGTATAGTCACGCAGCAACATTAAGAGACCTTAGAGCCAATTTCATCAGTAGAAAGCAAAGAATGTGAGAATCCACCCCACATTATGCACTGGAACTGGAAGACATTGCAGCAGAGATACTCCATGAGCAAAAGGGGCTAAATAGGGTGGCCTTTCTGGGGTGATGCAGACATGGTTGAAGGAACAATTTGTAGATGTACTGCAGTTGGACAATTTCAGAGAAACCTTGGAAATACCCAAAATATGTCAAGAGCAAAAATGTACAGGCTTCGCACACCTGTGGCCATCACAGGTGGGGAATCTTTAGACCCACCTGCCTCCATGGGAGGTAGATATTTGGAAAATGACAGAGGGAATGACTTGGCTACAGACTGAGTTATCAAAGTTGAGCTCAAACAGGAATACTGCTACGAGTTGCAGAGGGGAGAAGGTAAACATCACCTTGGAGGGGGTCTGTCGTGTGCCTGGGTTCGAACCTGAGTTCTTCCAGCTTTGTGCTGTGGTCCTGTTTGCTCTGCCACTGGTGAATCTGACTCTATGCAGCTTACTCTGCTTAGTACATCTGCTCCTGGGACTCTAGCTCCAACTGCCTTCAAGCTGCAGTCAATCCACAATTAACCCGACTTAAATTGCAAAATTTCCTGTGTACTGGGCCACTTTCCTGGGTGTGTGATATGCTGCTGAGTTACTGAACTTCGACCTCTGACTGTTTCTTGGATTACCCTCTTTGCCTGATAATTCTACATTACCAATCTGTGTATGACCCTACCTACCCCTGACCATGCGTCTTGATTCTGACGTTTTACCCTGCTGTCAAGATTTGTTGCTGACCCGGCCTACCAGACTACACTAACACATAAACCCCAGCCAAAGCTCCACTCTGGACTAAACCTTTTACATGTACCTTACAAGGTCATCTCCAGAGAAACTGCACCAACCATACACAGAATGCCCTTTTGCCAGGAGTCAAGCAGTGGGGCAACAAAGTGGAAAGACTCCCCTATTTAAAAACCAAATATATCGATAAAAGATCTGAAGAGATAGAAATCCCTGACATAAATAGTGGAAGGCCTAAGAGTAGGCTGAAGGGGAACCTCATCCATGTACTTGAAGAGTATGACTGGGCAGACACACACAGAGAGGCCCAAAGGGGAGTTTTCAAAGAACCTGTGCAGATTCATGAGCAATTAAGGTCTCTGCCTCCTCCTCTTCACCCATTATCTCCAAGACCCCCACGAGAAGATATGGGTCCTGGCAACATTACACAGTCCAATGGTCACCCAGCACAGGTTCAGAGGCCTCAGAACCACTATCCACCGACGTGCCTCAAGATAGAAGCACACAGCCTCACGTCCTGGAAGATAGAACTAAGACTCAATCCCTAAGGTGCTCCAAGAGACCCAACTTTGGGTGCAGGATGGTGCAGAATATGGTCTCAAACTTGCAAGGGACAGCAAATTCAGCTGGGATGTAGTACATCAGATTACCCATTTACTCACTATGCTCAGACGTAGGCACAGGCCCCTTTAACTCCTTTTGCTCAACTCTAAGTTCTCTGCTTCCCTCCCTCAGCAGCTCAGAGAGGCCAACCCTGATAAGGCAGAGGTACCTGGGCAAGTTATCTGGGAGGACCTCCACTTTCAGAACTGACATGCAGGTAGCTGGGCACAAGCCTAATAGCAAGCAACACCTCTCGAAAATCCAGCTCCTACCGGAGTAGCACCTCTCAGATGCTACTAATAAAGTGGTACCCCTGTGTTCTTGGACCTGAGATAACTACAGCTGTTTACCCGTGTTGCCAGAACTACCCTGGACTTCACTGAGAGGGATGTTGTTTATGAGGATAAACACAAGTAGCGGTTTGTGTTCTGAACAGTTTTACTGAAGTAGTGATTCTTAGCTAGATTCTCTGTTGCTATAAAGTCTTCTAGAGCCTATAGAATGCAACCACATGAAACCCTCACTGATTGCTGTGAAGTCCACGTTTGTGCAGTCCATGTTTCCTAATCTGTTTTGTATTATTCTGCAAGTTTATGCAAGTTCTTTGACATTCTGATTCCACAAACAAAGTTCAAGCGCCAATCCTACATGCAATATCCATGTTATATCATGACCCCCAAAAAAATATAAACTGGTGAAGACTAAGTGCACCACGTTCGCCTGATCCTTAACACAGGATGGTGTATGCATACAGTTAAACAGAAGAGAAGGATGGCGCTCAGGTGTGCACCTGTGATTGAAAAGTACAAATATGACCTCAGAGAATAGTCTTTGAAATGGGCCTCAAATGTTTAATGAACTCATACAATAAAAAATGAAGATACTTTCAAACCGGACTCTGGAGCCTCTGGATATCCTAGGGAGCCGTGGGAATCCCTGGTGGTAATCATGGGACTCGCAATGACATCAGGTGACTCAGATAAAAAAAGAGATGCTCCCTGATGGAAGGCTGGAACTTCCGATTGTAGTGGCTCGCATTGTTCTGTGTGCGGCCGCAACACTGAACCGGGGCCAATGCGTAGTTGAAAGCAGAGTCCTACGTGCGGACCGGAAGTGACGCCTGCATGACGTCACCGGAAGTAGCCGAAAATAGTGCCGCGGGGATCCACGGAGGCCAGGCTGGGCGGATGGAGTATCGCAATTGCTTCTGAAGAGCTTCTGGTTGCCACAACTACATGTTTCGCTGTATATAGCTTTGTCAAGTCTTTGACATTCTGAACCTGTTTTGCATTAAAGATTTTAACTTTGCATCTGTTTAGCAAATTGCAAGTTACAGTTACTCCCTGCCTGGTTATTTGGCCAATTACCTAATCTTGTTACACATGATTCATTTCATGAGCAAAACAGGATTTACTGTATATATCACTTTAAAGTAAAGGAGGCTGGGCTTCAGAGAGACCAAAAATGAAGAGAGGGCTGTACATTGGAGAGACAAAAAAACAGGGAGGAGGGGCAGGACTTTGGAGAGACTGAAAAATTCTGTACACATGTGCTAGTGTACCTTATACAGCTAATGTTTACCCAATTCCCAGTCAGAAGGCCAGCAGGTTGCTGGGTACAGATGCTTGTGCTCCAGCACCAGGCACTGAAAGAGAGAGAGACTGTACTGTGGAGGAGTTATCTCAGCCCAAAATACAAGTATGGTCCTGGCCTGGGGAACGAGAAAGAATGGCGCGGGGGTACGTGATGGTTAAGTGACCGCCAATTGGGGGGGGGATTAACACTTTCAATACCATGACTGCCAGTGCAGGGAGAATGGGGGGGAGGGGGTTATCACTTTCACTGCCATGACCACCAATGCAAGGGGTATTGGATTAACTTTTACTGCCATGGGCGCCAATACAGGGTGGATGGGAGGGTTAACTCTTACTGCTATGACCACCAATATGGGGGGGGGGTAATTTTCATTGCCACCGACTATAAATGCAGGGTTGATGGGTTTAAAATTTGACTGCCTGTGGCTACCAGTGCAGGGGAGGTATGGGGGGGGGGTACATTTTTTACTGCCACTGACCACCAGTGTGTGTAGGTAGGTAATAGTAAATGCTGCCCCAGAGAGGCAGGGAAGTTGATAGTTGATTTTGTTGCAGGGTTTTCTTTTGGCGGCTTCACTGGGTTCAACCCACTGGTTCAGTGTGATATAAAAGGAACAGGGGGTTCAAGCCTAGAGAGGGAAACACCAGGGATAAACCTAGGGATTTTAATACTACTGTTCCCAGTCTGGAAATATAGTGATGTGCCAAATTCGGAGTTCCCACTACCCAGGAGGATTGCTGGGGCTTGCAGTCCCTCTTGAAGACACCACATTATGAATTTTGCCAGAGATAGACTCTTTCTTCTGCAGGTATGCTGGGGCAGCCACAAGCCTGAGTTAAGGATTAGGAAGGTTTGGGAAATGTATAGTTACAGCTCTGGTCACTAAACATTAAAGAGGAGATTCAGGCTCCCCCCCCCCCCCCCTGACTTTTAATAGAAGGACACTTAACTGTCCAGGGATCCAGCAATGTCCTCACCCAAGGCGATTCTTCAATTGCCTTCGGATGCAGGGGCCAGCATAGCAAGTAAGGGAAATAGGAAATGAAGCCTTGTGGCTTCCCAGCCTGTTTCCTACTGTGCATGCATGAGCCATGCTGTGCCTTTTAAAATGGCCACAAAGTCTTCTGGGATCTGTGTTGTGTCCCAGAAGACTGCAGGGGAGGGGGGCGGGGGACCTCTGGGTCAGATTGCTGCAGCAATCTGAGCCATAAGTAGGAGCTGGTGCCTGTCAAACCAATTATCCGCTCCCCCCAAACAGTGCTAAAATGTGGAAGTGGGGGGGGGGTGCAAACAAGCAGAACTTCCCCTTTTGGGTGGAGCTCCACTTTAAGTGTGTACATATGACAGATGAGATAGCCTCTTGCAGCAAGAAAAATGTTGCCAGCATCGATCTATGGTCTATTTTTAGGCCCCCCCAGGTGGGTTATGCTGGTATGCACAGCATATTAGTACATTATGGCAGACTTACCTGCCATATGGTGTCCTTCAGCGTAGTGCTGGGACTGATCCATTCCATCTTCGCTCTGCCTTCTTCCGTGTCCTGTGCCTTCAGCATGCACATGGGAGTCACATCGCCACGGCACGAATCAGAGCCGATCAGGGCCGTAAATGAATGCCGAGCTGCACATGATAGGCAGAAGGATGCATTTCTGGCAAATGAGACCAATAGGGTTTCTTCTGTCATAAATACCCTGCCTGTCAGCCACTTGTTTATACAACAACTTTATTTCCATTTCCACAGAAAGAAATGCTTGAAATATATTACTGTGTAATGAATCCATATAATATGGGTTTCACATTTTTAAATTGAATTACTGAAATACATTTTTTTGAGATGCACCTGTATAGTCCATATGCTATCCACAAACCACCTTATAGCTCATCCAGTTTTGAAGTGGATGCTGGTCTACTATCCATGCAGCAGTAGCTACTCTCTTGCTAATGGGGGCATGAGTGTGCCAGCCTCCTGCTCATGAAGGCACCTAGCTTTACTGTATTGTAGCCCTTGTAGTTTTGGCCATGTGCATTTACAAGCACACTCCAGCACTAGAACTGGAGTGTTTTGCAAGCCTGCCGCTGATCTGCATTAAGGCCAGAAGAGGCAGTAAGTACATTGCCTTACAAAAGTTGGCTTTCAAAGTATAAAATTGTATAATATAAATATATATAATATAAATATAAATATAAATAAAATATAAATAAAATATAAAATAATATAATAATATAATATAATAAAATATAAAATATAAATATATAATATAAATATATACAATTGTATAAGTATAAAAAGTATAAAAATATACTTGTTGCATGGGTTTATTCTTTATTACAGTACATGGCTAATCTAAGAACCAGACCTTTCTCTGTCAACCCTCTGATGCAGAATTTTTCCTTTTAATTAATTTACCACAAAGGCATTGCAGTATAATACACCCAGAGCCAAGTAGCATTTGGCCTATGCTCAGATCTCAGAGAAGTACATATCTTTGCTTGCATTTCCTGTACCCAAGTTATGGTAGATTAAATGTAGTGAAGACAGGGACTTCTCTGAGATCCAAGCGTAAGCCAAGCTGACAGCCATCTGACAAGACTGAGCTTGGCATCCGAATAGGTTGACCTCATCTTTAAACAAATGCAAGCACAAAACAATCTAAATTGCTTATAAACCCCTTACTAAACATCCTGATATTTTCTTTCCGGCACTCTTTGGACCAGCAGTAAAATGGTTAATAAGACACGTTGCAAGCACTAGCCAAACTGTAGAAATTGGAAATGGGGGAGGGAAAGAAGACAAGGAAAATTTAGCAGATGCACTAGTTATTTTACAAAAATAGAGTAGCACACGGATTGAAAATGACCAGGAAATAAATAAGTTGGCCCCGCGCACATCTTGCTCTGCTTTTAGCTCCCTTGGCCATAAATCTTTTTTGAAGCAGAAATTATACCCTCCTATTACCCTGAAAAGAAGGATGAATCACTACACTGAGACAGGGTCAACATCAATTTATCTGCATAAGTCATTGTCACTGCAGGTGTCAGGCTTTATCAGCCAAGATAAAGCATATTTGATTTTGCTTTTAACTTCAACAGCTTTGTTTGTTACAATGCTAAGGCCAGGAGAGCTTGAGCTAACTGATCTATCGCCATGTCATTTTTGACAACATATCAGTAGACTAAATAACATTTTGGAGAAAAAGGAACATAATAATAAAGAGGAATGCTCTTCCAGACTTCAGAAAAAAGGATACTATTTAAGACAAGAGAAACTCAAAAGCAATAAAGGATTTGTAAAACTGTGGCCAAAAGTATGCACAGGCAGCTTGGGATTTGTGGAAATGCAATCCAGGCCCAGCTTTTTAAGAGGAGGCTGCTTTTTAATTTTAACACATTCCACGTTTCTTATAAAAAGTTTAGAATGATTGATTGATGGGTTAGGGGCGTTATTATGGGTCTCCGTCGCTTTTATTAAATCAACGAGTCTTGAAAGGTGAAGTAGGTGAAACCAGGATTTTCAGCATGGTCATTATTTATAGCAGCTCCTAGTATTGTAGACCAAGTACTGCATTTTACGATATGCCACCCTACTTCCCATCAGGAACATAAATATATGGCAGTAATACAAATTTCTATCTTTGGTCTCAGAGTGAGAGGACTGCGCTTTTAGCTTTTCTAATACATCTGAAATAAAGCAGAACTTGGCAATTATTCAACAAAGGCAAGACCAACCAAAATACGTTCAACAAGGGAGCCTTTAGAGATATGGTCACATCACAGTTTGAAATACTAGCTCTACAGTATGCCAACTGTTGAGTTTTGTAAAGAAGGCAAGTCAAGAACACGGGACTAAATGGATTCTAGGGTGTATTTTTAGATTTACCCCATAATTGTCCATGTGTTTTAATCACTTAAGCCCCGGAAGATTTTACCCCCTTCAGACCAGGGGGTATTTTGCGATTCGGCACTGCGTGACATTAACGGACAATTGCGCGGTCGTGCGACGCTGTACTTAAACAAATTTGACATCCTTTTTTTCCCACAAATAGAGCTTTCTTTTGGTGGTATTTGATCACCTGTGCGATTTTTTGATCATGCGCTATAATCAAAAAAAGAGTGACAATTTTGCAAAAATAACAATATTTTTCACATTTTTTTTATATGAAATTCCCCAAAAAAAATGTAAAAATCAAATTTAACATTTTTGGCCAATTTATTTTCCACTACATATGCTTGGTAAAAAAAAAAAATCACAATAAGCGTATTTTGATTGGTTTGCGCAAAAGTTATTGCGTTTACTAACTAAGGAAACGATTTTTGTCATTTTTGTTGTTTTTTTTTGTTCAACGAGTAATGGCGGCGATCTGCGATTTTTTTTGCGGGACTGCGACATTGCGGCGGACAGATTGGACCCTTGACTGACATTTTTGACACTTTTGGGGGTACCAGTGACATTACTACAGTAATCAGTGCTATACATATGCACTGTCACTGTAAAAATGACACTGGCAGGGAAGGGGTTAACTTTATTGGAGAGGGAGGGGTTATGTGTGTCCCTAGGGGCGTGCTTCTAACTGTGCAGGGATGTGGCTGTGTGTGTAACAGCAGAGATCAACGGTCCTACATAGCAGGACCATTAGATCAGTGCTTTTACACAGGGGAGAATGACAGGCGGCTTTGTTTACACTAGCCGCCTGCCTTTCTCCCTTCACTGCGGACATCGGGTCTGCCGGTCACACGCACGGAGGTGTCCATGAATGAGCCGAGGCGGGAGCGCGCCTCCGGCGGCGCACGCCCACCCGCTATTGGCTCCCAGGCTAGTGACGTACCGGTACGTCACTTTGCCTGGCCGGGGCTGACCGCCGCAGTATATGTACTTGCGGCGGTCGGCAACCGGTAAAGTAGTCTTTTACAGCTCGCAGTTACATTATCCAATCTTCTCCAGAAGTTTCACTTACATTACCAATTTCCCTGTGTGTAGTAATCACTTTTCATATAAGTAAAAGAAAAAAGTATGTTCTGCTGTGATATACAGTATCACGCATGTTCTCTATGTCTCAGGAAGGAAATATATTAACTATAGGTGAAGGGTGACATACCATGCTTCTACATCTTAATTTAGTTCACTTTAACATCATCCCATATATACAATATATTACCAAAAGTATTGGGACACCTGCCTTTACACACACACATGAACTTTAATGGCATTCCGGTCTTCGTCTGTAGAGTTCAATATTGGACTGGCCCACCCTTTGCAGCTATGACAGCTTCATATCTTCTGGGAAGGCTGTCCACAAGGTTCAGGAGTGTGTTTATGGGAATGTTTGACCATTTTTCCAGAAGCGCATTTGTGCGGTCAGTCTCCGCTACAGTTCATCCCAAAAGTGTTTTATTGGGTTGAGGTCAGGACTCTGTGCAGGCCAGTCAAGTTCCTCCACCCAAACTTGCTCATCTATGTCTTTATGGACCCTGCTTTGTGCACTGGTCCAAATCATTTGGTGGGGGGGGGGGGTTATGGTGCAGGGTTGGGCTTGGACCCTTAGCTCCAGTGAAGGGAGCTCTTAAGGTTTCAGCGTGCCAATACAGTTTGGACAATTTCACGCTCCCAACTTTGTAAAAACTGAAAAACTGTTTGGGGATGGACCTTTCCTTTTCCAACATGACTGCGCACCAGTGCATAAACAAGGTCCAAAAAAAGACATAGATAGCGAGTTTGGGATGGAGGAACTTCTCTGACCTGCACCCAATAAAACACCTTTGGGATTAATTAGAGCAGAGACTGCGGGCCAGGCCTTCTTTTTTTTTTTTTTTTTTTTTTTATACTTTATTTTTATTTGCATATAAAATCTCAATTTACAGAGTTCCACCAATTTGGTTTAGATTCACGAGTTACATAATTACATTATGCATCAAAAAGGCACACAAAAGAAATACATATACATTTTTCCCTTCCCACCCTCCCCCTCCCTCCCAGAATTCCTCTCCTACTTGCCAGCCGTTTCGCTCTAGGATGCTTCCCCATAGTAGATATGCTAATTATTTATCTCAATATATTTAGTTGATTTTTTAAATTCTTTCCATTTCCCCCATTTTCTTATCATATTTCTTGGAATCTCCTCTTGTGTATTACATAGGTATTCCATATTATATTTATTATTTATCTTTTTACACCATTCCTTTATTTTCGGACTCTCCTTTTCTCTCCATTTTTTTGGTATGGTTCCTTTTGCTGTATTCAGCATTGTTGGGACCAAAGTCATTTTATATTTCTTTAAAGGTATTGTTGTTTTGTGAAATAGGCATGCCCATGGATCGTCCGGCACTTTTATTTCGGTGATATCTTCAATCAGTTGTCTTACCTCTAGCCAAAAATCTCTTATTTTGGGACAGTCCCAAAATAAATGATAAATTGTACCTATGTTGCCGCAGTCCCGCCAGCATTTATCTGTCTTGCCTAGTTGGTATTTGTTTATCACTTCTGGGGTGATGTACCACCTGTATAGACATTTGTAGTTTAATTCTGTAGTACTGACATCTATGGCTGTGGATCCTGCCATCCCCAGTACAATCCCTAGCTCCTGTCCTTGCAAGTGTGTTCCTATTTCTTTCTCCCATTTTCCTATATATGGAGGTTTCTCCATACTGTGCCATTCCGTCAGCATTTTGTAAATCTGAGACACTCCATGCCTTTGCATGAGAGAGTAACTCAATTTCTCGATATTGTTGAGATTTTTTTCCGACCTAATCGGCTGTGGTAATGAGCTGACAAAATGTTTCAGCTGGAGATATCTCCAATTATCTATTTTTATATTATTATTTTCTTGTTTTAATTTCTGAAGTGTTTTTATGTGCCCTTTGTGTAAAATATCTTTTAATTGAGTGTTCCCTATCCAATTTCCCCCCTGTTCTTCCTCCCCGGGTGGGAAATATTTAGTGCCTTTTAATGCTATCATTGGTGAGTTATATTCCCATTTCAGTTGCTTATTTATTCCATCCCATATTTTATAAACTACTTTTGTCAACTCATGTGCTCCCTGCGTTCCCCTATATTTTGGTGGAATCCAAATTGTTTTGTGTAACTGGTTATTATTTTGTGTACATTCTATCTCTACCCATCTTTTTTCTCTCCTTTCTATTTTTGTCCAGTCCACCATTCGTGTAATAATTACCGCCTTATAATACCTCTCTATGTCTGGGGTGGCTAATCCTCCCTGTGCTTTGCTTCTTGTCAGGATCTTGTACTGTACTCTGGGTTTTTTCCACTGCCATATATACTTTGTCAGTAGGTTTCTAATTACCCTAAAAAAATTTGCGGGGATGTTTATTGGCAATAAAGAGAAGGTATATAAGATTTTTGGCAAAAGAAACATCTTAACAACATTGTTTCTTCCAATCCATGAGATTTGACCATTTGATTTCTTTCTTATTTCTGTTTTTATTTCGTTCAGTAACGGTATATAATTAGCTTGATATAATTTTTCAGTTTGAGGAGTTAAATATATCCCTAGGTATTTTAATTTTTCTTTTGTCCACGTATATGGGAAGTGTGTTTTTATACTTTGTTCTTCCTGAGTATTTAACCTTATGTTGAGAATCTCTGATTTTATTGGATTTATTTTAAAGTTTGACAGCTTTCCATAATCTTTTAGCTCCTTTTGAATATTTGGGAGAGTGATCCTTGGATTTGTGACAATGAAAAGCAAGTCGTCGGCGTATGCTGCGACTTTGTGTTCTTCTTGATTTACCTTCACTCCTTTTATGTCTACATTTTGTCTAATTTTTGCCAGTAATGGTTCCAGGGTTAACACAAACAATAGGGGTGACAGGGGACACCCCTGTCTTGTCCCATTACTCATTCCAAATTTCTCTGATAAGCTTCCGTTTATTTTTATTTTTGCTGTGGGGTTATTATATAATGCTTCTATCCATTGCCTCATTCTTAGCCCAATCCCTAAACTTTTTATGGTTTCTTTCATGAAGTCCCAGTCGACCCTATCAAAAGCCTTTTCGGCATCAATTGATAATAGGATGGAGGGGACTTCATGTTTTGTTGTTTTTTGTAAAAGTAGCAAGGTGCGTATAACATTATCCTTACCTTCTCGACCTGGAACGAATCCAGTCTGGTCCGGATGGATCCACATTTTTAATAAATCTTTTAATCTCGTTGCCAAAATTTTCGCAAATAATTTTGTATCTGTATTTAACAACGCGATTGGCCTATAACTAGAGCATAGGGTTTGATCTTTCCCTTCTTTCGGTATGACCGTTATATATGCCATGAGAGATTCTTCTCTTAGTTCTTCCTTCCCTATTTTATTCAGATATTCTAGCATTTTTGGTATTAATATTTCTTTAAATCTTTTATAGTACTTTATTGTGTATCCATCTGGACCTGGACTCCTTCCATTTTGGGTGGTTTTTAATGCTTCTCTTATTTCACTTTCAGTAATTGGCGCTTCAAGAAGTTCCAATTTATCTTCTGGGATCTTGGGCAGGTTTGCTTCCTCAATATATTTTTGGATATTAATTATTCTTTCCTGCCTTATTTTTGAGGTTTCTTTCTTCCGGACGTTATATAGCGTACTATAGAAGGCATGGAACGCTTTAGCTATTTCTGTAGTTGGATTTACTGTTTCATTTTTACTGTTTTTGATTTTTTCTATATAATTTTTTGATTTTTTCTTCCTCAGTAATCTTGCTAGGGATTTCCCTGGTTTATTTCCAAAGTTGTATCTGTATCTAGCTATCTTATTGAAGTGATTTCTAGATTCTTCTTCCAATAGATCTTTTAAGTCATCTCTTTTAATTATAAGGTTTCCCTCTGTTTCTTTTTTAAATTCTTTTTTGTGTTTTTGTTCTAGATCATATATTTCTCTTATGAGTGTATTGATTTGATTGGACCTCTCTTTCTTTTTTTTTGAGGCACTGGCTATTAATATCCCTCGGATATACGCTTTGTGTGCTTCCCAGAGTGTAGCGGATGATATTTCTGGCGTATCATTCTCTTGAAAGAATAGCTCTAGTTCTTTTTCTAATCTATTTCCTATTTCTTCATCTAGAATTAGTTCTTCATTTAACCTCCATGTTCCCATACTTTTGTGGTGTGTCGGTGTCTTGATTGTTAGGGTTAGGGGGGCATGGTCTGACAGTGTGATTGTGCCTATTTCTGTAGTTTCTACAAATTCCAACAGGCGGTGGTCAATAAAAAAGTAATCCAGTCTTGAGTACATCGAGTGTATTGAGGAGTAGTAAGTATAGTCTCTTTTTTTTGGATGTTGAACCCTCCATGCATCTACTAATTGGCTCTGATGTAACTTTACCCTTATTTTCCTCAGTTTTTGGTCTCCTAACGTCCTTACTCCCGATGTACTATCGACATTTGGATCTAAACAAAAATTTATATCTCCTGCCATTATCAGGTAGCCTTTTTTAAAGCTCTCTAGATCATACAGGATTCTCCCCAGATATTCACTTGGTTTTTTATTTGGGTTATAAATATTGGCCAATGTCAGCTCCATCCCCCTTATTTGTCCCTTAAGGAAAATGTATCGACCGTTCGGGTCTGTTTTCATTTCTTCTAAGGAGAATTCTGTATTTCCAGCTATTCCTATTGCTACTCCTCTTGCACGTTCTATTGGTGAGTCTCCGTAATACCATTTAGGAAAGTGTTTAGAAAAAAGTTTTAAATTCGAGTGAAGAGAGATATGCGTTTCCTGTAGAAAAGCAATATTTGCTGCTTCTCTCCTCAGCTCTTCCAATATCTTATACCTTTTTGTATGGGAGTTTAATCCTCTTACATTGTACGTTATTATTTTTAGTTGTTCATCTTTCATTTTTTTTCCTTCTGCTTGATCCAGTTCCTCCACAAACAGGGGGGCACCGGATCGATTTAAATTCCACTAACAGCATACTACCAGTGTTGTTAGTCTGGCAGGCTTTTAAAATTCCTTTTCTTTTTTGGCAATGGAGAGTTTCCCTATCCCTACCCTTCCCCTCCTCTCTCACCCTCCCCCCCCCTCCCCTCCCCCCCGCCTCCGTCCCCTTCCGTCTCATGTTGATGTTTTTCTGATCCATTTTTGATCTTAGGGTATTTAGTTGTTTCTTTGGGTCATTCTCCCTGATACCCATTCCTTTGGGGTGGTGCTCTAATGGGTTAGCACGATATACCTCCCTCCTCAGCTGGAAGGACGTTCCGGCTTTGGGGGGGGGCTATCCTGCTTCCTTTGTATAGCTTACCTCCCTTCCCCTCCCTCCCTCCTCCCCCCACTCCCCCGGCCCCCCCTCCCCCAGTCCCCCCACACAGTTCGCATCTGTAAAAAAGGCCACTCTCCGCAAAGCAGGAGAGGGGGAGAAAAAAAAAAAAAAAAAAAAAAAAGGGCCAGGCCTTCTTATCCACATCAGTGCCCGACCTCACAAATGCACTTCTGGAAGAATGGTCAAACCGTCCCATAGACACACTTCTAAACCTTGTGGACAGCCTTCCCAGGAGAGTTGAAGCTGTCATAGCTACAAAGGGTAGGCCAACTTCATATTGAACCCTACGGACTAAGACTGGAATGCTATTAATGTTCATGTAAAGGTAGGCGTCCTAATACATTTGGTAATATAGTATATGTTACTGGCAAGATTACCAAGTGAAAGAAAAGGTACAATCTATCTATATCACGGGTAAAATCAGTATTGAACAGGTTATCAATTTGCTAGGTAAATATATTTCTTAAGGTGCTATTGACATGAAAAACTTTCACTACATGTCGGTAACAGCCCATGCAATCCATACATAGAAACAAACCAAAACAAATCTGTTCAGAAATTAAGGTTATGTGTAATAAAATGGAATGACACAGGGAAAAAGTATTCAAAAAACCATGTGGTTCCCCTTTGGGTGGCACTTTAGGCACTATTGTATCAAAAATTACACATTGATATATATATAAGAAAGCTTTATTGAAAGTAGTTATACAAAATGGTAAAAAACATAAGGCAAGCGAATTCAAACGTCACATTAACAGTTGAACATCCACCACATAACCCCCGGGTAAACACCCGACGCGTTTCGGAGTAAAGATACACTCCTTCAGGGGTGCCCTAGGAGGGTGGTATGGTTCACTGTAATGATTGAGGAAAGAATGCCTGCCTACTAGGCTTAAAAACAGGAAATCCAGATGCCGATGTAAACCAATGGGGTGCCGTCTGGAAGTTGTAGGTGTTGCTTTTCACAAATAAGCGGTAACTTATAAAATTTAATTGGTCGAGATTGCTTGCTCACCAGACTCACACAGGAGGCTGGGTGGGAATAGCTGAAACCCCAGGTGTGGCAATCCTTCAGAGTCCAATTTCACCAGTCAAGAGTTCCAATGGCATAGTAGATGTTATCCCATGTTCGGCAAAGGAGCAGGGAAAAAGTATTGAACACATGAAGAAAGGGAGGTGAAAAAAAAAGACATGGAAAGCCAAGACACCAGCTGAAATCTATCAGTAAATAGAAAGCAATCCTGCACATTGTCAGTGCAAATAATATCAACTGGTTCAGTCTCAACTGATGGCCTATAAAAAGGTGTCATTTCCAAGGTGTCACACAAGAAACATCTCATGATGGGTAAAAGCAAAAAGCGCTCTCAAGACCTTCACAGCCTTATTGTTGCAAAACATATTTATGGCATCGGTTACAGAAGGACTCCTAAACTTCTGAATGTTCCAGTGAGCACTGTAGGGGCCATAATACGGAAGTGGAAAGAATATCATTTCACCATAAATTGGCCACGACCAGGTGCTCTTTGCAAGACTTCTGACAGAGGAGTGAAAAGAATTATCAGAAGAGTTGTCTAAGAGCCAAGGGCCACTTGTGAAAAGCTTCAAAAAGACCTGGAATTAGCAGGTACAATTGTTTCAAAGAAAACAAACAGTAATGCAATCAACCACCATGGCCTGTGTACACGCTCCCCACGCAGACCCCATTGCTGAGGAAAAAGCATGTGGAAGCTCGTTTAAAATTTGCCACACAACATTTAGACAAGCCTCAAATATTAGGAGAATATAGTCTGGTCAGATGAGACTAAAATTTAACTCTTTGGATGCCATAATACACATAATGTTTGGAGGTCCAACGGCACTGCACATTACCCCAAAAACACCATACCAACAGTGAAGTTTGGATGTGGAAACATCATGGTGTGGTGCTGTATTTCAGCATATGGTACTGGCAAACTTCATGTCATTGAAGGACAGATGAATGGAAAAAATTGTACAAAAGACATTCTAGATAAAAATCTACTGCCATCTGCCTGGGATGATGAAGATGAAACGAGGGTGGACATTTTAGCAAGCCAATGATCCCACACACAAAGCCAAGGAAACCGAGTGATTAGTGGTATTTGATCGCTCAGTTCTCAGTGTTAGAACTGGCGGGGGACCAATGCTGCATCCACCTGGGTAAGTATAATTAAAAAAGAAAAAAAAAAAATCCCATAGTTGTCTGAAGCCTTAATGTACGCAATTCACCTGCTTTGAACACAGAATAAATTACCTGGTAAGTGTAAAGTACTTCTATGTTTCCCAGATCACATTTTCCTGTGATTGAATTTTGCTGGGGTTTAGCTACATATAGCCAAATGTAGGCATGTGTACACATGTTTACATGCATGTAAACACATAAAACCAGGCAAAACTCACCCAGGATGCCGAAATTTCTATCTTATGTAAACACAGCTAGGCGAAAAGCACCCAGATGCTACCGGAAGGTCTTGGTGTACATTCAGCCATAGCAAAGCCTTTACATGTTTCCAGGACTACTTAGAATTTAGCTTCAACCACACCTGGATGCCAATTATTTTATTTCCCACATATATACTTTTTGTGGCAATTTCTTTTCCTCTTCTTTTTCATTTAAAGGTGGCAGTGATTTTACCTCCTTTATTGCTGACCGCTGTACAAATCACCGTTGTCTGGTATTGTTCGGTCCAGTTTTCACCGCAACGAGAGGACGCATCTATCTGGACCCTGGTCCAGGAGTGTGAGCGCTCCCCGGAGGGACTTGCAGACCATGCTATTGGTCGTTGACTTACTAATTGTGCCCAAGATTTTATGATAGTGGTGAGTGCTTGACACGATACCTCTATTAAAACAATGAAACATGTACTATTTATGTCCTACTCTGATATGTCTTTTTCTTATGTGATGTTTAAGAAGATGATATTTACAATATGTTATTTGTACCTAGAACCTATTTGGAGGTCACCTGCACTTATGGTCCCTGAAGAAGCCCAAAAAGATGGCGAAACATGTTGGACCTGTGTGACCCCCATTTCTCTAGGATACGGTTCTCAATCTTTTATATTGCACGTATTCTTATGTCTGTATTGATGCTTATGCATCTTTGCTGTTTATTACTTTTTATGTGTGTATATGCATTAATAAAATTATTATATTTTATCCAATTGTTCTTTATTATTTATCTATTAATGCCAAATGAACTCCGCCTTTAAAGTCCCACGTTGGGTGTATCCTGTTCATATACACAGGTCCCTGTGGGGCTATTTCAGGGTCTGACGTATTGGAACACCAACTTCTGTCTTTGTTTCTATATTTTATTTCCCATTTGTTTGGGGCATGAACAATCAGTGTTGACTGCCTGGTCTGGAAAAGTTGTGATTATAATGTGTGTGTATTTTTTATTTTTTTTTCTGCTTAACCACCATTTGCTATGGTGCGGTGTACTTTAAACTTTCGTTGGTGGAGCATATTGTTTAGGTATTATCTTAGCTACATCTCAACACAAAATTGTTTGTAAGGTAGCAGCAAGGAATTTTGGCATCTAACAAGACTAAGCTATAATTTACTGGAATTGTTTTGTTACACATTTAAAAGGATAATTGAAGATTTAGTAGACTTTATTTTCTGTCCCAACTCCCCTAGCAGATTAAGCAAACAATATACATCTAGTAGACGTGGTCCCATTTATGTCGATGGAATTCCAATCTATCAGCCTAACAGAAGAGTTTTCCAATACAGTTGTTAGAGCTAGTAGAGAAACTAGAGACTAATGATATCACTGGCAAAGCAACCACAATATAGATCAAACACCGAGCAGCCTCAGGGAAGGTTCACTCAAAATCATGCTTATCCACAAGTAAACAAGCCTTCAGGCATAAAGGAAAATGATACAGGAAATGTCAAAGTAGGAAAAAGGGAAAGCTCCCAATCCAGCAGGTTATTCACATGAAGATCCACTATAAGTCAATAGAATGCTTTTATAGTGACAAGAATGCTAGTGTAACAGACTAAGGTAAAAAAAAAATCCTAAAAATAAAGCAAGACAAAAAAAAGGTATTTAAATCATTATAGAATCCACACACACACAAACCTCAAAAAATATACAGTAACCCTTATTTTGAAGGAAAGATCAATACAAAATAAAATAAATCTCATCAGCTGGTAATCCTTGTTGAGGAATAATCCCCCTCAGGTAAGATCTGGATCTTAATGTATGCTAAACCTCATGACTAAAGAAAACTAGTCCAATAAAGTGCAAAGTTTAAAAACATGCAATATATTAAATGATTCAAAATACCCCACAATTTATACATATTCAAAACAAGGAGCGGTTCCAAAATTAGTCTATAAAATAGATAAGACAGAACAGGTGAAGGTACAGAATACATGGCCTGGGCATCAAATCTTTGCCCTTAATGTTTTGGCACTTTCCCACTGCAAGTACCGGCTCGGCTCTACTCGGCCCTGCTTGGCCCGGTTTGCTTTTCCACTGCTGGTACCGCATGGTACGGTGTTGGAACGGTTCGGTATGGTTTGCTTTTCCACTAAAGTAGTACTAAAGTTAAGTGGGTGGGATAACAACGGGGTGGGTGGGATTCTCTGACCAATCAGTGGCTAGTAGTGACTGCATGCAAAGGATTGTGGGTTATGGTACCAGCTTGGTACCTGTTGGAACCACAATCGAGTAGGTACTGTTTTTTCAGAGCTGTACCGTACCGTACCGTTCCTACACTATACCATGCGGTACCAGCAGTGGAAAAGCACAAAAGCGTGCCGAACCGTTCGGTTCCATGCAGTGGAAAAGCGCCATTAGTGGTCCCATATGCAATGTCTTATGTGTCCCAGACCAAAATCCATATTTTCTTGGGAAATTTGAGGCATTGCCTTGGTTTTCCGTTCTTATATTACTGCAAAGGTGAGGAGAGATTATCTTACCTGTGTTATCTGTACTCCCCCCTACTCTCTAGCAGCAGCTCCAATGTTCCCCACTTCGCTGTCTTGCACCTTGAGTTTGGGGTCTTGCTGGTCCTTTCTGCTTGACTTGTTACCTGGCCCCGGGACCTCTGGTTCAACTGAGATGAGGGCCTGGAAGAGATTGTTACTGCGTCAGAGGATCCAACTACATATTCTGAGTCAGATATCATAGGGTCCCCTTTCCCTGAATCTTTGGTCTTGGTAAAACTGTGGGACATTTCCATTTAGGTGCTAGGGTCTGCTGTTACCCAAAGGGATCCCTACCCCAACCTGCAACTATGGGACAATTTAGAATGTCAGAATAGGCTGCATCCCAGAGTCTTGGACTGGTGTTGCCAAAGGAGGGTGACTTTCTCATTGTGAAGCCAGCTGAGGAGGCTCTAAAACCTTCTTCTTAATCTCTGGTAAAAGTTGTTTCTGTGTGGCGGTCCTGGAATGCAGTTGAAATTGCTAACAAATACCATCTTTGGATGCTTTACAAACTCTACAAAAATCTATTTAGGTTCCTAGATAGGAGACCCACACAAACATTGTGGATTCTCTTGATGAGAGTGGTCAAAGGGACCACAAAAAAAAATAAAATGGGGTCCCCCCAAATTCCATACAATACCATTTGGTTCAACCCCCCCCCCCTTCCTCTTTCCTAGTCAGGCTGCATGCTCGGAGGGTCTGGTAAAAAAAAAAAAATTGTGGAGACCCAGGTTTATCTTCTTGTTTTTGCACGGGGCTCCCCCTTATAAAACATACCAGATCTTAAAGGGATTCCAGGGTGCCATTTCCCTGTGTTTTTTGGGGCATTTGTTTTCTTTTTAAATGTCAGCTTTATTGTAGCAGGCTGTATACATTGTAAAGATGCTTCACTTTACAAGGCTAAGGCCTCCAGATAAAGACCAAATAAGCATGCAAGGCAGCTATAAACCTGTAAATCATAAGTGTGGGGGGGGGGGGGGGTGTTCCCAGGGAGCCTGTACAGTAGAGGGAAGGCCACAAACCTATATTGGCACGACTTTAAGGTTTAAGCAACATGGGATCAAAATTTCACACGGTCGTATAGAGTGGTGTCAATCTAGCCATGAATCATGGTGGACGTAACTCAGTTTTTAACTTCTTTTAATATAAGAGCGGGGGTTTTCCAGGCAGCCACAGCCTGTTTGGCTGCTATTATAATTTGCAGGAGAAGCTTGAATTTGGTAGTGGTTATATCTAGGTGACTAAAATGTAGTACAGTGATAATGGGATCTGCAGAAATGGGGAATTTTGGAATTTTATTGTTGCCCTAAAACATTTTTAAAATTTGCTGCTCCCCATCAAACTGATTGTTTTTTTTACATTGTTTTCTGTTTTGGTACAGTTCCTTAGGGCAGTGTCCAGCCCCCCCCCCCCCCCCCCATGTAGTTTGCTTGACAATTTATTGCCTATTAGCCTAGAAAATGTCTATTTTTTTTTTTAAACATTTGGCTCCCATTGACTTCAGTCGGGCTTGGATTCAGCACCGAAACTTTAGGCTACGTTCACATGTGGGCGTAGCGGATCGCGGGCTTCTGCCCGCGATCCGGAAATCATTGAAAATCGCGGGACGCCTGTGCGTTGCCCGTGATTTGCAATGGCACCCCAAACGCTGTGCGATGTTGCCGCGATTTCCGCCTGTCGAATCGCGGTAACATCGCGCAAACAGAATTGCGGGACGCATGACGCCCCAAAGAAGCTCTTGTACCTTTTACTAGCCTCAAACTGAAACCAGGTGTATTCAGTTCATCCATATCACTAAGCAGCACTGCTCGTGCTGGATTGACTACCCCTTATACAAGGAATTTTAGTAGTGTTTCACTGTATTTACTATGATTGGCACATAAAAAAAAAAAAAAAAAAAAAAAACTGTGGTTCGCCCTGGAGCTGAGAATCAGAGCTTTATGTTAGACCCCATGGCATTATTTTTTAAACTGAGAATTTTTTTTTTTTTTCGTTTTGCTTTTTGCGTGTGCATCTGTTGTACTGCATGAGTTTCTGCTTTCTTCTGTTTTGTGTTAATTGCAGAAAAGTTTATTTCTTGGTGTTCTTGCTGGTTAATTGTCTAATAGACCATGGTTATACAAAATTGCTGTTTTTAAATTAATGATGTTTTTTTAGTAAATAGAAATGGAACAAAGGCATGCCGTGACAAACAGGGGTGTGTGTTTCAGTGTATTAGACCCCTTTAAGACCCAATCCAGCTCCCAATCCAGCCTGTCAATCTTGGTCCCTGGTATTGGGTGAGAGTTAGGAGGAGTAATGTGGAGAATTACTTTAAATTAAATTAGGAGAATTTAATTTAATTAAATTCATTAAGTGGTGACTAAGATCTCGCGTCACAATAAGCTATAAATCATGCCGTGTCATGCACTTCTTTGGAAGATCATACCCTAGAATCTGAGAATCAGGCCAGAGAGACAATTCACCCAAATTTTAGGAACCAAGCAGTTTTCACCAACCAAAGAATCACCAAATCAGAGGCTTACAACCTAAATAGTCAACTCCACTTTCCAAACCACCAGGTCTACTTTCGACTCAATGGTCCCAGAGAATGACAATATTCCCTTCTACTAAAGAGCAGTATTCTAAACATTATGATTGAACTGGACAAGTCAATTGTCTCTATTGTACAAGAAAGCATATCCGCTAGCAAAATAGCGGCAGAAGACAGTGACATTTTTTCTGTTATACCAAAGAGAGGTATTCTAAACCTTATGGTGTTGGAAGTGGAGAAGTCCATTGTCTCTTTTGGGAAAGAAAGCATATCCAGCAAAGAGATGGAAGCTAGTGCCAAAATACCAGTATAAATTCAAAAAGGTTTAAAACCAGTGTTACCCTTTATAAAAAAATAAAAAAAAAAAGTGTCAGTTAGTGATCCTATACCCTAGCTTTAGTGAAAATAAAAAAATACACATACAAAATGTAATAAGTTAATAAAGTGAAAATAATAAAATTCAAACAGTGTCATTATTTTGAGCAATAAATTCTCCCAAAAAACATGTTCTTCTAAACGTGCTATGAAAGAAACAAAATTCCATTCCCCTACTGCTCTTTATCCACACTCTTTTCTTCACCATAAATATGACCATAATAAACTATAAAACACTTCCTCCAGATTATTTTGTGCTCCCAGTGTGCTCACACCCACAATATAGACTTACTGGAATTTTTAGGCCCTCTTAAAATTTATAGGTGGGTCCACAACAGCTTGTATTGAATATTTTTCCTCCAAGCGACCTTCTTGGCCATCTCTCTCCTCCAAACAATAGATTTTCTTGAAACCCACTTCTCTTTACTCCTACGGTACCATGCTGACCATATCAAATAAGCATAAAAGGAAGTACTATTGTGCCATATGCTTTAATTTAGAATGGATTAACCCCCCTGGAGGTCTGATTATGTACAGATTTATGTGCTAAAAGCGGTATATTCTTTTGCACGGAAATCTGTTTTACATTTTAAAACCCACCTTCCTCTGCGATCCCCCGCCGTCCTCCCTCTGTGTGCTCGGCCAATGCTGGCACCTGTCTTCCGTTTCCCTTCCCTGCGAGTGCTGCGACGCAGGGGGGGTGATCCTAACGGATTACACTGTATCATGCCATTTCAGCACAGGATTGCACCTGGTGACTTTTCCAGTGCCCTGCCTGTGCTTTTCCAGTTCTTTTTGCCTGGAAAATTGAGAACGACCATGGCGTCCAAAAATCGTTCTTTTTGCGCAAAATCGCTTTTCCAGGCACAAAGAACTGGAAAAGCACAGGCAGGGCACTGGAAAAGTCACCAGGTGCAATCTTTTCCAATACTTCCGGCATGCATTCCAAAGACCAGAAGTGACATCATGACAGATGTTTTTTTTTTCCCCTTCTCTTATATGTTCTCCTCCCATTTCATTGGTATTTAGAATCTCCTAATTCTCTTCTGCGCCATTTTGTGGCAATCTAATATATTACATCTCCAGATTTCCAAATATTATATTGGACTGCTCCTATGCCATGAAGATGCCAATGAGCAAGCCAAATATCAACTCTTAACATAATAGTTAACAAGATTTTAGTTCCCGAAATTTGAACAAATATTCTATCTATAACGAAATAGGCAAGCACATTTTTCTTTTTCTCTACAACCCCAATTCCATAAAGCCTTATTTTATTCACATTAGAAAATTGAAAACATATCAAACGTTTTAACCACTTAAGCCCCGGAAGATTTTACCCCCTTCCTGACTAGGGCCTATTTTGCGATTCGCCACTGCGTGACTTTACCGGACAATTGCGCGGTTGTGCAATGCTGTACCCAAATGAAATTGACGTCCTTTTTTTCCCATAAACAGAGATTTCTTTTGGTGGTATTTGATCACCTGTGCGATTTTTACTTTTTGCGCTATAAACAATAATTTTGAAAAAATATTTTTCACATATTTTTTTTTATATGAAATTCCCCCCCAAAAAAAATGTAAAAATCAAAATTTTTTAACATTTTTGGACAATTTGTTTTCTGCCACCTAGGTTTGGAAAAAAAAAAAAAATCGCTATAAGCGTATTTTGATTGGTTTGTGCAAAAGTTATTGCGTTTACTAACTAAGGGAAAGATTTCTGTCATTTTTGGTGTTTTTTTTTTTAACGAGTAATGGCGGCGATCTGCCATTTTTTTTGCGGGACTGCGACATTGCGGCAGACAGATCGGACCCTTGACTGACATTTTTGACACTTTTGGGGGTACCAGTGACATTACTACAGTAATCAGTGCTATACATATGCACTGTTACTGTAAAAATGACACTGGCAGGGAAGGGGTTAACTTTATTGGAGAGGCAGGGGTTAAATGTGTCCCTAGGGGCGTGCTTCTTACTGTAAAGGGGTGTGGCTTTTCATGTAACCACAGAGACATACGATCCTAAATAGCAGGATCGTATGATCTCTGCAGTTACACCAGGAAGAATGACAGGCAGCTTTGTTTACATCAGCCGCCTGCCTTTCTCCCTCTGCAGCGGACAATCGTGAGTGACCGGCGGACACCGGAGCCACCGGTCACTCGAGCTGGAGTGTCCAAGAACGAGCGGGGACGGGAGCGCGCCTCCGGCGGCGCGCGCTCGCCCCCTATTTTCTCGCGGGGGAGTGACGTATATATATACACGTCACTTTTCCCAGGAGGGGCTGACCGCCGCTGTATATAGTCGTGCGGCGGTCGGCAAGAGGTTAACCAGAATGTACCATTGTAGGAAAAAAAAAAAGAGGTAAATTCGAAATTGATGACAGCAACACGTCTCAAAATAGTTTGGGACAAGGCAACAAAAAGCTGGCAAAAGGACAACCCCAATTCAAAAAAAATGTGATGGCCATCACAGAATCGTGTCTATTTTCCATGCAGGGGCTTCAGAAGGTCTGAAGATACGGGGCATTCAATATTCCGTTTTGAACTTGTCCCTTGAGCAGAGATTTCTTCAGATTCTCAGAATCTTTTAAAATATATGATCATCTGAAGTACATATTTTTAAAGTCTTACGTTAAGGAACACTTCTCAATTTTTGGATGCAGCTTTTTACAGATTGGTGGACCTCTGCCCATCTTTACTTCTGAGACACACTGTCTCTCTAGGATGCTTTTTTACGTTGCAAAATGTTCTTCCAACTCTTCCTTGTTGGTACTATACCAACTTTTTGTTCCTCTTTCCCAACTTTTTTGAGACATGTTTCTGCCATCAGTTTCAAAGTTACCTTTTTTTTTTTCTTAAAATGGTACATTTTCTCAGTTTAAACATTTGATGTTTTTTTTATTTTTTTTTTTATATTTAAATTAAATACGGGTTTAAGAGATTTACAAATCATTGCGTGTCCCAACTTTTTTGAAATTGGGCATGTAGTTCTTTTATATTGGCCCATATTTTCTTACTTCTTTTTGATCTCTTTACTTTAATGTTTTTGATATCTTCTTTCACTAAACCTCTAAACACTTGAAGAAAATGGAGTACTAGTTTTTTTTTAGGTCAAATATTAAGTTGTTCTTAATATTTGAGAATCACTTTGAATCTGCCCGCGATTCCAAATTGTCTATGTACACGGGGCCGCAAGGTAAAAAGACAAAACAAACAGTTCAAATGAGAGGCACATGCATGTATAGTTAGGAGCAGGGCTTTTTTTTTCAGTGGGAACACTGTGGATCGCAGATCCGGCACATCTTGCACTCCAAGTATGTAATGCCAAGGGTTGCTGGGATATGCTGGAGGATTTATTGATGCTAGCTGTTGAGGGATCTAGAAGGGGTTGTTGGGTAGGGTCTGTTGTCACTGGTGGGGCATCTACATTTGCGGGAGGTGTATATTGTTGCTGGGGGGGGGGGGTCTACTGTTGAGGGGTCTATTGTTGCTAACTGCAGAAGGGTCTATTGATGTTGGCTGCTAGGAGATATTTTTGCTGGGGGGGGGGGGGTATATTGTTGCTGAAGTGGATTTATTGTTTTGGTGGGGGCATCTATTGTTGCTGGGGGATCTATTGTTGGTGATGGGGGTCTGTAATTGCTGGAGGCATCTATTTTACTGCTTTTCTTGTTGTAAATAATAAATTCTATACAAATTACTAAATGATACTTGGTTCTGTATTCTCTAAAAGGGGTGGTACAGGGAGGTGGCTAGGGGGTGGTACCAAAGGATGTGCTCAATGGCGAGCTGTGGTGGGGATAAGGACTGACTCGGGAGGAGGAGGAATACCGGCATCTATTCTCTGAGGAAAAAAAACCCTAGTTAGAAGGGATATCTTAAAGGTGTCAAGAAGAAAAATGTGGTACACCTAACATGCTACTGGTGAAAGCCTGGAAGCATGGCCAGTAGACTAATGTCATTTCATGATGTTGGGGCTTGTAGTGTGGAAGCATAAGAAGCCCCATCATTGGTGTCATTGGTAGTAATAGCAATCCCCATCACTGTTGTAAGTGGCTGCAATGGAATTTAGTTTTATTGGTTTACTCCAAACAGGATGTTTGGTGGGAGGTTCTGGAGGGTGTGTATTGGTGGGGGTAGGGGAGGGGGAAAGGGGCACCGGAAAAAAAAACACACTTGAGGGTGCCATTGCAGACTCCTACACCAGTGCTAAGGGTTACTGTTGCTGCTAATAGCACCAATGATGGGGCTTTAATTTACTCCTACACTGGTCTTAACATCCTAAAGCAACACCTACCTTTTTAGCCATGGCTAAAAGTTCCTGGCAGGGGGCATGCTACACACTCCACATTTTCCTCTTGATACCTTTATCAATTGTAATGCCTTTACATGCACGTCAGTTGTTTAAATTTGTATTTTTATTCTTGAAGGTCTGCTTTTTGTGACCAACTATTTGAGGTCTTCTGTAGTAGAAACTGATGGTCAGTATGTCTTATGTTGTGTTATCAATGAGAGGTTATACACGATAGTAGGAGTGTATGCTCCAAATTTGAGACATGGCTCCTTCTATCATAAATTATTTGCCAAACACAAATAGGGTAATCTTCTTGTAGGTGGGGATAGGAATTTAGTTGTTGATCCCCAACTTGATTCCACCTCCAACAGGAGAACCAGCTCATTCTCCCTTGCCAATCTAATATTCAAAGAGAAGATAAATGATGTATGGAGAGGTTTGCATGCTTCAGAAGATTTTTTTATGTATCACTCACCTAGATTTAATTCGTACTCTAGAATTGATTTATTATTGGTGGATAAGTGGTAAAAAAAAAAAAAAAAAAGAAGAAAAACATGTGGGACTTTGAAGGCAGCCACTTATAACCCCGTGGAAAAAATAAACTCAAGTGTTAAGATAAAAATATATTCAAACATCATCATAAAAAATTACAAAAATTACATAAAATCCATACATCAAACATGTTGAATATTTCCCTAATATGAAACAGGCTCTCTTACAAACAAGGAGAGGCCTATAGAGATACCGTAATGTAAACATATAGTTCATGTAAGTAATCAAAAATATCTAGGTATCACGGGCATCTCCAAGGATCGCTATGCGTTTTGCTTGTAGCTTCTTCAGGCAATCCTGTCAATACCTGCTTCCAAAAGGAAGGGAATGAGTATGGAGCACCTGGAGCCGTAGGATGGAAAAGCGGGAGGGGGGGGGGGGGGAGAAACCTGCACACACCTGTCCCCAAAAGAGAGAGGGCAGAGAGCCAACATGCCATGGATATTGCTCTGACATTTCCAAATTCAGGGGTGTCTGTCATGAGCCGATATCACTTGTAAAGATATGAAGCATTATGTAAGCTTATGATTTCAATTATTCCCCGGAACAGAAGACCATCTCTCAGAGAGATGGTCTTCTGGATCTGTGTCGGGGAGGGGAGCTTCTAAGGGACCGGTACTTTATTTAACAGAGAGGGGTACCTGGACGGACTACCTTCTGTTCCGGGGATCCAGACGCTAATAAGGTAGCCAAACTACCTATGGAACTTTGTTCAGTGCTTTAGGACCCCCATGGTCTTCTATTTAAACACCTCAAATTGAAAATGGGGGTGTGATTTTGTGGACATGGCTGTAAATAGAGATTTGGTTTGTGGATGTGGTAAAAAGTGGGTGTGATCAGTAGAACGCCTCTGGATATCATTTTAAAAATTCGGAAGCTTTAACATATGGTGAAGGTTTAATTTTTCATGGGAGCAAACTTTTCAGTTGTGGGTGATTCATAAAGATCTTTTTATTATCATTAAGTGTGTGAACTTTTGATAGACCTTTCATGAGTATTGTGATTTGATATTACTGCTATTTCTTTTATTGCTGCTATTAAATACTAGGACCAGCCATGACACGTATCTTGCTGGTGCCAGTCTATTTTGCATTTGAGGTGCTTGGATGATGGAAAGTGAATCAGTGGTGTGTTTTGGTTTTGTGCTGCCCTAGGCAACACTAAAATTGCGCACCTTCCTATGTAAATTTGCCCCACTCCTTTTTTAACAGATGTGACTCCCTCCATAATTGAAGGACTACAAGTCCCAGCATGAACCCCTGAGATCTCACGAGAGGGGGGGGTGAGAGGGGGTGGGAGAGAGGGGGGTGGGTGAGGGAGAGAGAGAGAGGGGCTGAGGGAGAGAGAGAGAGAGAGAGAGAGAGAGAGAGAGAGAGAGAGAGAGAGAGAGAGAGAGGGGTGGGTAAGGGAGGGAGAGAGAGATGGGGGATGAGAGAGGGAGAGAGAGAGGGGGGATGAGAGAGAGAGAGCGAGAGAGAGAGAGAGAGAGAGAGAGAGCGAGAGAGAGAGAGAGAGAGAGAGAGAGAGAGAGAGAGAGAGAGGGGGAATGAGAGAGCGAGAGAGAGAGAGGGGGAATGAGAGAGAGAGAGAGAGAGAGGGGGAATGAGAGAGCGAGAGAGAGAGAGGGGGAATGAGAGAGAGAGAGAGAGAGAGGGGGAATGAGAGAGAGAGAGAGAGAGAGAGAGAGAGAGAGAGAGAGAGAAAGAGGGGGGATGAGAGAGAGGGGGTGGGTGAGGGAGGGAGGGAGAGGGGGGGATGAAAGAGAGGGGGTGAGAGAGGGGGGGATGAGAGAGAGAGGGTGGGATCAAGGAGAGAGAGGAGGGGGGGTGAGAGAGAGTGAGGGGGGTGAGAAAGAGAGAGGGGGGGTGAGGGAGAGGGGGGTGAATGAGAGAGAGAGAGGGAGGATGAGAGAGGGGGATGAGAGAGAGGGGGGATGAGAGGTGAGAGTGAGGTAGAGAGAGAGAGGAGGGGTGAGAGAGAGAGAGAGGGGGGAGGGACAGAGAGGGGGGGTGAGAGAGAGGGGGTGGGGGAGAGAGAGAGAGAGAGAGAGAGAGAGAGTGGGGGTGAGAGAGAGGGGGATGAGAAAGGCGGCTCTAGCAACCAGTGGCCAATAGAGTCTCAGGTGGAGGGGGGTGGCTTTTTTGCTGCCCCCCTGCAAAGTGCCGCCCTAGGCCTGGGCCTTGTTGGCCTAGGCCAAAATACAGCACTGAAGTGAATACCAGAAAAGAGATTGTGGAAAGCATTGATGGACAAGGATTTCTTTAAGCTGGGCATCGAAATGGAGCAGACCATGGAAAAGGAAAGCTGCCAGTTTATGGCATCTGCTGGTACTTTCCTACTCACACACCTGGCCAAAATCTTTTCTATAAGAATGAAGTTATACCAAGCCAGGAGGTGTAGGGGAAGACAGCACTTTGCATAAACAAGCTATTTCAAGACTACAAAAATGTTTATTTTTTAGTTCAGTTTAGAGAATCGCAGTGCTATAAGCTAAGGAATAAAAGAAAATCTGAACTGTGATATCATCATCGATGATCTCCTTCTGACAATGCTAATTGCCAGGTTTTCATGTAATTACAGTCAGTCAATTGGCATTTTTAGGTCAGAGATAATGTAACCATTTCAGCACAAAATTTACATGAATGATACAACGGCAATGGAAAATAATCAACATTGTTCCAGATAGTATTAGGAGGAATAACGCTTCAATCTACTCCAATATGGAAATATTCTCAGAATTGGTCATTGACATACACCAGCTGCTGTGTTTTTAAACAAATAATGTGTGCATAAATTCTTGTATTTTATATAGCTTATAGTAGGTGGTAGATTTTTCACAATTTAAAAGAAATACATAGCAATAAATCTTTAAGAGATATATCTATACAGTTCCAATTCTAAATATTCATTTTTGTCTCCTGCAGCAGAAAAAAAACAACCTTCCAACAATTTCATATCAAACAAAACCAAAGAAAGTTTCCAGCTCAACTTACCGACCAGTCTGCACCCAACTGAGTTCTCCTGTCTAACAATATACATTAAAAACTATGGTTTAGTTTGCACACATTTGCAAATACATGCATAGGCTGCAGAAACACTTCATGGCACCCCAGTATTATCTGCAGTCCTAACTCCTAACTTTGAGAGCCTCCATAGTAGAAGCACATGTATTATAATGGGTAGGCAGAGGGCACGTAAACTAGGAGGGAGCCCATCCCTCCTTCAAGGCACAAGGGCACGCTGAACACCCAGTATATAGCAGCAAAGGTGTTCAGTGTGTCCCCTCCCCAATATTCCAACAGTACAAACAAATGGCCACTGCCCCCAACTATAACTGGCCTTTGTGGCTCTGCAGCATGTGTATGGAAACAAAACCCCTGTTTCTAACGCATTAGGACAGGATAATTTGGTTGGTTGCAGACTGGTCAGTAAGTTGAGCTGGGAATTTTCTTTGGTTTTGTTTATCGCCCTTTCATGTGCTCCTTGCTGTCAAGGCCAGTTAAAGGGTGGGGCAGTGGCCATTCGTTTGTACAGGTCCATTTCATATTTCAAATTCAGCTAAATGATATAAGATAGTTATGTCAGTTCACCGTTACGAACTCTACAAAAGAAGTTTACCAAGAGCTCAGTGATAGCCTGGGATAATTCCCTCATTGCAGTTCTCCCATTGGACTGTGACAACAGCTGCTAATTTTATACATTTGCCTAAAATGCAGATACCGATATTGTTTTTTTAAATCAATCAGGTGGAATACCTTCTATGTACCCCAATCAGTGTCGAATGACCACAGAGATGATGATCTATTCATTAGTGTTAATGAGGAACTATTTATTCATTACCGAGTTTCCCCAAAAACAGGTCTTATAATTTTGGCTACAAAAAACACACTAGGGCTTATTTTTAGGGGATGTCTTATTTATTTACGGATTGTACAATAACCTACATTTATTCAAATACAGTCATGTCATCAGGACGATCCTTAATTGGTTGTACCCTAAAAAACTATGGCCCTCCAGTTGTTCAGGAACTACAATTCCTACCATGTCTAGTCATGTCAGTGAATGTCAGAGTTTTACAATGCCTCTTGGGACGTGTAGTTCCGCAACAGCTGGAGGGCCGTAGTTTGAAGATACCCGCTTTAAAAGCATGATAGACAGCACAGTGCTTGTGTTGTGTCATTTACCCCTCTCTATGTTCTAAAAAAAAACTGGAAGAAAACAATAAAATGTTTTTTAAAACGTTGCTGTGTCCCCTGTCTTCTCTCCCTCTGTCAGCTCAGGAGTCAGCATTATGACATTCTAGAATTCCAAAAATAAACCTTGGTTAAAGGCATTGTAAAATTATGTAATCCGATTTGTAAAAAGGATGATAATGTACAGTGTGTCTCCTTTTGTAAATTTATTGTAGAAAATATCTTATTTACAGCACTGCTGGGCGCTGATGTGACCCACCACAGCTCTTCTTGCCCCACTCTGATCACTGCAGAGTTTGTTGTGTATGGGGCTGTGAGGCCCATGGTGACCCGTCTCCATAGCCAAAAGCTTCTACAATGGTCACATGAACCTCAGAACTGGACTACGGAGCATTGGAAGAAGGTGGCCAGGTCTGATGAATCACATTTTCTTTTACATCATGTGGATGGCCGGTTGTGAGTGCCTCACTTACCTGGGGAAGAGATGGCACCAGGATGCTGTATAAGAAGGCAAGTCTGCAGAGGCAGTGTGAGGCAATGGGCAATGTTCTGCTGGGAAACCTTGGGTCCTGCAATGTTATGGCTGATTTGTGTATGTTTGCCAAAGGGGCTCATGTTTATGGAAGACTTGATCAAATCTCAATAATTGTAGTACAATGTATTTGCACCTATTTACAGCATATTAATGCAAATGTAGAAATTGAGTTCCTCCTTCTGCCTGCTATAAACTGAAACATACAGACAACAACAGCGCAACATTTTTGTGTCGGGTGTGATCATAAACCAGAAGCTTATCTGAAATGTTCATGTTCCAATTCTATGAACTCTGCTTCAATGCCTGTGTATGATAAATATTGGAAGGAGCAGAGTCTCCATTGAATTTTATTAGTAGCTGAGCAGTGAAATATGTTACCTTGTTGCAGGCTTTCACTATTTGGCTACACTACTTATTACAAGGAGGCATTGAAGCACAGCCTAGCATCAAGACATAACCATTACAGATAAGCTTATTGCTTATGACACTGCTCGGAGCAAACTTGTTCCACCATTGCTTCCAGCAGGTACGTTCTGCATTACAGTTTAGAGATTATTATGGGACATTTATATTTTCTTCTCTTCATTTTATGCCTGTCATGTATCTTTATATCGTCATCTTTTTTTTTTTTTTTTTTTAGACAATTTAACATAAATTTAAACCCAGATCTATTTTTTTTTCCTCTTACATTTTGTGTCCCTATACATATATCTGATATACACAATACTCAGGGCTGGTGCTAGACTATTTTACGCCCTAGGCAAGACCAGCTACTTGCGCCCCTGCCCCCAAAAAAATAAAATAAAAAGGGAAGGGGTTAAAACTCCTCTATGTCATACCTAGTGACCCTGATCTGATGGCTCCTCTATGTTATGCTGTCATACCCAGTGACCCCCATATTCCTCCATGTCACACCTGGGCACCCATGGCACACCCAGGGACCCCAGTGCCTCATGGCACACCTGGTGACCCTGAAACCCTGTTACACCCGGTGACCCCTATCCCCCATGGCACACCTGGTGACCCTGATTCCCTTTCACACCAGGGAACCTCCATGTCACACCCAGGGACCCTGATCCCCTGTTCTGGGGACACTCACTGGGCGGTATGAAGAGAGTGGCCCGTACTCTGCCCTCCTTCACCATGATCCTGCTGATTCCTTCTCCTAGGACGCTCCTCTCCTGGGCTACAGTGCTCACCACAGCTCCAACCGGCTCCTGGTGAAGGGAGAAGCAGCAGTCAGAACTCCGCACGTCCCTAATCCCCAACCTCCTCAGACCAATCCGGTGCCTCCTCGTTTCAGCTCCAATAAAGGTGCCGCCCTCCAGTGCCAAGCTTGGGGTCAGGTTCAGCTCTCCTCCGCTCCCTGCTTAATACCGACCCAGGGAAATGAACGGCTGCCCACCAGCTCAGTGCAGAGAGTCTCTTCCTGCCCAGGGTTTACACTACTCAGCTCCAGCTAAAGAGGATAATCATGCAGGCAGCACTCCTGGGGGCTCCCTTCCTGCCTCTTGCCCCCCCCCCAACAGTGGTCGAAAGCCAGGGCCTGGTAGTTCAGCCACTGCCCCAGACACCTGGCATCTTCCTCTGTCTATTCTTCCTCCCCCACTGCCGCCCCCTCCCCTCAGCTCACAAGGACCATTCATGATGGACAGAGAGTGCCGACTCATGGCTGCGCCCCTAGGTTGCAATGCGCCCTAGGCGGCTGCCTAGTTTGCCTAGTGGAAGCATCGGCCCTGACTATAGTGTCAAATAGTATTGGGACACCGGCCTTCACAAGCACATGAATTTTAATGGCATCCCAGTCTTAAGCCTCGTACACACACGTCGAAAATCGGCAGGGAATTTTCGTCCAACGACCGATCTGCCGATTTTCGGCTTGTTAGTATGATGCTTCCGACAACCGACCCCGACTTTTCGGCCGAAAAAAATCTGGTGGGCAGACTATAAAATTTTTGTCCTCCGTCAAAACACGTGCGATTTTCGTGCAGTCAGTACAGATTTCGACAGGGAAAAATCTAATGAGCAAGTCTGGGCATGCTCAGAGAAGAAAGAACACAAAGAAAGCAAACCAACACATGACATCACTTCTGAAGTAGAATTTTGTCTGGCGAGAAAATTCGTGTGCAGTCTAGGCACATTCCAACCAACAAAACACCACTCTGGACAAAAGACGGGCGATCGGTCGGCCGATAATCGTTGCGTGTGTACTAGGCTTTAGTCTGTAGGGTTCAATTTTGAGTTGGCCCACCATTTGCAGCTATAACAGCTTCAACTCTTCTTGGAAGGCTGTCCACAAGGTTTAGGAGTGTGTCTATGGGAATGTTTGACCATTCTTCCAGAAACGCATTTATGAGGTCAGGCACTAATGTGGACGAGAAGGCCTGGCTTGCAGTCTGCGCTCTAATTCATCCATAGTTACATAGTTTGTCAGGTTGAAAAAAGACAAGTCCATCTGGCTCAACCAATACCCAAAGGTATTTTATCAGGTTGAGGTCAGGACTGTGCAGGCCAGTTAAGTTTCCCCACCCCAGACTCGCTCATTCATGTCTTTATGAACCTTGCTTTGTGCACTGATCAAAATAATTTGGTGGAGGGGGGATTATGGTGTGGGGTTCTTGTAAGGGGTTAGGCTTGGCCCCTTTGTGCCAGTGAAGGGAACTCTTCACTGGCACCAAAATACCAAGACATTTTGGACAATTTTATGCTCTCAACTTTGTGGGGACAGTTTGGGGGATCACCCATTCCTGTTCCAACATGACTGCACACCAGTGGACAAAGCAAGGTCTATAAAGACATGGATGAGTGAGTTTGGGGTGGAGGAACTTGACTGGCCTGCAGAGAGTCCTGACCTCAGCCTAACAGAACCACCTTTGGGATGAATTAGAGCGGAGACTGTAAGTCAGGCCTTCTCATCCACATCAGTGCCTGACCTCACAAATGCTCTTCTGGAGGAACGGTCAAACATTCACATAGACACACTCCTAAACCTTGTGGACAGCCTTCCCAGAAGAGTTGAAGCTGTTATAGCTGCAAAGGGTGGGCCAACTCAATATTAAACCCCACTATACTTTTGATTATATGGTGTATGTACTGTACTGTATTATTTCTGTAATAATGAAAGAGGCCAATACCTCTAACATGCATCAGTAATCTCTGATACTCAATAGAAAATTCTTCACTAAAATGACAAATCTGATTTTTTTTTTTTTATCTGAATCCTATACCCCATCACTGACACCCAAATAGGAACAGATCCTCCTGAGATATTTATTTTACCTTTTTTCAAACCTGTGTTTAGGAAATTTGCATGGACAGAAATGGGAAAAACTCACCTCCTTAGTTTGTGTAGCTGTCCGTTTTAAACTGGTATTAAACATTTGTATTTCAGCTTCCATTTCACAATGTGGTGACTGCTTTGGGTTTTTTTTTTTTCCATCTGGTGATCAGCCAGTAATAGTGTCTATACATGCTTCAATATATTATCAATTTTTTTCCCAATAAATCTCTTCCAAAAGCAAGTTAACCAATGCAATTGGCATGCCACACACAGGGAAGTAGATTTAGATCAATAATTGAGATTCAATTGGAAGTTAGTTATCGATCGCATCTTTGTTTGCACCATGGGCTCTCACAATCCAATCCAATTTATAGACAAAGTGTCTCAGTGCTACTGATGGCCTATTGGCTCATTTTGATTGAATTTGATCGAAGTCCAGTCTAAATCAGTCAGAAGTAAAGTTTAGCCATCCAATGGTTTGCAGATTTGTTGAAGGACACATTGATCGGATAACAAAATCAAAGCATGCATGGCCTACTAATTCTGTTGTTTTTCAACTTCCTTTAACAGCATTGGCAGTTAGAAGGTTATTTCAAACCATTTAACACTGACGGGGGTGCTTACAATGATCAGTTTGTATTTAGGTAAAACCTTTTATTCCAAAAAGGAAAAAAAACTGTTGCTGTAACTTCTTAAAAAACTAGCTGGAGTTCAGCTTCAGTTTATTACTCAAGCCCATCTACATGTGCTACTACATCTAACACCGCCCTCCCACCAGAATGACACTCATGCCGTCCAAAGGTGTCTCCATTATGCCTCCATCCAGAATGGAGACAACTAAAGACAGCATGCATGTCCTGGCCAGATCACTAGTGGAAATTAAAGATAGAAGGCCTAAAACTAATGCTGCCACCACATTTAAGGACTGGTAAGCTGCAATATGTTAAAGCCTACCTTCACTCAAAAAGTAGAAGAAGTATCACTTGTGGGCGGGGTCTACTGCGGTATACTTCATATGGAGCAGGCTCATTAATGCCCATTAATGGTGTAAGGGAGAAATAAAAGTTGGAGTTGGCCCTACCTAATATAAAATAATGGTATATCCAAACTTTGGGGTAATAAAAACTTTTAAAACCGTGTGTGGAATAAAGTGCCAGTGCAAGGTGCATATAAAACAACGCTTACCATGTGAATAAAATATAAATTGGATTGTTAAAAAGAGATATCACAAAAAGATATTTAACCACTTTACCACTGTGTACCGGAGTACTACTGCGGCAAAGTAGCTCGTTATCGTCTGACGACGTAGACCTACGTCGCCAGACTCCTCCCCCTGTAGGCGGCGCTCCCGCACCGCCGGAGGCGCGCTCCCGCTGTTTTCATTCACAGCGGGAGTCGGGCCAGGGGAGGAGCGGCGGCGATCGCCGCTGCTCTGCCCCGATCGTCGGGGAATCCAGTTTGGAGATCCGCCCGCTTGTGTAAACAGAGCGGGCGGATCTCCTAAGTGACAGGGAGTGACAGATCGGAGTGTTCAGCATAGCTGGACATCCGATCTGTCCCTGACTCACTCAGTCACCTCCCCCCCCCACACGTTAGTAAGCACCAGGCATACATTAACCCCTCCCTCTCCAATAAAATTAACCCCTTCCCTGCCAGTGTCATTTTTACAGTAACAGTGCATATATATAGCACTGATTACTGCAGTAATGTCACTGGTCCCCCCAAAAGTGTCAAAAATGTCAGTCAAGGGTCCGATCTGTTCGCCGCAATGTCGCAGTCCCGCAAAAAAAAAAACGCAGATCGCCGCCATTACGCGTTAAAAAAACCACCAAAAATGACAGAAATCTTTCCCTTAGTTAGTAAACGCAATAACTTTTGCGCAAACCAATCAAAATACGCTTATTGCGATTTTTTTTTACCAAACATGGGTAGCAGAAAACAAATTGGCCAAAAATGTAAAAAAAAATTGGTTTTCTTTTTTTGGGGGGAATTTCATATAAAAGAAAATTTAAAAATATTGTTATTTTTTCGAAATAAACGCTCTTTTTTTGTTTATAGCGCAAAAAGTAAAAATCGCACAGGTGATCAAATACCACCAAAAGAAAGCTCCGTTTGTGGGAAAAAAAGGACATAAATTTTGTTTGGGTACAGTGTTGCATGACCGCGCAATTGTCAGTTAAAGTCGCACAGCGCCGAATCGCAAAAAGTGGCCCAGACGTAAGACAGCAAAATGCTCTAGTGGTAAAGTGGTTAATGTGAAGTGACAGGATGGTGTATAAATTATTTGTTTTGAGATAAAAAATAGCCAGGGAACAATCCCATATAACAAGCTGTGCTCAAAAGGTGAAGGTGAGTATGGTGAACTCGAAGTGCTCGTGGATCAACTTTCCACTAGAGGTCGCACTCACCCTTAGAAAGATAACCAATAGTGGTTTTAAGAATGTTCATGGGGGATTTTTTCCAGTCCGAAGCTCCCAGGTCTAGTTCCTGGAAATCCTTACAGATAGGCGGGTCCCATCTAGGTGCTCAAACATAAAAAAACCCCATAGTGCAATATATTCTGTTATAAATGTAAAATGATATGTAGTGACTCACGGTGAGGAGTTTGCTGATCGACTCAAGAGAGTGTTAGGCGCAGCGCCGGGAAGCTTCCGCGTTCCAACCACGGCAGACTGCAGACCGGAAGTGACGTTTGACGCAGAGTACCGCCCTACGCGTTTCGTCATTGGACGTCTACTGGAGCGGTGGCTTTAATGCCCGGGACCAGGTGGTGATTTTGGTCACGTGAAAAGTCAAACATTAGGGCAGTTCCCAGACTGATATGAACTCTACTGTGTGTAGCGTTGAAGTGCAGCGGTCCTCTGACAGGTGGTTTGTCCCGTGTAGCTACATACACCTTCGAGGTTGGGTTCACACTTATGCGAATTGGATGAGGGTTTCCCCACATCCAATTTTCATGTCATGAACCTGTGACCGTTTCTCAATGAAGTCAGTTCACACAGCTCCATGATGGCTGTGGAGCCAACTATAGTCCTGTACGTCTTCTGGTCCGTTTCAGGTCCAAACTCAGCCAAAAATTTGGACCGAATTTAGACCTGAACCAGGCAACAGGGACGCACTGTACCCCTGCTGTGAGCCGCTCCACACACAGTGTGAACCCAGCCTGGATGTTTTTCATTAGGATGGACATGCCTAGCCTGCGCCCTCTCCACCAGTCCAGCGTACCTCGGTTACCTCACTCCTAGTAACAAGATGGGGTCCCGTCGAGCACATAGCCTGGACCTCATGCTTGCTCATTAGCTTCTTCATTTCCTGTACCTCAGATCTCTGTAATGCTGGTGTAGCACCCTACAGGTAGGTGCTAGGTAAATGTATAGTGGGCCTTGTCTGCCTAACAGCAGGGCCATGATTTCTTTAGTTAGGGTGTCATGGGTTCCAGATGTGTTTGCTGAAGGGGAAGTTTCCCCACTGGCTCCTGTGAGAGGCTTCTCATAGGGTAGTGGAGGAAGCCCAATCAGGAGACACATTCAACCTTGTAACTACCCCAGAAGGCAGATTATGCCGCAAAGGATTCTGGGAGTGGGTATAAGTTTTTGGGGGGGGGGGGAAGTGCGTGACACGGTGTCTTTGGCGGGAGCAGAGTCCTAGGAGAGAGAGAACGGCTGTCTCTCCCCCTTTCTGAGGAAGAGGATGTCTCGGGGTGTCGCCTGGAAATCCAGAGAGTGCTGAGTTGAGTTGAGTTGAGTTGAGGGGATCCGGTGTGCCCAGAACCTGCAGAGAGCGAGAGGAGTTCAGTCCCAGGAAAGCCTACACAGGTCGTGAGTACTGAGGATTGCCCCTGGGGGTCTGCCTAAAGCCAGAGGGGACCGCTCCAGAAAAGGTTCTAGAATCCAGTGTCAACTAGTTGAGTAAAGGGGGTACTTAGGTTGAGGACCCTGAAGTTACTGAGGGGGTATATAGTCAGTGAACCCCAAAGAGTTCAAGGTTAAAGGGGGCATCTGCAGTTTGGGCCCTGGATTGTACAGAGTGTCAATTGAGTGGCAGCCATACAGGAACCTACATCATACTACCTCAAGCCAGTGCAAGGCTGAGGGGGGAAGTAGCCAGTGACTTTGCAGTACCGCAGTGTCAGTAGTTCTATAATCCACAGTCCTAAATCTTCTAGACTTAAAGTCGAGGATTCAGCACTTCTATCAAGTTACAGTGTGTTCTGAGAGTCAGTGAGCATTGGCTAGCATCAGCTGGTGTCAAGGCAGCGCTAACAGACATTTTTCCTGGATAAAGTCCCAAGTGTATTTAGTTGAGCCTAAGGAGTATCCCACTCATTCTCTTCTCCCATCCCCTTTATCTATAATAAAACAAAGATGCCGGAGTTGTTAATGTCTCAGTTATCACACCCAGGGTCGCAGCTCACATGGGCTGTAGAGGTAACCGGTAACAATGGCAGACCCACATCAGGCTCAATGCCTGGAAAACCTGCTACACTAGTCTGCTCCCAGTTACCATGGGTGACAGACTTCTAGGGAGGGAGCCAGAGCACCGACCCCTTCAATACCGGAGGACCTGCCACCTAACCAGTTACCGTGCCTAACAACTGGTTGCTTTTAGTGTGTTCTTCCCTTTGGTTATCTATGGCAACTACCTCCTCTTCCTTGTCTTGCCGAGTTACCTTTTGTAGTTGTGTCACTCATACCCCATAGTGCTTTACAGACCCAGCTTCTTTAGAATATTCCAGAACCCAACATAAACTCCTTATAAATAACTTCAGACCAGGCTCAAAGCAGTTGAAACAACTTTACTGTTGGCAGCATCATAAAGCATAAAATCCTTCTAACTAACCTATCTGTGGCTGCCCCAGCATACCCACACAGGTAGAGCCCAGAGGTGTTGGGAGGGGGGGCTGACCGGGGCTATCTTATCTCGTATTGCTTATTTAAAATGATTAACCTTGAGTCCCTGGGGTTGGCCAGGAACTCGGGGCTAAATCCCTCAGCAGTGTAATATCTATCCAGCGCATCCAGTGATTGGTGGTCAAGCTGGGGGCAGCCGCAATGAGAGTGATTGGAGCTGCCAAATTGAAGCACTGATGTCGGGAGTGGGCGGGGCCAATATGCAGGGCTCCACCCCTTTGTCCCATGCATAGACAAACAGCCACTGGGTGGGGAGGAAGGGGGCGGGACCTATTGTAACTACTGTATGTGCACCGACATTCATGGTGTATAATACACCGCTGTGGGTGCACATACAGTAGTTATAATTAGTTTCACCCCCTGCCACCTTCCTCCCCGGCCAATGGCTGTTTGTCTATGCACAGAACAAAGGGGCAGAGCCCCACATATCATCGCGGCCATCAGTGCTTCAATTTGACAACTCCAATTACTCTCATTGTGGCTGCCACCAGCTTGCCCACCAATCACTGGCTGTGCTAGATAGATGTTACACTGCTGCATTTCCTGCTATAGGCTGCATTCATTTATGTTCCATGTGATGCCACCATTCTTCCCTCAGTTCCTGCATTCTGCTAATCAAGATTTTAAGATAAGCATGCAAGGTTTAACGCACTCCTGAACCTTGCACGCTGTACAACGCACTCGTGAACCTTAAACCCTCTACAGCGAAAAAAGGAAAAATGAGAAATCAGCGAATCTTCACCTATTTTTTTATTGTACAACGCACTCCCGAACCTTGAAAAATCAGTGCATCTTCACCTATTTTTTATTGTACAATGCACTCCTGAACCTTGCACCCTGTACAACGCACTCCTGAACCTTGCACCCTGTACAACGCATTCCAGAGGTGTGTGGGGGGGCTGTGTAATGTAAAGGGGTCCAGGGGTGTGAGAGGGGGGCTGTTTAATGTAAAGGGTTCCATAGGTGTGGAGGGCTGTGTAATGTAAAGGGGTCCAGAGGTGTCGCCCCATCAAATTCTCCAATTGGTGTTACACTTACCTTTAATCCAGCGCTGGGCAAAGCTCCCTTGCGCTGATCTTCATGCCCCATGCTGATGTCGGAAAGGGTCATCGTGGGATCAAATTTACGTTTGAGCTGAAGCCCCTGGTCTTTTTCCTACCTAGCAACACCTCTGGTAGAGCCCTTATAGGCAAAATCTATAGTGGAGCTATCACAGATGGTGGTGTCCCGAAGAGTCAACGTCTTCTTCTGCAGCGACAGCTCTTTGGAACTCAAGGCACAAGACAAGTGGGTTGGACCCCAAAATAATCCCAAAATAGATGGGGAATGGCAGCAAGAGACATTAACCTCCATAGTATTACTGCTCCGCTGTGCAATATCACAAAGTGCTACGTGATTACGTGCACGAGGTTTCAGCGGCGCGTTTAGGCACATCGGAAGGCAGGCCGCGGGAGGAGCTGCGGCGATCGCTGCCTTCCTCCTGCCATCGGCAGATAAACTGACAAACGACCCGCCTGCTTATGTAAACAAAGCAGACGAGTCTTCTGTCAGACAGGCAGGGAGAGATCAAGAGATCAAGAGTTTCAGCTAAGGTGGAGCCTTGTGTTCATTACAGACAGAACAGTTCTGTCTCCACGAGGAGCGATCGAAGGTGCCCAGCAGCAAACGCAGTCGCCGGCCCTGCAGATCAGATTCCTCTCTGGCGAATGGGCATGCAGGCGCCCCCATGAGCAATCCAGTGAAGCGACGTACGGGTACGTCGTTTCGCAGGAACCTGACAGTATATGTACGGCAGCTGGTCGGCAAGTGGTTAAAGTTCATGTGCGTGTACAGGCAGGCGTCCCAATACTTTTGGTAAATTAGTGTGAAAGTAGAGGAGTTGTGAAGGCCTTTTTAACCATTTTAGAGGTGAAGGCGACTGTAATGGGTCAAAGAAAAGAAAAGACCACCAGAAGAGAGGCAGAGAGAAGATACGCCAATACAAAGCGGACTGCCCTAGAGAGTTTAAATTTCCTCTCACCCAATTGGATGACGGCCATCTTTCTGTACTTACTATGACTATCTGTACACTCATCATTTTCTTTACATGTGTAAGTGAACTTTAGCCGAATCTGCTTTAATTATTAGACTAGTTAGGGCCCCATGATTCCACACCCCTTTTGCAATTTTGTTAATAGTTTAGACTCAATTCAGAAAATAGATACAAAAAAAACTTAATTATATGGCATGTAGTTTACTAAAGCAATTTTTATAATAAACTATTTTTTTTAATAAAATACTTTACGCCTTTCTTTTCATTCTTTGTTGCATCTTAGTGCTGCCAATCTCCTGCAGCCTTGTTGTTGCTACTTCCTGTTTATCTACATGCACTCCAGTATTGGCATCATGCCATTTCTCAGGGTGGGATTTAGGATACTGACAACAATGGATCATGTCTACATAATGTGTGCTGAAACAGCCACTTGTAAGCTCATGTGACAACACAGATGGACATAGAGAAGTCACCCTATAAAAGGAAGTGCCTGAACGAGCACCCTCATGACAGAACCACCAGATATTATTGTAGTGAAATTTGCAGCCTTAAATGTTTAAGCAGCCATTTTAGTCACAAAAAAAAAAAAAAAAAAAAAAACACAACCATACAATTACCAAACTACAAACAAACATTGTTGACAACGCAAGCAAGAGGAGGGTGTTTGGGTGTCCTTAAGGTCCTGGTCACACCTTAAACGTTTTTCAGCTCGTAAAATGCTTATCTCTGAAGTCTCAAAATGCCCAACAACCAAAATTCCTTTCATTATAATGGCCCCGGTTCCCATATGAGCGTATTGTCGCCTTACACAAAACGCCCGAAGCTCAAAAAAAAGTCCATGAGCTTCTTTTTGGCAGATTACAAGTGTTTTTGTTAGATGTCAATGCCTGCCTCCAAACACCTGGAAAAAACGCCCAAACGCCTTAAAGAGGAAGTAAACCCTCCTCTGCAACTTGTATGATAAGGCTTACCTATAGGTAGTGTAAATATCTCCTAAACATGTACCGTTTAGGAGATATTTACCTTACATGCAGCCAGTGACGTCACTGGCGCATGCGCTCTGAAGGAACGGCCGCTGGCGCCGTTCCTTCAGAGCCCCGTGCCGAGAACCGTCGGCTCCCGAGCATGTGCGCAGGAGTGACGTCACCGCGGCTCTGGCCAATCAGATGGCAGGATGCCACGATCCCAGAAGACAGGCGACTGGACATGTCGCCCATCATAGAGGTAAGCGGGCGGCACGGCGGGGGGGCTCATTCTAAGGTAAGTATTTCATAATGAGCTAGTATGCAATGCATACTAGCTCATTATGTGTTTTATTTCAGGGTGACAAAAAAATAAATTAAAAAATTTCGGTTTACAACCTCTTTAAAATGATACGCCCAGATAAGAATGGAGCCCTAGGTACAATTTATAACTATATCCACCCTGGTACTCCATCACGCCCCAACCAGCAAAAAGATGTTAGAAAATCACCCATTCTTACTTTTTCCCAGGGGACCTAGCTCTTCGGAGAACCATCAAAAACCATCCAAGTGGAAGCACTATACCCCAGATGGGCCCCAGTTTTGTGACATTCAATTACTCACTAACCCCCAGATAGCCTAGGGATAAAGATGTCCCTCTTTCTACCCTCCTCTAGATAATCAACAGGTGGGGGGAAAAAAATCCCTATCTAAATGCCCCTTACGTCCTGCTTGGAGTCCTTATTTGATGACCAACATCATCCTGGGGGGGGGACAGGTGTCTTCGGGCACCATTACAGTGCTGGATTAGCAGTCCCCTGTACCAGATCTGGCCACAGTAAGGGAACGGGACGGTGAACGTAGGGGAATATTGCTGGTTTCACCAGATAAGATTGTCAGCATAGATTAGAGGGAAGGTTGGCTTGGATAGGATTGGGTTTGGTAGAAAATGACTTCTATCCTAAAGTGGGGATTTAATACCTCCTAACAGCCCTCGACTTACCATGAACTGCAAATCAAGAGTGGGTGATTGGGGAAACGTCATCGTCATCTGAACTTTCCAGAATCAATACCCAGCAGGCCTTCACAGGAACATTCCCTGCAACTCCACTCTGCGCCCAACCTCACCTTTACTCAATCACCAATCTCATGAGACCTCCACCCTTTCCAGACTGAATTATTAACCCTGTTCCTCCCCTTAGTCATGACGACTCCCCATCCATTTTCTCTTCTGCAGGTCTCTTATTTATTCCTGGATTTTCTGATGGTGATGTGGCCGTTTGCATTTATATGAAAATGTTTCCATTCCTATTAAAACAAATGATATCACCCCCCTATAGCAGGATAATAATTGGGGAGGTTGCAATGGTCATTGTTCTGTTCCTGTGTAATGCAGAAAATACATACTACTGTGGTCGAGTACATTTTCTGTAATCTTTCCTAAGATGCTTCCAATTCTTTATATACGCGTGTCAGCAGACACATGAAAAACAACCCCTACAATGCATTACGACACTTCTTATGAAGTAGTATCTGTGGAGTCAGCCCTATAGCATTGTAAAGAAAGCCACAGATCTGCAGTGTCAACATATCGCAACTACGTGTAGAGGGATTATTATGATGTGTTTGGCAAACTGTGTATTCTTTATCTTAAAACACACAATATAAAACCATACGGGGAGCACCGCCATATTCACGTAACCAGTTCCCAGACCGCCCACCGGCCCGGCTGCGCAAAATCACGTACACGTACGAGATTTTGTGCAGGAGATGTCGGGGGCGCACACAGCGCCACTCCCACTGTGATTGGATACAGCAGGAAACAATCAGCGAGTCCAGCACCCGCCGGGACCTGCTGATCATTTGGTGAAATGACAGAATGGTAGTCTGCCTATATAAACAAAGCAGACCGCTGTTCTGTCAGGGAGAAAAAGAGAGATCTTGTGTATCGGCTAAGCTGAAACACAGATCTATCTTTTCTTCTAATGCATCCACTCCCCCCAGTTAGAAAACACTCCCTAGGAGCACACTTAACCCCTTGATCGCCCCTGGTGTTAACCCTTTCCCGACCAGCGTCATTTATACAGTGATTTTTTTTTTTTTTAGCACTGATCACTGTATTAGTGTCACTGGTCCCCAAAAAGTGTCACTTAAGCCTCGTACACATGTAGCGATCGTCTTTTGTCCAGGGCTGTCGTGTCTGTTGAAAACTGCAAAAGACTGCACACGAATTTTGTCGGCCAACAACAGCCGACTGCAGAAGTGATGTCATGTGATGGTTAACTTTCCGTGTGTTTTTTCTTTTCTGAGCATGCCCAGTCTTGCTAATCTGCTGTCTGTCGGCCGAAATCTGTACTGACTGGCGAACAATCGGCCGTTCTGGTGTTGGCCAACAAAAATTTTATAGCCTGCACGACAGATTCTGTTCGGCCGAAAATGCGCTGTCGGCTGTCGGAAGCATCATACTAACAAGCCTACAATCGGCCGATCGGTCGTCGGCCGAATATTTACGGCCGACAATCGGTACGTGTGTACGGGGCTTTAGTGTCAGATTTGTCCACCACAATGTCACAGTCCAGCCAAAAATTGCTGATCGCCTCCATTACTAGTAAAAACAATAAAAAATAAATAAATGTATCCCATAGTTTGTAGAAGCTATAACTTGAGCAAACAATCAATTTACACTTAATAGGACTTTTTTTTTTTTTTTTACCAAAAATATGTAGCAGAATACATATTGTTCTAAATTGATTAAAATATATATATATATATATATATATATATATATATATATGATTTTCAACATTTTTTTTTATTGGATATGTTTTATAGCAGAAAGTAAAAACATTTGTTATTTTTGTTTTTCAAAATGATGGCTATTTTTTTGTTTATCGCACAAAAAATAAACCTGCAGAGGTGGTCATATATCACCAAAAGAAAGGTCTATTTTTGGGGAAAAAAAGACATCAATTTTATCTGTGTACAGTGTCGCACAACAGCGCAATTGTCAGTTAAAGTGAAGTAGTGCCGTATCACAAAATATGGCTTGGTCAGGAAGGGAGTAAAACCTTCCGGAGCTGAAGTGGATTGTATTCAAAATTTTAACTTTACCCCCCCCCCCCCCACCAAACATATCAATCAATTTATCAATCAATCAATTTAACCACTTAACATCTGCTCACATTGCTGCTACTGCAGCAATGTGGCTCGTTATCGTCCAGCGACGTAGTACTACGGAGGCGCGCTCCCGCTGTTTTCAGTCACAGCGGGAGTCGGGCCAGGGGAGGAGCGGCGGCGATCACCGCTGCTCTTCCCCGATCATCGGGGAATCTAGTTTGGAGATCCGCCCGCTTGTGTAAACAGAGCGGGCAGATCTCCTAAGTGACAGGGAGTGACAGATCGCAGTGTTCAGCATAGCTGAACATCCGATCTGTCCCTGGCTCACACAGTCGCCTCCCCCCCCCCCCACACGTTAGTAAGCACCAGGCATACATTAACCCCTCCCTCTCCAATAAAATTAACCCCTTCCCTGCCAGTGTCATTTTTACAGTAACAGTGCATATATATATATATATAGCACTGATTACTGCAGTAATGTCACTGGTACCCCCAAAAGTGTCAAAAATGTCAGTCAAGGGTCCGATCAGTCCGCTGCAATGTCGCAGTCCCGCAAAAAAAATTGCAGATCGCCGCCATTACTCGTTAAAAAAAAAACACCAAAAATGACAGAAATCTTTCCCTTAGTTAGTAAACGCAATAACTTTTGCGCAAACCAATCAAAATACACTTATTGTGATTATTTTTACCAAACATATGTAGCATAAAACAAATTGGCCAAAAATTTAAAAAAAATTAGATTTTTACATTTTTTTTGGGGGGGGGGGGGGGGAATTTGATATAAAACATTTTTTAAAAATATTGTTATTTTTTCTAAATTTTTTCAAAATAAACGCTCTTTTTTTATTTATAGCGCAAAAAGTAAAAATCGCACAGGTGATCAAATACCACCAAAAGAAAGCACTGTTTGTGGGAAAAAAAGGACGTAAATTTTGTTTGGGTACAGCGTCGCACGACCGCGCAATTGCCCGTTAAAGTCGCACAGCGACGAATCGCAAAAAGTGGCCCAGACGTAAGACAGCAAAATCCTCTAGTGGTAAAGTGGTTAAACAGTCTTAAAAAACATGTTGACCTGCCCAGCAGATCCAGCAATCTGCTGTTCAGGCATGACAGTTGATGGTCTACGCTGCCATCTTAGTCCTCCCAAACCGGCTGCTTCTTCCAGGTTCAGGCAGCCCGGCCCCCTTGTGAAGAGGCTCCAAAGGCTTCCTAGGATATGTAGCAAGATTATGTAGCAAGGGGGCTGCAGAAGCATGAAACATCATTGTGGCCTGGGATAGTGGTGGTTTCTGGTCCTCCTGGGAAAAAAAAAGTTTTAAGAAAACAGTAATAGCCACCCCAAACTCCCCACACCAGCTTGTATAACTGCTAGGAGGACGGAAGGTGGAGCCATTGACCCCAAGTCGTTTTGCAGAAAAGGTCCTGCTTTAACCACTTGCCTACAGTGCACTTTCACCCCCTTCCTGCCCAGACCGATTTTCAGCTTTCAGCGCTCTCACACTTTGACTGAGAATTACTCAGTCATGCAACACTGTACCCATACAAAAATTGTGTCCTTTTTTTCACACAAATAGAGCTTTCTTTTGATGGTATTTGATCAATACTGGGTTTTTTATTTTTTGTGCTATAAATAAAAAAAGACTGAAAATATTGTGAAAAAACGCATTTTTCTTTGTTTCTGTCATAAAATTTTGCAAATTAGTAATTTTTCTTCACAAATTTTGGCCAAAATTTATACTGCTACTTATCTTTGGTAAAAATAACCCAAGTAAGTGTATATTATTTGGTCTTTGTGAAAGTTATAGAGTCCACAAGCTATGGTGCGAATCATTGAAAATTGATCACACTTGATCACACCTGATGTACTGAAGGCCTATCTCATTTCTTGAGACACTAAAAAGTCAGGAAAGTACAAATACCCCCCAAATGACCCCTTTTTGGAAAGTAGACATTCCAAGGTATTTAATAAGGGGCATGGTGAGTTTTTTGAAGTTGTAATTTTTTCCCACAATGCTTTGCAAAATGAAGATTTTGTTTTTTTTTTTTTTTTTTTTTTTTACAAATTGCCGTATTAACAGGTTATTTCTCTCACACAGCACATGTATACTTGCAACTACACCCCAAAACACATTCTACTACTCCTCCTGAGTATGGAGATACCACATGTGTGAGACTTTTTCACAGCCTGGCCACATACAGAGGCCTAGCATCCAAGTAGCCCCGTCCGGCATTCTAGGAGCACAAATTACACATATAATTTCCTGACAACCTATCACACTTTTGAAGGCCCTGGAGCACCAGGACAATGGAAACCCCCATAAAATTACCCCATTTTGGAAAGCAAACAGCCCAACGTATAATTTTTGAGGCATAATGAGTCTTTTGAATATGTCATTTTTTTCCACAAGTTTTTGGAAAATGTGGAAAGAAAATGAAAACACATTTTTTTTACACAAAGCTGTCCATTTATGCAATATTTCTAACACATAGCATGTACATAGCAAAAATTGCACCCCAAAATACATTCTGCTATTCCTCCTGAGTATGGCGATACCACATGTGTAACACTTTTTCACAGCCTGGCCACATACATAGGCCTAACATCCAAGTAGCGCTTTACACAAAGTTGTCCATTTATCCACTTTAAGACTGGGCCTATTTTTGACACTTGGTGTTTACAAGCTAAAATCATTTTTTTTTGCTAGAAAACTACTTAGAACCCCCAAACATTATATATTTTTTTTTAGCAGAGACCCTAGAGAATAAAATGGAGATCGTTGCAATATTTTTTATCACACCATATTTGCGCAGCAGTCTTCCAAATGCGATTTTTTTGAAAAAAAATTCACTTTTTTGAACTAAAACATAAGAAAACAGTAAATTTAGCACATTTTTTTTCCATAATATGAAAGATAATGTTACGCCGAGTAATTAGATACCCAACATGTCATGCTTCAAAATTGCGCATGCTCACAGAATGGCGCCAAACATTGGTACTTAAAAATCCCCATAGGCAACATTTTAAAAATTTCTGCAGGTTACTAGCTTAGAGTTACAGAGGAGTTCTATGGCTCAAATTATCGCGGCGATACCTCACATGTATGGTTTGAACACCGTTTACATATGTGGGCGGGACTTGCGTATGGTTTGCTTCTGCGCGCGAGCTAACGGAGGCAGGGCGCTTTAATTTTTTTTTTTTTCCTATTTATTTTATTTATTATTTTTTTTATTTTTTTTAAACACAGTTTAAAAAAAAAAATGTTTTGATCATTTTTATTGCTATTACAAGGAATGTAAACATCCCTTGTAATAGAAATAGGCATGACAGGTCCTCTTTATTGTGAGATCTGGGGTCAAAAAGACCTCACACCTCACAACTACACTAAAAAAGAAAAAAAAAAAAAAAAAATTGTTGAAAGAGGAAAAAAAAAAAAAGCAAAAAAAAAAGCGGCCCTTTAAACCGGTTGCTAGGCAACGTCTTTTGACGTAGCTCCGGTCCTCCAAGACCATAGAGTTGAGTGAGGGCCATCTTGCCCTCACTCGACTTCCTGTCTCTGAGGATTCGGGACCGGATAGTTTTCCCCGCTGCCGGCGGGTCCGGTAAGCTGGGAAAACGTCTGGGACGCGGCAGGAGGGGGGGGGGGCACCTCTTCCCCTGCACCGTAAGGGTAATTCCGTGGCGAATCCGCCACTGGGACCACCCTTATCTGAAAGCCGACCGCCCGCCGTTTCAAAAAATACCGGGGTTATGGGGGCTATCTGCTGCCATAACTCCAGTATTTAGCTTTTAATGGCCGACGCATATAGTCGTTAGGCGGTCAGTAAGTGATTGCATGTATATGACAAACAGGTGACGATGACTGATGGGGTGACAGGTGACGATGACTGATGGGGTGACAGGTGACAATGACTGATGGGGTGACAGGTGACGATGACTGATGGGGTGACAGGTGACGATGACTGATGGGGTGACAGGTGACGATGACTGATGGGGTGACAGGTGATGATGATTGATGAGGTGACAGGCGACGATGATTGATGAGGTGACAAGTGACGATGATTGATGGGGTGACAAATGACAATCACTGACGGGGTGACATGTGACGATGATTGATGGGGTGACAAGTGACGATCACTGATGGGGTGTCAAATGACGATGATTGATAGGGTGACAGATGACGGTGACTGATGGGGTGACAGGTGACGATGTTTGATGGGGTGACAGGTGACGGTGATTGATGGGGTGACAGGTGACGGGCGATGGTCACTGATGGGTGACAGGTGACGGGCGATGGTGCACGGCGGTACTGATGGCAGTCTCTGGTGACCGGTGAATTTTAGGCTACGTTCACATGTGAGCGTAGCGATCACGGGCAGAATCACTGCGATTCTGCCCGTGATCCAGAAATCATTGCAAATCGCGGGACGCCTGTGCGTTGCCCGTGATTTGCAATAGCACCCCAAACGCTGTGCGATGTTGCAGCGATTTCCGCCTGCCGAATCGAGGTAACATCACGCAAATAACGCATGACGCCCCAAAGAAACTCTTGTACCTTTTTTGGGCATCATGCGATGTTTGCGCGATGTTACCGCGATTCGGCAGGCGGAAATGGCGGCAACATCGCACAGCGTTTGGGGTGCTATTGCAAATCACGGGCAACGCACAGGCGTCCCGCGATTTGCAATGATTTCCGGATCGCGGGCAGAATCGCGGTTATTCTGCCTGCGATCGCTACTCTCACATGTGAGCGTAGCCTTATGGGTGTCAATTTCTGGGCACTGATGAGGTGACTGTTGGGTGACAGGGGACATTGGGGGGGGCTGAGGACTGTGTGGGGGACCTTTATTTGTGTGCTTTTTACTTTTTACAGGGGTACAGAGCAGTAACTCAATGTTTCTAGCTCTTCTCCCCTCATACTGGAAGCTGTATGAGGAGAGAAGAGCTAGTAACACTGAGTTACTGCTCTGTGTTTACATTTTGTGATCGGCTGTGAATGGATTCACAGCCGATCACATAGTAAACAGTCACTGTCAGTGACTGTTTACTACCGCCGGTGACAGCTGTGTTCCTACGGAACACAGTGCCACCGACATGACCGCGCTGCGCGCTCCCGATCGCGCATGCGCGGTCATCTCCCGGGCGCCTCCATTGTGATCGGCTGTGTCATTGGAACACAGCCGATCACGTGGGAAACAGCCATGCCTATTGGCTGTTTCCCCCCTGCCGGTGACCGGCTGTGTCCCGGGGACACGCCGACACCGGCAGTGCACGGCGGCGCGCCCGCGATCGCGCGCCTGCCGTGCATTTACTGGGTCACGTCATATGACGTCCGCCCAGGATAATAGCCGCACCGTCCCGCCGTCATATGACGGCGGGCGGGCGGTAAGTGGTTAAAGTGGTTGTAAACCCTTACATATACCCTATGAAGTGGCTAACCCCAAGTGATACACAGAGGAACCAAATCCTCCTACATAATGCAAGTTGTACCTGTTTATCTGCAGTCTTCTATTCTCTACTTAAGTTCAAAGTGCAGAATTTACACAGCTTGTCTGATCTTTCATAAAGCAGGTTCAAAATAGCTAGCTAGGTGCTTTCCCAGACGGGAGGGTAGTAGTTAATATTTCCCAGTTCTTTGGTCTTTTTTTTTTATCTGGGTTAAACCAGCTGATCCTGTGTTATATAAAAGGGACAGGGGGTCCATGCTTAGAAAGTTGCAGGTCAAAGAAGACCCATAGGGGTTTAGGGCCTGTAATAGGCCAGAGAGAGAGAGAGAGAGAGATCCAGGACCCCTAAGGGAGAGAAACGGAGAGCAACACCTGTGAGGGGAAGGAGAATGTTGCTCACTACTACTTGGATGTAAAATCATCAGAACTTGAAGTTCACCCCATAGACACCAGCTTCTGGAGGGTGCCTCTGATGGACACTGTAATTACATGGACACTATCTATGAAGGTATGCTGGGGCAGCACACAGCCTGTAGATAGGGTTAGGGATTTAGGGAAATATTGTCTCTCTGAATTTTGGACATTGTAATACCTGCACTTTGCTGCGTAAAGTTTGGAAACCTTGTCCCCGCCTGGTCTGAAGTAATTCAGAGGAGTGTAATGCAAGTAATCGGCACTACCTCATGGTTCAGGTCACTAGATACTTGTGGTATGAAGTAGGGATTGACCGATTATTGGCAAAGCCGATATATTGAGGGCTGATATGCACTTTCCACGATATATCGGAATCGGCCACCAAGGTTACCGATATTGCCGATATTTCAGAAAGTGCTTGTACCGGAGTGATGCCGGTACCAGCGTCCATAGCCGACCGTCAACTGTTTTTTAATGACAATCGATGCGGCTGAGAAGGACGCCCCCCCCCCCCCCCCGCTGCCTTCTCTCGTCCCACCAGGAGGTGATCAAACTGATCAAATACCACCAAAAGAAAGCTCTATTTGTGAGAAAAAAAGGATATCAATTGTATTTGGGTACAGCGTCGCACGACCGCGCAATTTTACGTTAAAGTAACGCAGTGCCAAATCGCAAAAAAATGGCTTGGTCATTAAGGGGGTGAACCCTTGGAATCACACTCCTGTGATTGTTTCTTCCCCTAATTGCTTTGCCCTTCCCTCCCCTGCCCACGTGTTCCCTACAATATTTAAGAGCTGTTCATGTATAGTTGATTTATTATGACTGAGGCCTATGTAGGAGGCTGAATCATGCCAATTTTTAGCAACTGATTCCTTTTTATGGTTTGATGGATTAAATAAAGGTATCAATTTTTAATGCCAAGACGTCTTGGTGTCGGATTTTTATTCTCTTCAGTAATGCCCTGTACACACGTGCAGATTATCTGAAGACTTTTGTCTTCAGATTTACCTTTTCTATGTAGTGCAAGGGCCTGCCGGATTGCATACAAATTGAAAGTGTTTAGGTTTGACCTCATATTATATGGTTTTAGTAAGTCTACAGACAAAAGTCTGCAGATAATCTGCACGTGTGTACGGGGCATTAGAGGAGATTTGGGGTGGAGAGCTGCTGTTTGAGCAGAAACAAGGAAAATGGCCTCTGCCCCCACCTATAACTGGCCTTCATAGCAAAGAACACATGGAAGGGCAACGCACATGAGACAAAGATAAAAATTCCCAGTTCAATTTTCTAACCAGTTTGTTTACCAACCAAATTAACCTAACAGTTTGCATCAAAACAGGGGTTTAGTTAGCACACATTTGCAAACGCATGTGTAAGCTGCAGGGCCACTCCACGGCACCCTGTGTTACCTGCAGTCCTAACTCTGGTAAATTATGAGAGCCTTCACAGTGGAAGCACATGCAAGCTAATGTATATATAGAGGGCAGGTGAGCCTGGAGGTGGCCCATCCCTCCTGAAAGGTAATTGGGGGCATAATGGAAGCCCAGCCAATGGTACAACAGCAAAGGCATCCAGTATGTCCACTCACCAGTATAAATTAACGAGGAAAAGGGCCTCTGCCCCCAATTATAACTGGCCTTCATAGCAAAGAACACATGGAAGGGCAACGCACATGAGATAAACAAAGATAAGATGACAGGCATTTTGCTTCAGGTGCTAGAATGGTCAGATGTGAACAGGGGCCATTGAAATAAATAGCATTTGGCTTATGGAGGATTTTAGTGTGACAAGCTTCAAACAGAAAATCGCTCAGGTGTGAATGAGGTTGAAGAGTTAATGAAGTGCACGCATGAAGTCCACGCTATATGTACGGTGGGACCTCACACCATTACAGAGAGAGTGGTAGTGGGGATACGCAGGATAGGTGGATGTGGCTCACGAGGAAGGAAACTCAGAGGACGTGAGGAACACCCTGTCACGGTGACCTGCCCTGAAGTTACACTCTGTAGAGCTCAGTAAGGATGCTGATTTGAGGGAAGAGACACACCCCTCTTCATACAGTACACAGGAACAGAGCTGAGGCTGTCAATCAGCTGGAGGTCCCTCCCCTGTCAACTTTTTTTCTCTTGGTGTCAGAAAACCTTGTCAGAAAAGACTCATGTAGATAGCAGAGGAATGACACAGCAGACAGAAATGACACTCAGTGTTCTGGATTGAGACAAGTACACACTATAGAGGAATATGCTTTGTTTATATTTCATGTCTGAGGTTTACAACCATTTTAAGTATGCTTACATGATTGCGGAAAAGGTGCATATATAGCCCATGGATCTTCAAAGTGCAATTCATAGAACATAAGCTGCTACATAAAAACTAAACCTAACATTTTAAAATTGCAAGCAGGCATTTCTATATTGCAGAAGAGATGTGCATGCCTCTTCCGCAAAAATACCCACTTACAGTAAGGGAAAAAAGTATTTCATCCCCTGCTGATTTTGTAGGTTTGCCCACTGACAAAGAAATGATCAGTCTATAATTTTAATGGTAGGTTTATTTTAACAGTGAGAGACAGAATAACAAGAATATCCAGTAAAAAAATGTTTCAAAAAAGTTATAAATTGATTTGCACTTTAATTAGTGAAATAAGTATTTGACCCCTTTGCAAAACATGAGTTAGTACTTGGTGGCAAAATCCTTGTTGGTAATCACAGGGGTTAGACCTTTGTTGTAGTTTGCCACCAGGTTTGCACACATCTCTGGAGGGATTTTTTCCCACTCCTCTTTGCAGATCCTCTACAAGTCATTAAGGTTTCAAGGCTGACGTTTGGCAACTCAAACCTTCAGCTCCCTCCACATATGTTCGATGGGATTAAGGTCTGGAGACTGGCTATGCCACTTCAGGACCTTAATGTGCTTCTTCTTGAGCCACTCGTTTGTTGCCTTGGCCATGTGTTTTGGGTCATCGTCATGTTGGAATGCCCATCCACTGATCCATTTTCAATGCATTGGCTGAAATAAGAAGGTTCTCTCCCATGATTTGATGGTACGTGGATCCGTCCATCGCCCCTTTGATGCAATGATGTTGTCCTGTCACCATAGCAAAGAAACACCCCTAAAGCATGTTTCCACCTCCATGTTTGATGGTAGGGATGGTGTTCTTGGGGTCATAGGCACCATTTATCCCCCTCCAAACACAGTGAGTTGAGTTGATGCCAAAGAGCTTGATTTTGGTCTCATCTGACCACAACACTTTCACTCAGTTCTCCTCTGAATCATTTAGATGTTCATTAGCAAACTTCAGACAGGCCTGTACATGTGCTTTCTTGAGCAGGGGGACCTTGCGGGCGCTGCAGAATTTCAATCATTCACAGCGTAGTGTGTTACCAATTGTTTTCTTGGTGACTATGGTCCCAGCTGCCTTGAGATCATTGACAGTATTCTCTTGTGTAGTTCTGGGCTGATTCCTCACTGTTCTCATGATCATTGAAACTCCACCAGGTGAGATCTTGTATGGATTCCCAGACCGAGGGAGATTGATAATTATTTTGTGTTTCTTCCATCTGCGAATAATCGCACCAACTGTTGTCACCCTCTCACCAAGCTGCTTGTCGATGGTCTTGTAGCCCTTTCCAGCCTTGTGTAGGTCTACAATCTTGTCTCTGACATCCCTGGACAGCTCTTTGGTCTTGGCCATGGTGGAGAGATTGGAATCGGATTGATTGCTTCGATGAACAGGTGTCTTTTACACAGGTAACAAGCTGAGATTAGGAGCACTCCCTTTAAGAGAGTGCTCCTAATCTCAGCTTGTTACCTGTATGGAAGACTCCTGGGGGCCAGAAGTCTTGCTGATTGATATGGGAATAAAATACTTAATTCACTCATTAAAATGCAAATCAATTTATAACTTTTTGAAATGCGTTTTTCTGGATATCTTTGTTGTTATTCTGTCTCTCACTGTTAAAATAAACCTACCATTAAAATTATAGACTGATCATTTATTTGTCAGTGGGCAAACGTACAAAATCAGCAGGAGATCAAATACTTTTTCCCCTCACTGTACCTGTCTGCTCGCAATCTTCTAATGAATGAACACTGAGTTGCGCATGCATTTCCGGGACACTCCAGCTGTGCCGGAAAGACTGACTCCTGTGCATAGGTATGGAATGATGTCATCTCCCACTGCTAATCAAGAGGCTAAATACCCGGCACCTGGAAAGAGCTGGAGGAGAAGATGACAATGGTTGGCAAAAGATGTAACCATGTCGCTATAAAGTTGGGGCAAGTATTATGTGGAGTTTTGTTCCACTTTATATCTACCATAGGTTTATAGTTTACAGTTTCACAAAAGGCATCATGTAAATTATGTAATTTAATCATTGGATTATTTGCATTCTGTATAAGCTCATTTGCTCAGTAGATTGTTATAAAAAGCTGAATGCACTCCTAAATACACAAAATATAACTAGATACTAATATTTATAGGCAATAGCACCAGAGCGAATTGATCCAGGGAACATCCGATTGCCTCTTTGGGGATCAGAAAGGAATTTATTTTTCCCCACTGGACCTAATTGGACCATGCTTTACAATATATAGGGTTTTTTTTCTCTGGGTAGAATTGTGTATATGGAGGTTTTCTATTTGTTTATTCTAATTGCTTTTTTCTATTGGTTGAACTAGATTGAACTGTTTTTTTTTTTTTAAACCTTCCTATGTAACTTTGTATTATATAAAATCAAGAGCAGACCGAACAAATCTTACCATATCAACACAAAATGGTCTAATCTGCTTGCGTTGTATTTTTCTCATCCACAAGATGGCGTACTAACCATCTACGTTTTGGAATATGCTTCTAAAATGATGAGATGCAGAATATTTTTTTGTATTTCTCCAGTGTATATTCATTTGGCAAACTACATTTACATGAAAATTGTATAAATCTGCTTAACTATAATCAGTACACAGCCCAATGGTTTATGCAGACAAATATTTGAATAATCCATAAATATCAACATTATTAAATAATTTCTGTTGGGCTAGCATAACTAAATTCATTGCACATAATCCTGATGGATTGATTGTGGAGCAAAACATGCCCAATTACAACATTTTATTACATTTAAAAAACTTCTGAATGTAAAAGTAAAGTAGAAGAAAAGGTATTACAAGAACTTATCAGGTACAAAAAGTTTAAGGTGTGTCAAACATAAATTGATTTTAGATATATTTAGAGATCCGGTACCAACATCCCTATACTTAGATATAAGTAACGCTCTGAGATTCCAGAGTTCTCGTATATACGAGGAAAAGGAGGGCTTGGCTATACCAATTTGTTTGGGACTTTTAAGGTACCAATAAAGAAAATTTGGATAAAGACAAAAGACATATATAAAAAATTATAAATTTTATTCACAACTTTAAAAGATTCATCTCATTAGACGTTTTTTAGGATGAATGTTGGCAGACAAAGAGACATACAAAAAACAAACAGGAAAACCATATATCTATAAACAGTGGAATATATCACATAGTTGAATATTGTTGTATGTATAGAGTCAAATGGCTGGTAATTGCTCAGAGTGAACAAGCAAAGGATTCGTCCACTAGGGCAAGAAACAGCGCCCGCCCGACATGTTTCACCACAAAGGCTTCTTCAGGGGCATAGCATACAGTATATTGCAGGTTATATTGCTATATGATACATAAAACAGAAACAAAAACAAAAAAAGAGAAAATATGTTAGCAACAAACCAACATCAGAAACATTTGTATTGCTTAAGGTGGTGCATGCCAAAGGTCGTGCAAGTGTCCAGGGGAACAAAGTTTCCTCTACTGCTAGGGGGACCCCAGACACCAAGGGGAAACACCGAAGCGTAATGCGCATGCAAGACAACCAGGGGTGAAATTCATACTGGGGGGGGACGGATGCGGGAGCAGATATTAGTAGATAGAATCATATAGGTGTATAATAGAAGCCTAACATAAGATGTTTGAAACTGCATGCAATATGCAGAAAAGTCTAAACAAAGGGCATATTGTACCTCAAAAAGAATAGTAAAACACCTTCATATAATATAGATATAGAGGTATTTAGGATATTAGGAGTGGTGGGGAATGCGGTTGTGCACCGTCTGTTGCTCAGGTAGTTTCTCCGTACGGTAATTTATAATAGCATTATCTAAAATAGCAATATCAAGGAAAAAGCCATTAGATTGGATCCATAGGATCATAGAAAACAAAGTAGGGAATGAGTGAAGAGAAAAGGCTCCAAGTACCAAGGCTTGAGAGACTAAATTGTGTATATACCTGAGAATAGTTATGAGCAACTAGAGTTAGTATAGCGGTATACTGCATCGTATATACTGGTAACGTTGGGTCAGACTGCACCACCCATACAGACGGTCCAGGCTCCCAGGTGAGATAATAAGATGCTGAAGGGGGATAGACAAAGAAAATAATGCCTAAGGTCATCTCCAAATTGTGTTAAGTATGTTCGAGAAGCTGAGAGATATATGCAGAGTTACTTACCGCTACGAGCTACAGGTCCAACATTCCCACACACTAGCGCCATAATGAATGGCGTGGGTTTAAGTATCCGCTCCAACCCGACAAACGCACTTCCGGAGAAGTGACGTCCGCCGGGCCTTATCTTATCAGGTACTGTAAATGTTGGTCCCCCTTAGCTCTGATCCTCCCTGTATATATTCTGTAAAACAAAACAAAAAAGAAATTGCATTTTTCTTCTATCCTGACAAATGTTCCAGTCCCTGCTGCAGAGAAACACCCCCATAACAGGATATTACCACCTCCATGCTTTACTGTAGGAATGGTGTTATTTGGATGATGAGCTGTATGGGATTTCGGACAGACATATTGTTTGGTGTTGAAGCCAAATGATTCAATTTTAGTCTAATACAAATATTACAAAGTCTAGATGTGCAAAGGTAGTAGAGACCTATCCAAACAGACTAAAGGCTGTAATTAAAGCAAAAGATGCTTCACACACATACTGACACAAGGGGGGGGGGATCCTTTTTTCAACTCAGTAAATCTGTTTTTGAATGTTTTTTTTATTTATTTTTTTCTAACAATTTGTGTAATATCTTTCACTTGGATGGTATAAGTTGCACTAGAAAATATAGCTTTGGAGGTGCCGCTTCCCTCTGGATGTAAAGGATACAACGTTTTTACCTGCTCCTTGTTTCTCAACAGATCTCACCTTTATGGTAAAGCTCAAATGCAAAATTATATAAATACCATTGACTTACTGTGTGGACATATTGTAAATTATGTGTTCTCTTTAGACAAAACAGTCCCCCTGGGGAAGACCTCTCACAGGTCGAAACGCGTTGGGGTGTGTGCTCCCCCAGCATCCGTTCTGGGGTTGAAGTGATATACCATCATGTCATTTTATGTTATGAGTTATTGAGATCAATTGATATTGTAGTTACTGGAGCTTTCATGTCTTTCCCCCTGTTGGGGTTTTAATATTTGTATATGTCATTTGTTAATAAAGTATACTTTTATCATACATATTTTTTTCATTCACTCACTACCTACTGTGCTGCCTAAAAACCCACTGGGGGTCGATACCTCGGTATCAAGTTTTTTTCCATTTATCATTACCGGGTGAGCAGCCACTCCACTGTTCAGTGTTGTATTTTTATTATAGAAAATATAGCTGGGTAATACAAAAACTGTGTCTGTCTTCATTTCAGGCTGCAAAGCAACAAAATGTGATTTTGAAAGGGGGTGATTCTTTTACTATATATAGTAGGCTCGCACGAGGTGAAAAATGCATTGCATTTCTGAAAAGATCAAAAGATTTAGTTCTGTATTTGCTGACTTTTTTTTATAACCTTGAAAATAAAAATGAATGCAGCTACCCCAGGCTACATTATATTCCATTTAGGTCTTCATACAGCAGTGTGGTTGCCTCTAATGCCATCCAGTGCAATGCAGAAAAAAATGCAGCATGTCTGTATTTTTCTGTACTGCACGTCATACCAGATACAGAAAAATGCAGGTTTTTCCATATGGTGTGAATGAGGCCTAAGGGTGCTGATAAGTCTCTAAATTTTGAATAATGGAGTGCTAAGAGTAACAACTAAAATATATTAGCAAATATCTAAGCAAAGAATAGCAGATGTAGCTTGGAATGTATAACTTAGTGGTGAATAAAGGCACCATGATAACGTAGATCATATACAGCATTATGTGTAATGACTCTGTGTGAATTTAAGCACTCTTATAATGTGCTGAGCAGCATTTAACCTCCTTTCTCCACCCTGGGCTGAGACTCTTCCTGTAAAATGATTAAAGCAGTTTTATTTTTACATTTAAACAGCCACTCCCTGCAAATGCTGTGTCATTATCATTTCATGTGCAGTCTTACTGCACAAACCACATATGTAGAGCTGAGAACTGAGTATTATGTATTGTCATAGTATCATCTGTTTTGATGGTAAAAACCTGTGAACCATGCAAGCCTAGATTTTTATGTTTTCATGTGATTTTGGAGAATTTTTGTTGCACCTTTTTTTAGGTACTTTCAGGCTTAAAGGGAAATTTGAGTCCTTGCAGTAGGAGTTGCATCAGCAATACAAGAGTAAGCTGCTCATTTAGGTCAAGAGGAAAAGTACCTGACCCCTCGTCCTTCCAGCAGATGGCACTCCCCCATACAGTGGACTGTCCCTTAATGTTATCACATCCAATGCAGGCCTATAGAACCTATAAAATTGGTTTTGATATGGTCAGGACCTTGGACAGCTGGAGTGTGTGTGGGTGGGATGGGAGGACGCTGTGGGGACCAGTCTAGCAACATGTAGGATCTAGTAAGTAAATCTTATTTTCTATGCTCTCTAGACCTAAAGCCCCGTACACACGCACAGATTGTTGGCCGTAAATTGTCGGCCAATGTCCGATCTGCCGATTGTCGGCTTGTTAGTATGATGCTTCCCACAACCAACTGCGAATTTTCAGCCGGAAAAAATCTGGTGTGCATGCTATAAATTTTTTGTTGGCCAACAAAGAACAGCCGATTGTTTTCCTCAGTCAGTACAGATTTCGGCAGACAAAAATCAGATGAGCAAGACTGGGCATGCTCAGAGAAGAAAAAACACACGGAAAGTCAACCATCACATGACATCGCTTCTGAAGTTGGTTTTTGTTGGCCAACAAAAGTCCAGTGCAAGTCTAGAGCACATTTCAACCAACAAACAACACTGGACAAAAGAGGGCCGATCGGTCGGCCAACAATCTGTGCATGTTTACGAGGCTTAAATGAGGAAATGACCCCTGCAGTTGGGCTACAAAAATGTATGATCATGCTCCAAAGAAACTCTTGTACTTTTTCTGGGCATTGAGCGGCAGCATTGCTCAGAAGTGAAAAGGCACAAGAAAACACCATGGAAATCTGGTGGTGAGCGTTAAAGCACTTCTTAAAACATGCTTCAAATCAAATCATTCAGGTAAGAATGGGGCTAGGAGTTTTGAATATTCTGCAAGAATCCAAACAGTCCATATTTGGCCACACACAAAAAGGTAACAATACAGTGTGTGTATAAACCATTCAATAAATATCGTGATCCAATAAAGTCCTTCAAATACATATATTTTTAAGCAAAATTAATTTCAAATGAAATAATTCAAATAAAACATCTAATGTAGATTAATGGTGTAATAACTAAAAGGTTCCCATCACTAATTTGATTCTTTTAAGTTTAGACAAATCTTTCCGTGCTTAAACATTGTGAATCAAGCATATAAAAAATAGGCGGAAAAAAAAAACTAGTCCAAACTTGTGAATAGTGTGGTGAAAAAGATCCTGTTGACTGGATGCTCTACACACGAAAGTGTACCACCACCTTGGATATAAAGGACTGTTAGCAGAGCAAATTTAATTTTTATATAGAAAAAGGAGTCACGTTGGGGAACATGTACCACCTCCAGGACTCCATATATGGTCACCAACACAGCACATCCAATGAAGCAAGGTATTCATACAAAGAGAACCAGGAATACCCCACCAGACGTCAGATGTGACCAAATGTGTAGGGCGGAGTTATCACTCATGACATCACAATGCACGCTATAATCAGGAAGTGACCGGTATGAATCCTGGGACCTGTATTTTTATATTGATGAGCGCTTGATGTATTTTATAAATATGCGAGTGGCTAGTACGATTTCAATACATTTTCTATACAGTTTGACACTGTCAGTATTACTCGTTCTCTTGGTATTTCACTGCACATGCATGAGTCATGCTGCTCTTTCGGAATGGATCCGCATCAGAACTGTATCTAAATCGCAGCTGAACCGTTGAAACAGCTACATTGGAAATTGGTAAAGAAAATCACACCGCACATGCTTGAACCCGGTCTAAGAATAAAAATAAGTATTGGTAATGGATATCGGCGAGTATAGTACTTGGGAAAAAGTATTGGTACTCAAACTCGGTCTTTAAAAATTGTTATCGGTGCATCCCTAAAGTAAAGTAAATTTTCAATGTATAATCATGACAGCTACACTTTACACAGGTATTGATTACAACACTGCATTAAATTGATTGTAAATGCTCTGTAAAAATATTAACAAACCAGTTTATACGTACCTGCTCTATGCAAAGGAATTGCATAGAGCACCGCTAGATCGCTTCTTCTTGGGTCCCCAGCTTCTGCCCAAGCCCCACTTTCAAGCTTAGCGAAGCCAGTAAAACCAGGAAGTGTGGGGGAAGAGAGAAGAGATGCAGACATGCACAGTGCAAACAATATACCAGGGTGCTAAATCTTATTGGCCAGTAGTGGTGCGGATGTCTTTATAAATCACTTGGCTGTGAGTGTCAATTGTGGACTAATTCCAATGCCACACATAATGCTCAACTACATTCCCAAGCAATAAACACTCTTGCTTTGGTATTGAAATAGTGTGCCAATCTCAGAAAAAAATCCAATGGACCCTTGAGTCAATAAGGGGTTAAAAACAAAGTCCTCAGTGTGTAAATGGTATCCACATAAAAGCAGCGATCATAATTGGTGCTTACACTGGTTTCCTGCAATGTGCAGTGATTGAAAAGCACAGTGCACTACAAGTGGCGCACTCTCACAAACTACCCGACCACTGGGTATAATGTGGCAAGATCTGTGCTCCCTGGAAGGTGAGAGTGGAGGAAGCTGAAGCATTCAGGCCAGGGGGGACGCTAGAGCTGATCTGTGGCACTAGAAGTGCTTTACCGCTTACAGGAAGTCCTCAGGCGGCCATATTACCGGAGTCCATAGTGCCAGTAAGCATACAGGGTCTCAAAGATGACATGTTTCAGAGGGCTTGCCTCTATCAAATCTTGGAGAGGGATGAGTTCATTAAAGTAAAAAAAAAAAAAATGTTTAGGCTTTATAACCACTTCCTTTCCATAAAACCTCTGTTCCTTATTCCATTAACCTGTTCCAGCGAGTGACAAATCATGCTGCAGTGCGGCCCATGGCGAATTCTGGGGAGGACGTCATGATGTCCACCCAGATCTGGAGTAGTCCCGTCTGGCCTTCATTAAAATATAGGCTGGGCAGGATTGTTCTAGAACTGGAAGAACGTCTATAGGGTGTCCTCCCCAGAACGTCTCATGCTGTGGCATGATCTGTCACCCACTGTACACAGCAGATAACAGATCACTGTAGCAGCCCGCTGCCAATACCATGTGATCGCTGTGACCAATCACAGCAGATCACATGACAATTGTACGCAATGGATGGCTTCAATTCATTGGGGTTGATTTACTAAAGGCAAAGCCAATTTGCATTGCAAGTGAACTTGGAATTGCAGTAGCTATAGATCCGAGGGCAAGATCTGAAATGAGGGAGGCTCTGCTGATTTATATTATCCAATAAGGTGCAAGCAAAAATGCTGTTTTTTATTATCCTTGGATGGGCCCCCAGATCTATAGCGACTGCCCTCCCAAGTGCACTTGTAGTGGATTTGCCTTTAGTAAATAAACCCCACAGTGTACTATTGTGTTGAGCTCTGTACTTGGTCACAATAATTACATAGTAAAGATAGGGCCAATCTAAGCCCATCTGAACTGTGATTAGCTGTTGCCAATCATAGGTAATCACAATAGTAAACACTGAATGAATCTATTCCATTCATCAAAAACGGCTGTTTATACCAGTGGTATTCACTATTATAAGCAATATGTGCAAAAAAAAAAAATGTAAAAAAAATGTAATAAAAAGAAAATGAATACTTATACAGTGTCTCTGATCACTGCCACACCAGTTATATGACGATACTGGACTGGTGACAGTATGAAAAAAATTAATAAAATAAAACATTGTGACAATAAATAACTTACTATGCCCCTTACTAAATACCTTGGAAATCTTCTATCTTGACATATGAGTAAAAATACTGCGTTATGGTACACCACTGGGGAATGTAACCAGCAAGGACAACAAGTTTCAGCATATTCAGGACAATATAAAGTGCTTGTAACATTCAGCCCGTGTGTATGTTCGACAAGCATGCTGTAAAAGCAGCTCCCGATCAGCGTTCTCAGCCAATGGCTGAGGGTGCTGATCAGAGCGTTCTGGCGTGGGATTGTCCCCCTATCATAACACAACAGCTCAACTGGGCAGATCGCTGTACTAACGTCAGATAGTTAATACAGTGGCTCCGACCGAAGCTGGGTTGAATGAAAAAAACTACTGGTGTGTACGATGCTTTATAGGGGCCACACCAGTTGTTGAGTGAGTGGGGACACTGAAGGGGAGCATCATTTTCACTTAAAGAGACAGCACTTTAAAAATGGCAGGACTGATCATCACATTCTGCATAAAGTTACAAAGGTATGACTAATTTAGGAATGACACGTGTTTATGTATTTATCCATTCTTTATTTTACATAATTTGTTTTTCCAATTGTTTAATTTCTTATTGCAAATGTATTTATCACAAGTACACAAGTGGGAATTTGCATTTATGTAACCAGGTAGCGCTCAAAACACCTATGTATAAAATACCTTGGACTGTCTACTTTCCAAAAAGAGGTCATTTGGGGGATTTTTGTACTGTTCTGCCATTTTCGGGCCTCAAGAAACGAGTGAGGTCAGTCAGTACATCAGGATAGATACATTTTCAGACATAATACCATAGTTTGTGGACTCTAACTTACCTAAAGACTAAAAAAAAAAAAAACACTGATTTCAGTTATTTTCATTAAATGTAGCACAATACATTTTGGTCTAAAACTTATGAAGGTTTTTTTATTTGCAAAATTTTCTAACACAGAAATACCTTTTTTTTTTTTCAAAATTTGCAGCTTTTATTTAGCAAAAAAAAAAAAAAAAAAAAAACAGTAGTGATTAAATACCACCAAAAGAAAGCTCTATGTGTGAAAAAATGATTAAAAAAAAAAAATGTATATGGATACAATTTTGGAGGATCACACAAATTCAAAGTGTGAAAGCTGAAAAAATGGCCTGGGCAAGAAAGGGAGTGAAAGAGCCTGGTATTGAAGTGGTTAAAGAACAAGGAATATGTGTCTTAACTAATTTTAGGAATTATTCTAATTACACTAAAAATTTGATTGATGACTATTTGGTTATTGTTTTTGCCCATCCTAAAAGCACCAGAATACATGAAATCCTCAAGAAAACAACTTTTTAAAAGGAAAACTTTCTAAACAACATGCATCATCCACACTTTACATGTTCAACAGTATTGATAGCCACACAAAACTAAAATGTAGAAGGGAAGAGTTAAAACATTTTTTTTATACTATACATCTCATTGGAAAGATTTCCCTTCACTGAAGTAGTTGGCTCAGAAGATTTTATATATATATGTATGAAGGTCAAACTTCATAGTTCAGTACAAAGTAAAATATGATGTGCAGAAGCAACCATAGAAACCTGTTAGAAATAACCTTTCATTGATTCGAGAACAGTAAACCTAAATATGACTGGCATGGATTCCCTTTATTTGCACACAACAGTACTGAGCTTTGCAAGCTAAAATCAATGCACTTTTGTTGAGAGAAAAAAAAACATTCCCCTCTGGGTGATCTATGTATATTGCAAAGATTTTAACAAACTTTGTTGCAGATTCCTACCTTCTGTTATTCTGAAGGACTTTCAGCTGTGTGTCTGTGTCCATATGAAAAGTGAATCTGTATGGGAGTGGTTTTATAATTATCAATCAGCTGCTGCACCTGCAGGGCACTAATGGGTCTGCATCCCTTTAAACATGATTTCCCTTTGAGAGTATCTGACAAAAAAATAAAAAATAAACATTTTTGCTGCAGGGGATGCCAGAAATCTGACTTGTATCTTACATATACTGTAGTTACATAGCAGGTGAGGTTGGATAAAGACAATAGTCCATCCAGTTCAACCTGTGTAGGTGTGTGTGGCCGTAATCATCTCTCATACCCCTTAATGTTTCGATCTTTGAGATGTGCGTCAAAGAGTCTTTTAAAAAATAGCCATACTCCCCGCAGTAACTACCATTTGTGGCAGGGAATTCCACAGTCTTGTAGCCCTTACAGTAAAGAACCCCCTGCGTGTCCTGTGGTTAAATCTCTTCTCCTCTAATCGCATTGTATGGCCTCCTGTCCTCATGCATTCCTTGCGACTGAATAGTTTTTTTTTTCTATGCTCAGATCACCGTTGAGGTATTTGTAAATCGCTATCATGTCCCCTTTCACTCTTCTTTTCTCCAGGGAGCATAAATCTAGTGGTTCTAATCGCTCTTCGTAATTAAGGTCCTCTAATGCCCTAATAAGTTTTGTTGCCCTTCTCTGTACTCTCTCAAGCTCCAATACATCCCTTCTGGGGACTGGCGACCAAAACTGGACAGAATACTCCAGATGTGGATAGACCAGAGTTTTTTTTTAGAGTGGTAGGATTGTATTTTTATCTCTGGAATACATCCCCTTCCTTATGCATGCCAAAATTCTGCCAGATTTGGCAGCTGCAGCTTGACATGCTATTGCCTAATCTATCTTCCACTAAGACTCCCAGATCTTTCTCCATTTTTGATACTCCCAGAGGTCCCCCCCCCCAGCTTGTATTTTGCTTTTATGTTATTGGTCCCTAAGTGCAATACCTTGCACTTATCCACATTAAAGCTCATTTGCCATGAAGTTGCCTACTCTGTTATTTTGTTCAGGTCATTCTGTAAGATTTCTGCCTCACGACGTGAAGTTATTGCCCTGCTCAATTTTGTGTCATCTGCAAAAACTGAGATCGAGCTCCTGATTCCGTCCTCAATGCTACTTATGAAAAAATTGAACAAAATTGGTCCCAGAACTGAGCCTTGGGGGATCCCAGTTATCACTCCAGACCAGTCCGAGTATGCATTGTTTATTACCACCCTTTGGACACGCCCCTTTAACCAGTTCCATATCCAAGAGCAAACCTTGTGGTCGATGCCTGTCGCCCTTAATTTATAAATCAAGCATTTGTGGGGAACTGTATCAAACGCCTTAGCAAAATCCAGGTACACCACATCCACTGGTCTCCCACTGTCTAGCTCACAACTAACCTCCTTGTAGAATGTTAACAGATTGGTTTGACAAGAACGCCCCTTTGTAAACCCGTGCTGATTACTGCTGATGTTGTTCTCTTTAGCAAACTCTTGGATATAGTCTCTTATCCCCTCCAGAAGTTTACATACGATCGACGTCAGGCTCATCGGCCTATAATTTCCCGGGATATGCCTCTGCCCTTTTTTGAACATCAGTAATGCAGACTTCTGGGAAAAGGAGTGAGCCAATCACACAAGAAATTAGTATATTTTTCAAAAATATTCCAACATGGCCGATCACTCAAATTTGATGGCCGCATAAAAATTGGCCATTGGTGTGAAATTAGAACTTAGTTACAACTTTCGAGAGAAAATTCTTTTGGAATTCAACCATGTATGGCTAGCCTTAAGCCATAACAGTTTTTGGATGGAAAAGGGAGAGGTTAGAAGTTTTTTTTTTTTTTGCGGCATCTGAGAGATTTAAAGAGTGACTCTTGTTGAGACGAGAAAAAAAAAACAAAAAACATTCCCCTCTGGGTAATCTACGTACATTGTAGGGATTTTAGCAAACTGTTGCAGATTCCTGCCTTTTCTTATTCTGAAAAAAAAAAAAAAAAACTTTGCTGGTCTATGTCCATGTGCAAAATGATTGCATAAGAGTGACTTTATAATGATCAATCAGCTGCTGCACTTGAATGAAGGGTACTTGACAAATTAGGTGGGGCCTCTGAAACACATCAAACACAACCCCCCTTCACACCCCTTGGTGCTTGCCCGGTTCATGGAGGACATCCGTAGATGATGCTGTTGTTCCATCTCCATATGGTGGGTCCGGTTTCCAGTGTTGCCAGTTGGCTGACTGTGCATCTTCATTACACACACACAGTCTTTTCCCTCCAAGTCCAAGCAAGCACTTATTTTACTTAAATGGAAGTGTGGATTTAGGTTTTTTTTAATAAATGATACAATACTTTACTTTTTTGAGCCCTGCACTGACTACTTTTTGTCTTTTACATGCTACAGAGGATCCTTCCCAGATCTGATATGCATAGCTGTGGAATGCTTTGAGCCCTCATCCATCCTTCTGAGTCTCACCCTGCACTCACTGTTTCCAAGGTTGCTGACCATCCATTTTGAGCCAAGAATTTATCATACCACCAGCTCTGGAGCCACACTATTATACTTCAGAACTTTACATATGTTTATTGATATTGCATTTGCCACCATTGCTCCATTGTTACTCCTGATTCAAACTTTGAACGCTGAGCGACTTTTTCTTTTTAGGTTTACAGAATAAAGTGGCAAGGTCTGAATGCCATTGGACAGGACTTCTCTTTGGGAGTATCTCAAAAATGTTTTTTTTTTTTTTGCAGCAGATGCCCTAAATCTGACTTGTGTCTTAGTGCAGACTCTTGGGGAAATCAGTAAGCCAATCATACCAGCAGGAAATTATATTTCTGGGGGAGGTTCTCTACACCATCTGTGTACAGAATGCCTTCAGGTTGCCATATTGCATTTTACAGAAAATTACAGAGCTGCGGAATGAAATGGAAATGTAATTTTTAATAACATTCATTAACAATATGCTTCATGTAGCAATTGTATATGCTATAATTTTTTTTTGCTTTTTTTCTCCAGCAAAAGTGGAATTACACTTTAACCTATTTGATCTACTAAGCATTTGTTTTGGGGGAAAAAAATTAGGAAAAATCCATTTCAATTTAACAGGAGGGGACATTTTCCATTGGAAGTATCCTGCAGTGACAATTTAAAAGGTAATTGCTCCTAACTTTGGAGGGGTTTCCACCCACTTCCAGTTTGGTTTCTAAAACAAAGTGATGGGATATCACCCTAGCAGGACAGAAAGCAAGGGAAAAAAAAATAACACTTGACAAATAGTATTTTTGATTTATTGTAAAACCATTTTCTTGGAGGTCATTAGGGGCACAGGATGAAGTATTCAGGTACATTGGATTATGCTGCCTGTAGGAGACTGGATACTGTCAAACAAAGCTGTAAAGTACAGCCCAGTATAACCCCTCTCAGGCTGCTTCAGTGTAATAGGAAGCAATAGTAGAATTGAATCATAGGAACAGAGGAGGGGCCTGTGTCCCCTATGGTGTTTTAAGAAAAGGATTTTATGGTAAGTCAAAAATCCTACTAATTGCATATTAAATGGACACAGGATGAAGTTTTCATGTAAATTGGGATGTTCAAAAGCAGTGCAACTGACAGCATTAAAAAAACATTATTTTGAGTTCAGAAATGGGACAACTGAGAAACGTCACCTGCTAAATTATCCAGCCTTGGAATTTCCATAGGAGACCGGGCAGGGGTGTGAAGTCTTGCCCAAGGCAGAATCTGATTGGCTTATATAGGGCAGCGAGAGTTTAGGTTCATACCTTATAGTTAAATGTGTGCCACTGCTCAGGCATTGCCTTAGCTTAATCTTGGCTGTATGACCCTGCAGTGAGGTGGTTAAGCATTGAAGGAATAACAATTATTCTGAGTTTCAGAATATTTATCAGGAAAACCTCTTTCTCCAGCCACCAAGTCCTTAGCACCATAACTGTGTCCAGGACGCCTCCTTAGCCTGACAGGCTGCCATCCATCACGAGGACCTTTCAAACTGGTGGAAGAATTCTGGCCCAGCACTACCAGAATGTTGAGTTGCAACAGTCTGGAGTGCAAATGGGCCTACAGAACTACTTTGAAAGAGGTCCCTAGTAAGCCCCTAATCCCCAATCAAAAAGTGGAGATTTGATTGGCTCCTTGACTGTAAAGTATAAACGCGGCAGCAGACAGTTTGGAGTTTGTCCAGGGGAAAGGAAACCTTGGACGGGGTCGTGGCTAGGATCAGGCACTTCTACTTTATACTCCAAGCAAAGCCAACTTCTGAAGATTTAAGATCTACCCTGACTGTAAGAGCAGTCTGTTGTAAGTTAGCACATAATGCAGAGAATGTTCAATGCTGCAACAATAATTTCAAAACACAGGACAAAGTTCACACTCACACGTGGATACAAGCACTGTATATATAGTGAAAAGTAAACACATTATTTACTGAAAGTAGCAATTTTTATTTGAGTTAAAATTATTTACAAAAAACCCAAAGACATACTTCATGAAACTGGTACAAACTTGATTTTTATTTTCCTGCCGTTGGCTTTTGCTCCAAATATCACAGCTGAGAAATACTGTATAAAATAAAAATAAGATTGGATTCAGAAAAGTACCCATTCTAGTCTCCAATGGCTTGTATTTACATAAATATATACAGAGGAGAGAAAAAAAAATGTTACTTTGAACTTCAGGTTAGGTTTCAAGTACCCTTAAAGCAGAATATTTGATGGGGTTTTCATCATGTACAACAATGAACAAAATGGCTCCCACCGCCACACTAAAGGCAGGCATAGATGGCTAGAATTTCCACCAAGAGAGGGAGAAAACAAAACCAATTCCCCCATCTATGCTACAAACACAGATGGAAGAATTTTCATTGCATTCAGGCAGTTGTGCCAGCTGGTGCCTGCATCCGATACTTCACCACCCAGCTCGGGTTTTTTTTTTTTTGATAGTTTGTCAAGCCAGGTATTTTAAGGGCCATCCATGGCTCAAATTCCAGAATTCAAGCAGGCAATGGGGGCTTTAGGCTACAGCATCTTCCATTACCATCCCAGAGCACATTCTAAAGAACGGAATCTTTAATATTACAAACCAATCATTTTTAATTATAAATATCGGTCACTTCAGGTAGGACTGCATACTGATAAAAGGTACATCAATGAATGAAGGAAAATCTTCATTTACTCTGAATCTAAAACAACTAGTTGGCAACTTTAAACCTCAAATCCCCATTGTCCTGCACCAAAAAACCTTGAAACTAATATGCCCAGTGTTAAGACATTGCACCTCTGATAACATTTTTATTAGAAAAAAAAAAACAAACAAAAAAACACAGTTTTCATTTTTAAACAATTTTTAAAAAGGAATGGAGATGAAAAGAGGCATTTTAAATTAACAAACGGGTTGGAGCAGTTGATAAAGTGTATAAAACGTTCAAGAGAGCCTGTCAGCTTACATCTAACCAATAAAAGGTAAAGATCCTACTGTGTTGTGTGCTATAAACACCCTCCACCTATAGTTTGCAGAGGGTTGCAGTAAATTTGGGTTCACTCTTTGCAAATGAGGTCATCAAAAACACTTACACGGGTTAGATGGAAACTGGCACAGTTGTGCTAACACCAAAAAAGGTGACTGAATTTACTAATTTTTCAAAACCAGAATTAGTAAAAAAAAATTTCAGCTACCATTCAATATTAACAGCTCAATTTTTGTGAACAAAAAGAAAAATGGAATTATGAAACATCAACAGCTTATAGTGATACATAGCAGTTAATGAGGAAGTCTGGCATCCTGTCATATTAGAATGGGAGTTCATTCTACTTGCTTCCACCGTGTAACGCTACATGCAGCATTAATAAGACTGAATTCTAGAGACAGGAAGGGGTGTTAAAAGCTAGGGAGCCATTTCAGCCTACCCCAAGTTCAGTGTTAATCAGACACTTACTAAAACTGTCACTCTGTTTAAGCGAATAGGAATTAACTCAGTACATTTGTCTTGGTTATCAAGCAGTAACACAAAGTTAACTTTGAAAAGAGAATTACAATCCTTTTCATAGTTTTTTTTTTTTTCAAAAATACGGAGAGAAGCACATTATGTAAATACGTTTATCAATCTGTGCCATTTCATAAAACTTCGTTCTATATATAGTTTGTAATTAAAAATGTACATGGGGCAGCCATAATTGCTCATTCACTTATTCTAATGAACATAAATATAAAAGGGTGTGATTAAACACAATAGACACTGGAGTCTGTAATGGCATGAAACATCCACAATAGTAGATATGAAGCATATAGTCTTTACTTAGGCTTCAAGTCACATGAAAAGTAATTTTTGTATATCTGTAATGCAGTTAGATGATAAGCACCATACTAAAGCCCCGTACACACAATCAGATTATCGAACGATCTGTCGTCCGTTTTTTGTGGCATGCTAGTCTGATGTGGAAAGTGAAGAGGTTATTTTCATACCAATTTTCCCGTACGACAGAATTCTACTTCAGAAGTGATGTCATGTGTTGGATTGCTTTTTATGTGTTCTTTCATCTCTGAGCATGCCTAGTCTTACTCTTAAGATTTTTTTCTGTCGAAATCGGACGTTGATTTGACTGACGACAAACATTTTATAGCCTGCACATCAGGATTTTGTCAGCCGAAAAGTCGGAGTTGGCTGTCGAAAGCACCATACTAACAATCCGAAAATCGACAGATGGGTCGTCGGACAAATTTTCCCTACAGATTTTCTTATCGTGTGTACGGGCCTTAATGCATGTAACTTGCCGGTAGGTTAAGTGGCTCCTGTCTAAACTGGCCCTAGTATGTGTACGCATTAATGGGAGTCAGGGACCTTAGATTGTATGTTCCTTGAGAGAAATGTACAACATTTATGTAAAGTGCTGCGTAAATTATCGGCACTATAAAAGTACCTGTAATAATGTTAATTTTAAATTATTACAGGTCCCCTTGAACAGACACTTCTATATTTTCTCATCTCAATGGTATAAAGTACAATGACTTGCATGTGTCTATCAGTTAGTAAAATGCACTTCAATCCAACAACCCAAGAAAAAATATTTTTTAATATGACACCAACCCAATAGGAACAGCTCTACTTGAATTTTAAGAACCAAAGTCAATGGGTGCTCACATTCTCAATGAGAGATTCTTATAGACCTATATAAACCATCCTAAATGTAATATAAAATCTATTTTAAATGACTGGAGCTTGCACGGAAGGTAATGCTACCAATTTAACCAAAAATAATTGGTTGTTATATTTTAAATCCATAATTTAAGTTCAGACTGACCTTGGTAAAAATATTGACGTGATACAATTTCTTCTGTTTCTTGATAAAATGATAGCAACTACAATTTTATATTTTTTAAGAGGAAACACATGTTCAAACACTGAACTTGAATAGGTGCACATAAAATAAGTAATGTTTCAATACGTATAAAAAAAAGAAAAGCCAGATATACATACTTTAGCAATCAAAGTCAACAGTGACCAGATGTGTTCTGCAACCACTGTTTTTAGGTTAGATACATAGAGGTCAATTGGAAGAAAACTGCCTTAAATCTCCTCATTTTGGAAATGGTCTAGATAAGCCAGTTAAAGTATAAGTGCACTTTTAAAACACACCCAAGCTTTTAAGCGTACCTTTTAATGGGCATAAAAGCTCAATGCCAAACTTTCACCGACCAAGATGATCAGGAGGAGTGGTTTCTCCATGAGGCTTCAAAGCAGAAACATTCTTCAATCTTCACTCATTATAGGAAATGCAAATCTAATAGGCCTATGATGTCAAAAGAGGACAATGAATGGAGGGGTTAATCTTACTGACTGGCATGGCTGTGAAATGGTATCCTTGAAAGTTAATTTTAAAGTCTGACTTCAACATCTAAATTTTACTTTGTGGCAAGCTCCAGAGCATTACCCTACTCAAGATACCAGAGATAAATGTAATATTTGTGCTTAGGCCTATATATATATATATGCAAAGCAAGAACGTTAACAAATAACCTTCATCTTCCTCTATGAGTCTAAAGCATTTCAAGAGAAAGATCACAAAAAAACAGGCAGAGAGGCTCTCTCTGCATTTCCTCCTCCAAGGATTTTTTTTTTATTGAGGACTGCACAAGTACCAGCTACTTCGCTACTAGGGAATAGTGGTATTAAGATTAATTTATAGGTCTAATGCAGTGGTCTACAAACTGCGGCTCGGGGGTCAGATCCGGCCTTTTGCTTTCCTTTCTCCAGCCCTTGGGGCACTATTCATCCCATTGATATGAGACACTTTTCTGCCCACTGACAATAGGGCATTCTTCCTGTCACTGACACAAAGGGGTACTATTCCTTCCCCTAATATCAAAGATGGGATACTGTTTACTCCCACTGATTCTAGAAACATTTTTATTCCCCCTGGCTTCAGTCCGACCCCCCTTAAAATCTTAAGGACAGTAAACTTGGCTCTTTGTTTAGAAAGTTTGGAGACCCCTGGTCTAATGCATGGGTGCTCAATCTGTGGCCCTCCAGCTATTGCTGAACTACAAGTCCCATGAGGCATTGCAAGGCTGACAGTTACAAGCATGACTCCCAAAGGCAGGGGCAGAATTGTAGTTCTGCAACAGCTGGGGGGCCACAGGTTGTGCTCCCATGGTCGAATTGTGACTTGATTGATGCCAATCATCCCAAACTTTACATTTTCAACATAGAATAGAAAACCTAATCTACCAAAGGCTGAAAATGTAGTATTGTCTGTACAATACCTGCAGAAAGTGATCTAATATGCTACCTTTTGAAAAGTTTACAATGGGGTTGGATTTACCAAATCTGGAGCATGCAGAATCTGATGCAGATCTGCAAAGAAGCCAAGCAGCTCCAAGGTTTTATGGTCAAAGCTTAATTTAACAAGCTGAAGTTATAAGCTGAGTGGCTACCATCCACAGCTGCCCCAGATTTTGCACTTACCAGTTTTCGTAAATCAACCATGAACTGCAGTTCTTCCATTGAGGAAAATAAAATGCAATAAAAATGTTTTATTTTTTTTTTTTATTGAAAGGTGCACTTATTCTTTAAATAAATTACACATTTTTGTCAGCTAAAAAGTGTAAACTGGCTTTAAAACAGTTCAAGCAGGAACTCTGACAAACTTTACAGCTTTACACACAACTTCCTTCAACCTGAAGCTGTGAATTCTAATACACTATGCTATGGAATGACAAACAAAGTATCTGGGGGAAAACTGCTATTTTAGGACAATACGGTGTTATTTATCCAACTTCTAAAAATCTGTCCTATGGTGTATGTTACTCAAAGCAAAACCTTGGGTTTAGCCAATTGTCATTTCTTTATGTACTCTTCCCTTCTGCATACTGGGGATGTCTGCTGCAGATTTACCAATATCGATAACCAAATATCCAAGGACATACCATTACATTACACCAGTAAAGCCATGCAATCTTGGGAACTAATAAATGGTCAGATATTTGCACCTCTGCAATGTAAGCATAAACAGGAAATACCCTGATTATGCAAGGCATTTGGAGGAGGGGGAGTCACCTATTTGTTCAAAGCGACAATGCATAGAAAACAGAGGTGTTAAAAAGTACTTATCCGAACAGTAAAAAGTAAACAGATAACCTGCACGTCCCCTGAAAACAAGCAAAGGTAATACGCAAAGTGATTTCTGCACTCGCATCTTTGGGATTTGCTGCTAGTGGCTGTCACATCAGCCTAAGCATCATTCAAACCAGTAGCAAAGAAAGCATATTAAGGGGGGCCTCAATCACTAAATGTTTATTGTTAAGCACAGCTGAAAATAGGCTTCCGTTTTGGCTGCTTATCAAATGCTCAACTGTATGTTAATCTAATGTATGTGAGGATTAGGAGCACTGTGCCTCATTTATGTACATTAAAGAGGTTGCAACCATCAATAGAACACTCCAGTTGCTGAGGGCTCATGACTAGTATGGGTTGAGCTGCTCATACCCTATTACGGGATTTTCAAGGCTCTAATAAAAAATGTACAAGGGTGTCTTGGGAGTGCTTGCAGCTGTCCTGGCTATTCTTGCAAGACTCAGGGCCATAACCATGGCTTTTCCATAGGTTGGCAGTTGACACTAAAAACTGAGCAGTGGTATGAGATGACCAAAGCCCAAAAGATCACAGCTGCTCAAAACGAGAAGATTTCAAACTCAAAGCTGAAGGCAGTTATATATAACTATTAGGGCTTCCCCTTGCTAAAAATCAAATATTTTTAATAAATGAGGCCCAGTACCACTTCTCATGGCGACATCGCTTGTGTACCCAAACCAAATAAATAAAAGTTACTTGCAACATCTTCGAAATTTCCCTATGGGTTTGCCCAGGAATTAAACTGCACAATAAATCTGTATATAAAAGAAAAAAAAAATAAAATAAAAAAGCTGTAAAGATAAAGCCACTCTTTGGAAAGTTAGTTTTACCTTTTCACATTTCTCAATGTGAAACTGACAACCTTCATATATTCCCATCCCACCCTCCCTTTGCTATCAAAATTGTACAGATTACAAGTGCAAAATTAGTAGATCTAAAAAGAATTTTCAAAACTGAATATATTTTATTAACATTTTCACATAAATATTGCTAAGAACCTCAACTATTTTTTTATTTATTTTTTTTGTACAAAAAGCCAAAACTACCTACAGCATTTCTCCACCTTCCTTGAACATTTTCTATGCAGGCAGAGATGCAGAATGGGTGTTGATCACCTATATGGCTTTATTAACATCTTGGTAGACAGTAATGTTTTGTTATGGTGGACATCAGATGCACCCCTGAAGAGAAAGTCTCTGGTGTACACAAAGACAACAGCAAATGGGGCATAGGTCTTAACGTTAGAATGTACCTCACCCTGAGGCTACTCACCTCAAAATATTTGCCAGCTTCAAAGAAAACTCTTAATAGAGAGCTCTTGAAGAGTCTACACTACTGCTGACAAACATGTCTGCCGCTTGCAATTTCAATGTTCTCAGAGTGCCTGCTGTTCATGTATGCCAACTAAAAGCTTTAAAACAGGTAATGTCAAGGTACTGCAAACCTCAACTTCAGCAAAGGTTACAAGAGACTAAATGTTAAAATACAAAGTCTGCTGAAGGCATGTTCCTCTGTGCCACCCAATACACTGCGAGTGGCAAAAAGCATTAGAGGAAGATGACCCACCCCCCCCCCCCCCTCCCAAAAGTCAACTAAGGGCCCCTTTAATTTACATAAGTCCAAGATGACACATCCCTTTTCATTTACATTAGTCCAAGATGACACCTGAGATGGACCACAAGAAATATAAAAATAGATCCCTATTTACTAACTGGGCACATAATGTACAACTGAGCTATTGACAAAAGCACTTCCAATTGTATTTGTGCTCTGGCACACTTAAAAACCAGGGTCTACCAGCCTGCCTTTTGGAATTTGGTGCTGCAGAGCTCTACAAATTTCACAACATAATTACTTTAAGGTATCACTAAGTCTTAAATTAACAAAGGAAATTAGGAAGGGTGCATATACAGAAAATACATTTTATGAAAAACTTATGATTGGAGCAATCTAATAAAATTTATAAAATGGGTGTAGCTGAGGAAGAAAACTATCAACAGTATTCTAAAAAATACATTTATCTCTTGTACTTTTGGAAGCATTGAAAGCCTATTAGTAAGCAGGAAGGTGAGGGGGTGGGAGAAAAGAAAAACATATAAAAGCAGCTCGTTGTCCAGATGTTTTTTTAGACTTCACCCAGGCTGAGCAGTCTTTGTACCTGGCTGGCATAGAACGCAGTATTTGATAGTAAACAGCAGTTGCATGAACAGCAGCAATTTTCCATCAATTTTATAATTCTTTTCCCTTTAACTGGCCATAACCAAATTCTACTTGAGGAAATACGCAGTGAAAACCCCATCGAATTCTTTAAAAACGCAAAAGAATCGAAATACTGCAATGATTACAACAGCCGGTCACTTATCCATATACGGAATTTCTGGTCCTTGGAATTAAAAGCTGCTGTATGCTCAGCTAAAACCTGGTTGTTGTGGCAAACATATGCTCAGTTTAACTGCAAAAATCAGAGTCCCGTTTGCCATTTCCATGTAAGTAGCACATAATCTGCACACAGTGCGTCTTCAGGTATTTTTTTTTTTTTTAACTAACATGAGTTGTATATCCAGCATTTATAAAAGTCTGTTGATGATGGTGCATTCTAGCAGTGTTCCAAATACTCAATGACTCTTGAGATGGACTTCTGGCCTGTTGTTCCCACTGCACACTGTAAGAAACAAACAAATAAAAAAAGGCATGCATAAGATATTGGGTGCCAATCATTAACAACCCCTCCTTTTAGACAATGCTGTTAATAAGGGTATTGCATACATCTGACATTCTTCAGCTACTTAATGTGGAACTAATACAGTCAATTTAACGCTTTGCCAAAACCGTTACATTAAAGACATGCCATAGCTAATCGGGGATGGGCTCAGGCATGTTCAGGACGTAGTCCCAACCCAACTGAGCAATCCCGCCAGGAAGCCCTTACTGCACACTCCCAATTATAAGCAGTGAGGCTTTTCCCTGCCCGCAGCTGCATATACACATGCTGCCTATGATTGGCGTGTGAAGTAAAGGTTTCCTGGCGGGATTGCTCAGGTGGGTCAGGACTACGATCTGAACATGCCTGAGCCCATCCCTACTGATCACATGTGCAACACCATTGCAACTGCAGATCACAGAGGCTAAGATGGCCACTTTTGCTTTGTTGTAAAGAATAGGAGGGTTTAGTACCATTTAAAGAATGCTTATTCAGCATTAAGAAATAAGAACATTTTTACTTACCAGTAAAATGTCATATCTTGGCGTACAATACAGGATACAAGCAAAGTATTCACAGAATCTGGGGTTATGGGCTTGTAGTTTAAGGTCATTTGACACTGACAAAGCTTTTGAAGATACGCCACTATAACTACCTCATTATGTGGATTTTGTAGCAAAGGATTTAGCATAAACAAGAAATGGAAGGGAGGGTGTCCTGTACTGTAGTACAAGACATGGAATTTACAGGCAAGTCAAAATTCCACCTCTCATTCGTACAGGACACAGACACTGGCAAAGTATTCATAGATTTGGGACATCCCCAAGCAATGAAGGAGATGAAGAATGGGCAACTAGGCAAATAGAACAGTGCCAAACGGCACAACAAGTCTCAACAGGCCTAACTTAAGTGAACCGCTGCAAGACCCCCTGTAGCCAAACAATGCATCCCTTGAAGTTTGGACATCCAACTGGTAGAACTTAGAAATAGTATGAAAATCGGACCAGATGGCAGCCTTACTTAACTGAGCTACAGAGGCCTAGACCCAAAATAACCAGGAAACACCCAATGATATGGTGGAATGGGTGCATAAAAGCACAGGAGGAAATTTTTCCTTGAAAGCGTAAGCTCTAGAGATCACATTTCTTATCCATCTGGCAACACTGGACTTTGCAAGGTCCTGAGGACAGGACAAAGAGGAACACTGTTTGATAAAAAACAAAAAAAAACTAAGCCTTGAAGTAGGTGTGAATGACTGACCACAATCCAGGTAATGAAGAGAGAATTCCTTTGGAAGCCTTCAAACAGTGCAATAGGATGGTAGGACAATGTCGAAATTGAGGTGGAAGACTAATACCACCTTGGGCGTAAGTCTTTTGAAGTATGAAAAACGGCTACTTACAGGAGAGAGCCACCAACTCAACCAAAATGGCAACCAAAAAGCCTACTTTACAGGAGAGATCATTTAAAGAAATATTATTAAAATAGAATAGAGAAAGCAGAGACGGATCCTTTCAAAATGCTTAAAGCGGAGCTCCCCCCAAAAAGGAAGATCCTCTTGTCTGCCCCCCCCCCCTCCGCTGCCACATCGGGGGGTGGGGGATGTGATCCAACACCTAAAGACTTAAGTAATCCACCTGCCAGTTCTCCACTCTGGGTATATGCAAGACGGAGAGGGCTGTAACAAAATTTTCTGCCCATAGTAAGATCTCAGCCACCTCCCGGGCCGCCAGGACACTCTTGGTGCCCCCTGGATGATTGACGTAAACCACGGCCGTGGAATTGTCTGATTGAACCCGAACTGGACAGCCCTGCAGACAATTTGTCCAATGACTCAAGCAAAGCTTTATCGCTCTGAGCTCCAGAATGATTGGAAGTCTGGACTCTTTCAGAGTCCAGGTCCCCTGGACACACAGCTTTCCAAGTACTCCACCCCCAGCCAGACAGGCTGGCATCTGTGGTTACCATGGTCCAATACAATGGAAGGAAAGACTTGCCCTGACGCAGGGCCAGGGAACAGAGCAACCACAGAAGAGCACTTCTTGCGTTTTGACTCAACCAAATAAAATTGTCCAAAGAGTTTGGATCCTTGTTCCACTAGACAAGAATACCCCTTTGCAGAGGTCTCGTGTGGAACTGAGCAAACAGGACCATCACAAAAAGGTAGGCACCATCAGGTCTAGAGCTCGCATGCTAGTCCGCAATGAGGACAGAGTGCTGGATAACAGCAACAGAATCGCCCTCTGCAACTTTTGCAGCTTTTCCAGGGGAAGAAACCCCCTCACAGAGGCTGAGTCCAGAGTCAGTCCCAGATAAACCATTTTGGAGGCTGGGACCAGAGCAGATTTTCTGAAACTGATGGTCTAAGCGAACTCTTGCAGAGTCCGTACAGTGATTGACAGATTGCTGCCCCCCCCCCCCCCCAGAACGGAGTGGGAGTCTGCTCTTAAGAGGAAATCATCCAGGTACCCTGGTCCTGCAATTGAAGACCCTGGGGTCGGAGGCGAGACCAAAGGGTAACAAAGGGTAAGCGAATTGATGAAAACGCTGGTGTCCAGCATAAATAGGGATGTGCAGATATGCGTCCTTGATATCGATAGAGGCCAAAAAGTCCCCTTGGTGTAGGAAACCAAGGCGTGCGAATGGACTCCATTCGAAACCTCTGTACCGGCACAAAGCACTTCAGAGCCTTGAGGTCCAGAATTAGACGCACTTTCCCTTCTTTCCTGGGAACAGTAAACAGGTTTGAATAAAACCCTTGAAAGCATTCCAGAGAGGGAACCGACACAATCACCCTTTGCGACAGCAGATCTTGTACCGCCTCTCGTAGATCCCTTAACCGATCTGAAGATAGGCGTAGATTGGATGGGAAGAATCTGTCAGACAGTCGGGACCTAAATTTGATCTAGTAACCCGAACGCAGCAGCTCGTGGATCCATTTGTCCTGAATCAAGGAGGTCCCTGGTTCCGGACAGAAAACAAAGACGTACCCCCACCCCCGATACGGGTGAGGGCATCCCTTCATGCAGACGGAGATCTGTCCGCAGATCTGGAGGGGCCTGTCCTCGGCTTACCCGACCACATCTTCTTGGAACCCCCAGATGACCTAAATGGCTTAGGTCCTTTCTCCTGCGTGCCAAAAGGCAAGGAGGGGCTGCCTGTGTGCTAAAAAAAAAAAAAAAAAAAAAAAAAAAAAAAAAAAAAAAAAAAAAAGGAGGGCCCAGTCTATTACGTGGTAACTTGCCCTTAGTGGATAGAGGAAGAAGAGTACTCTTCCCACCTCTGAGTCCTTTGATCACTTCATCCAACAAAGACCCAAATAGTAGCTACACCATGTGTGGTTACCATGGTTGCGTTTAGAACAACTCCACTGACTTGCGACAATTGTCACAGTAGATGGGAAAAGGGAGTATCTTTGCCGCTTTTAGGGGAACTGCGGGCCCCCCCATGTTATAATTTTCTGCACCGATACAATCAGTGCATCCACCAGCACCCTTGCATGCGCATGTGTAGTAAAAAAAAGGAATCATCCTCACCGCAGAGCACCCGAAGTGCGTGGACGCAGAGCCAGTAGAGTCGCTATACGCGAAGCACACCCTGAGAACATAACAAGCAGGGGAGGTCGCCGACCACAGTCCCGCAAGGAGACGCCGGCTAAAGTTCCACAAAAGGACCCCTATTAGACCTAAGGGTCGCCCACCATAAAGGACATAGCCCCCTATAAATGGGAAGAGGGGAACGCCATGACGCAGGCACTCAGACAGTGTACCCCCATGGCGCCCCACGGTTCAAGGGGGGCGCCAGGCGGTCCATATGGACACCCCGTGTCAGCAGCTCAAACAGCCTGGTCAACAGCTTGGTCAGCAGCTCAGACAGCCAGCTGCGAGTAGGCCGCAAAGCTGAAGCCTAAATTTGGGGGCTGATCCGGTCGCAAGACCGCTGTCAGCTCTGTCAGCCTGATCAGCAGCTCAGACAGCTCGGTTAGGAGCTTTGACAGCCTGTTCATTCACTCAGCCAGCTGTGTCAGCCGCAAGCTGCAGCCTCAATTTTTGGGCCAATCAGTCGGCATCCCCTGGTCAGTTTGGTCAGGCTTTCGCTCATCTCGGTCAGGCACTCGCTCATCTCAGTCAGGCACTCACTCATCTCGGTCAGCTTGGTCAGGCACTCGTTCAGTTTGATCATGTACCCGGACAGCCGCAGACTAAATTTTCAGCCCAATCCAGCCACATGAGGCACAGACCCGCGGATGATGAAACATCCGTGCCCACCCCCCCAAGCCTTTATTACCCACCGCAGGGAGCCCAAAGGACATACCTGCCCCAGTCACTAACCTCCAGGGGGCTGGAAACTTGCTGAAAGACCCCCGTGTGCGATTTGGGTAGCCCGGTCAGCAACAACTGCATCCACCCCTACTTACTGGAGCAAGTGGCAAAGCCAGCTCCTACCTACTTACCGAACACCGGGGGGGGAGGGGTAGGTTGGGGCCAAAAGACTACCTTGACTGTTAGAGGGGCTGGGGGAAATGGAAGGGAACCAGTGGGGTCCGAAAATGCACGTCCACCCCGAGACCACAAGAGCTCTGTGGGGACACTAATCACCATACCAACGACAATCTGGTGGGCGCCACTCCGGACAGACTACCTCTTCACTCGGGGTGGGGGTGCTGGCGGCCAAGGGGCACACTGCGACTCAGGTCGAACCAGGTCGTGTTCGTTCCGTCGAGCTCTTTCACTCACGGGCCAGCCCCCGTTTATTGGGGCTCTGTCGTGGCGAGGCCTAGCGCGGGGCTATAACCTGCACACGCTCGCTGGCTGGACTGGGAGACCTTAAGGATCTAGGATATCCAGTCTGAAACCCAGTTCAGCTGATGATTGCAGTTTTCTGAGGAACATAACTAGCTAGAAAATTAAAACTTAACAAAAGGTTCCATTTAAAATAAAAAAAATCAAGCTAAGACTGAAATCCCAGCAGGGAACTAGGTCCTACTTCTAAACTAGGCAGAAACAAACTGAATCCTATAGCGCAAGTGGGGATTGCCCCATAGGTGTGGTAAAGTTTTTTCCTGCCTAGTGTCCTACTCCTGTAGGGGGCAGCATAACCCAACGGCTAAGAATATGGAGCTGCGTCTGTCAATGAATGATAGAGAATATAAAAACGTCTGTAATCTGCCAAAAAAGAAGCTCATGTACTTTTTTGAGCGACGGGCGTTTTGCTTAAAGTAGAGTTCCACCCTAAAATTTTACTTTGGTCCATCTTCTTGCCCCGGGTCACCTGTAAAACAAATGGATACTCGCAATTTTTTTTTTTTTTTTCACTTACCTTGTTTTAGAAGAACATATACTCACTTTACTTCCTCCCTCTGCGGCCACGGCCCGTCGTCACTTCCTAGCTTGCAATGATTCCTGGGAGCTGAACGTCATCGCTCCCAGGAATCAATGCGCCTGCACCGGCCCCGACGTCTGTTCCGGTGCAGGCGCCGTCATACCTTGCTAAACAGCTTCTGGGCATGCCCAGAAGCTGTGCAGGGATGACCCTGCGGCACCGGAAGTGACGGCGGTGCCGGTGCAGTGCATCGTGGGACCAAAGAGGATGCAGAAGAGGATCGCGCTGGCTTCAAGCTGCCCACACCTGAGATAGCAGCGCTGGACAATACATTTTTAAGTTAAGTATTTCTTCTTGCAGGTCAGTGCGACCCGGGACAGTTCAGAGGCTATCCATTGTGGAATGCACTAGCCCTGACTGTCCCTGGGGTATTTTTATGTACTTTTTTTTTTTAGGTGGAACTCCGCTTTAAGGTAATAGAACGCTCAGATGTGAAAAGGGGCCATTAAAATTAATGTGATTTGTCTTGTTGGGCGTTTTTAAAGCTGAGGCTTAGAGCAGAAAATCGCACAAAAACACCTAGATGTGAATGAAGCCTAAATCTGCCTTGCATCTGGATACATTCTTACATGACTAGCATACACATTCTTTTTTAAATAAAGTACACAGAGGATTTATAAACGTATGACCATGACATTTAGAAAGGTAACTTACGGTGAGGTTCATGAAACTGAGAAATTTTTGAAGCATTTCGGTCATTATTGAAAAATCTCCTTCTGGTAGATGGTTCCGTACAGTAGTCACATTTATCTGACAAAGGAGAGACAAAAGCATAATCAAACAGAGCAGACATGGTTTGCTGCCACGTAAACTGCCACGTAAACTGGATTAACGAATGCACATTACTGTAGAGAAAAAGGAAAAAGTAAAAATAAAAACATAAAAAAATGGAGAGAAAAAGACAGATATCTGAAGATATAAGAATTCAAATTCAGAAAATTTAAGGAACTAAAGAAACCTTTGCTCCACAGATCTATTACCCATCCTTATTTGAAGTGCTATATTAAAGTGGTATTAAACCAAAAATCAAAACTAATATATTGCAGCTTACAAATAGATGTGGTGGATGCATTACATACATACATATACACACACACTTTTTTTTTGTGTCCCCCTCTGTTTTCAACTGGTGATCGGGCCAGTAACATCTCCTGTATTGCATACCCCCACTCTGGATGAAGGAGCACAGGGGCACAGTAAACCGCATTTTCAATCTGGGGGGAGGTAAGTGGTTGTAAACCCACTTTAAAGACTTGTACCTATAGGTAAGTCTATATTAAGGGCTTACCTAAAGGTGCTATAAATATCTCCTAAACATGCACCGTTTAGGAGATATTTACAGTGCATGCAGCCGATGACGTCATCAGCGCATGCGCTCTGAAGGAACGGCCACCCGTAACGTTCCTTCAGAGCCCTGTCCTGTTAATGGGGCTCCCGCCCGCATGCGCGGGAGTGATGTAATCGCGCCTCCGGCCAATCAGATGGCCGGTGTACACTTACCAGGAAGCAGGACGGCCGAACATGTCGGCTGTCCTGACGCTGAGCGGGCGGCACTGCGGGGGCATGGTTTTAAAGTAAGTAATTCATAATGAGCTAGTATGCCTTTGTCTTTACAGGTTTTTTTCTCATTTTTTTTGGCTGAGTTTACTTCCTCTTTAAATGGACCAGCAGAATTAGATACACTAACTGAAGTCAAACTCTAGCTCACACTGCAGTTAAGAAATGAAAGCAACAGTTTTTATATTTTGGGGTAAAGGTTTTACATAAATAGAAGCTGATCATGGTAAGCACCCCTGTCAGTGGAAAATGGTTAGTCTCACTCGTAACGGATACAACAGAAAGCCTAAAAAAGAAAACAAATGCAGCCATCACATCTAAGAACTGGTGTGGTGCAATAGAATACATATTTGATTTGGGTTTAATTCCTCATTAAGTTAACGAAAATTATTTCCTACTGAACACAAAAGCTAAATTTCTTTCAATAAAGGGAGTATAACATTTTTAAGCATAAGGTGAGAAAGGCAGTTCAGCCAGAACTGATCATATAATCCACCTAAGAACCTAACCCAATGTCTATGTTCTCTTTACACACAGATGAAAAATAAAGAGATTAAAGTGGAAGTTCAGCCAATGCTGTTCAACACTAAATTTACTCTCAACACTAAATTTACTCTCAGCCACGTTCTAACACTAATCTGTCTAATACTATTAAAAAAAACCCATACATACCTTTTATAAAGCCAATCCGGTCCAGTGTCCAGCAGCGGATGCTGGGTGCAAGAGAGAAATGACAATGGCTGGAAAATGCTTAGGAAGTGACACCACCCATAGAGTTACTATGGGGTGTCTGTTGGCTGCCTCTCCTTCGCACACCTACATACTGAAGCCACCACTGACTGCTCAGCATGGGATGGGACCGGAGTGGCTGCAGAACAGTTAAGCACAGCAATTTCTTTTTTACAGGGCTAGATGGATTAGGTTTAGAGCTAGTTAGATTTTGGCTGAACTTCTACTTTAAGGCTTAACACTAGAACTAAATGGAATGGTCAGTCCCAGCATAGATCATACCTCTGTACCATAATGCTCTGTTGTCTGCAGATACTATTCTATTGTGGGTTTAGTTACTGCTGTGTACCATGTGACACGCTGTAAAGTCTGGATGTAGACTGAGGGCCTTGCAGCCACTTCCTGTCCAAACTCTAGCCTAGGACACACCCCTCTGTAGTTTTTCAGAGTCTGCAAATGATGTAACTTCCTTCATAGCTCTGATGGTGGGAAGGATGGCTACATCCTAATTGGCATTCAATCCCACCCAGTAAGGCTCCATGTACACGGGACATTAGAATAAACGTCCTGCAAAGCTATTTCTGACGCCGGGAAAAAGCAGCTGTTAAACGTGCTTTCAGTAGCTTTTTTAATTTGCGTTATTGCACGTTTGGCCACGTTGCTTTTAGCAGCGTTTTTCTGCCTCCATTCAAAATCAATGGTTCCCTATGGGAGCCTATTGATTTGAATGGAAGTCGCACCGCAAGTCGGATTCGACTTGCGGCGCGACCTGCACTGTGAGAATCTTGAGGGGGAACTCCACGCCAAAAATGGGAAAAAAAACTGCGTGGGGGTCCCCCCCAGGTTCCAAACCAGGCCCTTCGGGTCCGGTATGGAATTTGAGGGTAGCCGCACGCCGAAAAAACTGCGTGGGGTCCCCCCAAAAATCCATACCAAACCCTTATCCGAGCATGCAGCCCGGCAGGCCAGGAAAGGGGAGGGGACGAGCGAGCGGCCCCACCCCCCCTGGACCACACCAGGCCACATGCCCTCAACATGGGGGGGGTGTTGGTGCTTTGGGGGAGGGGGAGCTCTGCACCCCCTACCTCAAAGCACCTTACCCCCATCTTGAGGAGGACAAGGGCCTCATCCCCACAACCCTGGCCGGTGGTTGTGGGGGTCTGCGGGCAGGGGGCTCATCGGAATCTGGAAGCCCCCTTTAACAAGAAGGGCCCCCACATCCCGGACCCCCTCCCTATGTGAATGGGTATGGGGTACACTGTAGCCCTACTCATTCACCACATAAAAGGCAGTGTATGGAAATAACGACAGGAGACGTTTTGGAAAGTTTATTAAAAATCTTCATTCGGCTCTTCTGGTCTTCTCCTCTCCGGTCTTCTGCTCTTTTGCTGTCCGCTTCTCTCCGGGGGTCTTCTGCTCTTTTGCTGTCCGCCCTTCTGCTGCAGTTGTGATTCATATACATGCACAATGCATCTGTTTTGGTGAGGAAAATTTGGAGTTCTGTTTTAAAGTAGAGGTTTCCCAACCACCAGGTTGTGGTTGGCTGCAGGCTCCCTCCTTTCAGGTCAAAATAGGTAAAACAGTGCAGCGCTCTAAAACTATACTAAACAGCAATAAGATCAATTCACAATAAAAAGTCAATCTTCAAGACAGTCAGATGAAAGATCGGGTATAAAGATCAAATGAGAGGTATCGGAGTTAAGGTCCTTAATATGGTGCAAAGAATCCCAATGAATTCCAGAGGAGCCAGGTGCAGATAGTAGAAAAAACACACACTCCCTCCACCTTCCAGAGTGGCCTCTCACGTGTTTTTTCTACTATCTGCACCTGGCTCCTCTGGAATTCATTGGGATTCTTTGCACCATATTAAGGACTTTAACTCCGATACCTCTCATTTGATCTTTATACCCGATCTTTCATCTGACTGTCTTGAAGATTGACTTTTTATTGTGATTTGATCTTATTGCTGTTTAGTATAGTTTTAGAGCGCTGCACTGTTTTACCTATTTTGATTTGCTATCCAGGTTTTGTTTCTGTGCCTGTTTAGTGTTCAGCTGCTAGTTGTTAGGGTCGAGCGCTGATATTCTATATCATTTGTATATCCCTCCTTCCAGGTCTCCAGACAACTGCAGAGCCCTTAACCTGATACACTGCCTTTCAGTTGCCATAGTTCCCTCCTCCAACCTCCTATAGCAGCCTGAGGTGCCCCTTAACTTCTCAGAGTATCCCCCAGCCACCTGAGTGCCCTCAATAACCACAGTGCTCCCCTAACTACTTAGACTTTACTGAGTAAGCTAAGCTGAGAAAAGCACTGAGAAAAGGATGCTAGCAAAAAAGAAAGTTATGCTGGGTAGAGGAGGGGGGTTATACAGATGCAGGCTTACTATGTTTCTGTTAGCCAATGTCAAAACATCCTGATGGCAGTAGTATAAACCAAATGTATCTGACTGCCTGTGTCCCTCTATGGACAAGAAAACCTAACTTTTCAAGGCAACAAAGATATGACAAAGCCATTGGCAAATCTAGCAGATGATCCAAGGACTGCTGAGAGTCCACCTTGGCCTAAGACCTACAAGCAGCTTCATGTAGGTCTAGAGGACAGCAACTGATCTACAAGTTAAACCATTTGCGTTGTTTCTCCAGCCAATCTGTGCTTCAGTCTTTGTAGGTGAGTACTTCCTGCACACTTCACAAGCCCCTGTCATGGAATCACATCTTACAAACAAAATTGCAAGTGTCAGCAAGATTAGAAAGAAAATTAGGACTTTGGGTTTACATATATTAATCCTTTTTCATGACTACCTGGGTTAGGTTGACAAATTCAAGTGAATGGACATTTGCCAAAAGAAAAAAAAAAAGGCAAGAATTCCCACCCACACACAATCCAAAAATTGCAAAACCCACCAATTTGTTCTCTAGGGCCTCTACTTTGAATGAATTGATTAATGAATAGATAACAGCATCAATTTGTCTTTCATATCAGCCTACAGTCCAGCTTTACATTTTTTTAAACACATACTTCAATACTAGATCAGGTACGCAAGAACTAAGTTCCTATTTAAAGCGGAATAATACTTACCTCTGCTCCAGCGATTCGGCATCCTCAAGCTAACCGTCCGGCCACTGACAGCTTCGAGCAGCTGGCTTCCGGGTCTCAATGATCAGCCGAGGTCATTAGCAGGGCGGGGATGATGTCACTCTTGATTAAGCTCCAAAGACGCAAAGTGAAATGTGTTGGGGGCATGGCCTGGGGGTTTGCATTGATGTGCAGCTTCATGGGATCCATCCTTTGCTCAACTCCCGCGCATGTGTGGGAGATCAGACGGATTTGGCACTGCTGAATTTTTAAGTATTTTGGTAGGTAGTCAGTCAATGTAGATGAGACAAAGTGTGTCTCTTCCGCATTAAAAATCCTGCCTGTCTGCCCATTTTCATAGCAACCTAAAGTTCCACTTTAAGTAGTAAACGACTGGAATGAGTCGTAACATTTAAGCCGAGGTCATACACAGCAAATTGAAACATTTCCTTAGAACAGCATATTTTTTTTTTTTACACGATTACATTTACATTATCATTCATATTTCAAATTCTACTTACTGGACTCTCCTGGCAAAGACATCCTAGAAGCAAAGCTGTGTAGGAGGCAACGATGCAATCTTCCATGTGCTTTCCAGCATGCTGGAGAGCTAAAAATAAACACAACATACATTATATTAATGCAGTTAAGATGGAAGCCAATCAATCGACAATTGAATAATGCAAAGCATTGGCAACACAGTGTTAAATCCTCATATAATTAAGTCACAGGGTTGTCTTGGTGAGCAAAACGTCTAAAAATTTTAGAAACTTTAAATCATTTCCATCTAGTATTAAAAGCTTTTACAAGTCAAAAATCCCTTAATCTTAATTGTACAGTACAGGTCACAGGCAAAGTATTCATAGATCCAAGGACGTCCTCAAGCAACAAATGAGAAGGGTGAGCAACAAGGCAGCAAACAGAACAGGCCCCACAACAAACTTCAGAGTGCTGCTTCAAGAATCCTACAGCCTAAGCCCTGGTTCACACTGCCACAACTTTAACAATTTCAACCCCTTCCTGTCCAGGCCAATTTTCAGCCTTAAGCGCTGTTGCATTTTGAATGACAATTGCGCGGTCATGAAACACTGTACCTAAACCAAATATGAATTTTTTTTCCCCAAAAATATAGCTTTCTTTTAGTGGTATTTGATCACCGCAAAGTTTTTCTTTTTTGCTAAATATAAAAAGTTTAAAAAAAAAAAAAAAGTGTTTTTAGGTTATAAAATTTTGTAAATAAGTTTTTTCCTGCACAGATGAGCACTAATGAGGCCGCACTGACTGGCAGTGATGGGGTGGCACTGATATGAAGCACTGACAGGCAGCACTGATCGTTGGGCACTGATGGGCGGCACTGAGGAGGACACTGACAGGCTCTCTGAGCACTGATTGGCTTCCCCCTCGTCAGGAGAGCTGCCGATTGGCTCTCCTCTACACGTGCCTGTTAGACGCGAACTAAGGAAAGGTCCTATTTACTATGTGACCAGCTGTGATCGAACACAGCTGATCACATGGTAAAGAGCCTACGTCATAGGCTCTTTACCGGGAAATCGGAGATGTGGAGAGTCAGTGACACACCACACCAACGATAGCAGCCCTGCCCCCCCCCCCCCTATAGGAAGCCCGGCCAGGATAGGGAAACCACTTTGCGGCCGTCATTTTGCTATATGACAGGCGGGAAGTGGTTAAAGCCAACATTCCGGCACGACTTCATTGCGGCTTGCATACAACTTCTTTAACAGAAGTCAATGCAAGCCATATTGAAGTTGCACCAAGTAGCGCAGGAACGTTTTTTTAAGTCTGAGCAACTCAAGTCGCTCCTCATAGAATGGTTCCAATGCTGCTAATGGGGCGCGACTTGTCATGCAACTTTGAACTCTCAAGTTGCATACAAAATCATGGCAGTGTGAATCAGGGATAAAGCTTCAACCGCAGAAGATTAGACTTCCGCTTGGTAGAATTTTGAAAAAGAATGGAGAACCAGGTGGTGGCCTTACATAGCTGAGCTACATAAGTTTGGTGGAGAAATGCCTAGGATACTCCCAAAAATGGTAGGACGGGGGCACAAAAGGTTATCAGGAGATCTGTTGAGAGTGTAGGTTTTAGTGATCAGATTTCTTATCCATGTCATGAGGGTGGACATGGGAGCAGAAAGTCCAATGCAAGGTCATTAAGAGAATTTGTTAGTCATATCAAAGCAGTAGCTGAGGTTGACTAATGGCTCTGACTACATCCAGAGAATGAAGAGATTTCCAATGAATGCTTTGCAGCAGGGCATAAGGATGGTAGGACTATCCTCACTGAGGTGGAAGACTGATACCACCTTGGACCCTGGATTGAGGGACTGGAACACTCCTCACCAGCCTGAAAGACTGGCAACTGTGGTTATCACTTGCCAGTGATATGGAAGAAGGGAATTACCACTATTGTAAGAGCAGAGCTTGAGATCCACCAAAATAGCAGGTTCCCTTGTTTGGCTGGACAGGGGCATGGGTAGGTCAACAAAAGGAGAATACTTGTTCTAGGTACCCAAAATGATCTACTGGAGGGGTAAGAAAAAAAAAATGGGTATATGGTACAGATTCAAAGACAGCTACCATGATGCCTAGAACCCTCATTGGATCTCTCATTGTGGGGTGTCACTGATCTCAATTCTGAAGCGTGGGCTCAGAGAACAAATTGAGCCCAGAGCATCTGAATTGTCCTGTTGATTTTACAGATAAGCTGGAAGGGAAACAAGTCCCTCAGGAGAAAGTCATCTAGACACCCAGTGACCTGGATGCCCTGAGATCGGAGAAGGGGACAAGGTCCTTTGTGAATACTCTGAGCAGAGGATGGGTCAAAAGGCAGTTTGACAAACTGGAAGGGATTATCTGCCATCGCAAAGCACAGAGTGCACAAGTGTTAATACAGTAGATAAATGGAATCCTGCAGATAGGCATCTTGGATATGTAAGCATGCCATGCATTTCCCTCATCTTAGAGAGGCAATTATTGAACATGTGGATTTCATGCAAGATTTTATTTAAAAAGTACTTATGAGAGATTTTAGGTCCAGAACAGGATGAATACCACCGTTGGCACTTCAAATAAAATCCTTTGAATAGAATCCTCTTGAATAAAATGATGGTTGAGGGCAGCAGCTTTTGGTTTATTCGATAGAAGAAAGCAGTGAGGGTAGAGCTTTGAACTATTCTCTATCCCTTTAAAACAACTGATTTAATCCCCAGGTCTGTGTCATCTGTTACCTAGACAATCAAACCGTAACATACATCGCCACACTAAGGAGTTAGGATGCCCCTTCATTGGGAAGGAGGCTTTGTGGTCTGAGGCTTGTGCCAAAAAGAAGGGCTATACATACAGTATCTCACAAAAGTGAGTACGCCCCTCACATTTTTGTAAATATTTTATTATATATCTTTTCATGTAACACTGAAGAAATTACACTGCTACAATGTAAAGTAGTGAGTGAACAGCTTGTATAACAGTGTACATTGCAGCCTGTCAAGTACTCAGACCATACGCCGCACACTGCATCAAATTGGTCTGCATGGCTGTCATCCCAGAAGGAAGCCTCTACTAAAGATGCACAAGAAAGTCCACAAACAGTTTCCTGAAGACAAGCATACTAAGGACATGGATTACTGGAACCATGTCCTGCGGTCTGATGAGAGCAAGATAAAACTTATTTGGTTCAGATGGTGTCAAGCGTGGGGCTGCAACCAGGTGAGGAGTACAAAAGACAAGTGTGTCTTGCCTAAAGTCAAGCATGGTGGTGGGAGTGTCATGGTCTGGGGCTGCATGAGTGCTGCTGGCACTGGGGAGCTACAGTTCGTTCAGGGAACCATGAATGTCAACATGTACTGTGACATACTGAAGCAGAGCATGATCCCTTCCCCTTTCGGAGACTAGGCTGCAGGGCAGTATTCTAACAACGACCTCAAACACACATCCAAGACGACCATTGCCTTGCTAAAGAAGTTGAGGGTAATGGTGATGGACTGGCCAAGCATGTCTCCAGACCTAAACCCTTTTGAGCTTCTGTGGGGCATCCTCAAATGGACGGTGGAGGAGGGCAAGGTCTCCAACATCCACCAGCTCCGTGATGTTGTCATGGAAGAGTGGAAGAGGACTTTAGTGGCAACCTGTGAGGCTCTGGTGAACTCCACGCCCAAGAGGGTTAAGGCAGTGCTGGAAAATAATGGTAGCCACACAATATATTGACACTTTGGGCCCAATTTGGACATTGTCCCTTAGGGGTGTACTCACTTCTGTTGCCAGCGGTTTAGACATTGATGGCTGTGTGTTGAGTTTTTTTGAGGGGACAACAAATCTACACTTATACAAAATATTTACAAAAATGTAAGGGGTGTACTCACTTTTGTGAGATACTGTAGGTTTGGAAGTTGAAGCCTGGGTAGAACAGTTAGGTGCTCTACATTTTGAGGAGATAGACGGTTCCTCTGAGGGGGGTTTGGTGTTCTTTGGATGGAGAAACCATCCATCCTGTAACATCTCTGATGAAATGGTCAAGTGCCTCTCTAATTAGACATCTTTAAAAATGCACACATGAGGTGCTTTTTACAGATAGCTACAGCTTACAGATCCCCATTTGGGAAATTTGTCTTATGACATGGTTTAGGGCGTCAACACCAAAAAGTTGAACAGAAGGTAATTGCACAATGTCTGGGCTTTTGCCGATAGCAGTAACGAGTACCCTCTAAAGGCTCTAAGCATAAGCGGTGGTACAATTTGCGACTTGCGGTGTGATGTTACAAATGGTCATCCTTCTGAGACTAAGCCCTGAGTGGCTGAGTTTTAGTGCCCAAAATTTGAAGGGTATACATGTAGTAAATTGCATATCAAATATCGACCCAATCTTTATCAGTAATAGTTAGAAGCATACAGGGTATTGTACTGTATACAACATTCAGGCTTAGCCTGTCACAGTCCGCAAACCCCTGAAGGGGTTTTCATGAAATAGCTTCCATTGGGATGGACCATGGCCCTGGGCCTGTCTAGCACCCTGCAGCTGACTACACACAATGCACTAAGTGTTAACCACCTACGCAGGATCCAGTGCCCAGAGTAACATTACAGGCTGTCCTCACATTGTAGGGTCTGGTTATGAATCAAGGTTTACTAAGGTTGCCCCGATCCACAGCTTTTTCTTAAGCAAGAAAGCCCCCACTTTGGGTGCTATGCTGTCTCCATCTTTGTTTAGTTCCCACAGGCCACAAGTCTTAAATTCATGGCTGGGAGAAGTGGGATCGTAGCCATGTGGATTTACTACATGCAAGCAGCGCATTACACATAAGAAGAGCAGGAGAGTCACTTCTTACATAGTTACATAGTTAGTGAGGTTGAAAAAAACATCAGTCCATCCAGTTCAACCTATGATGTGTGTGTGTGTGTGTGTGTTTGCTTTTAACCGTACATTGTATACCCCTGTATGTTGTGGTCTCTAAGGTGCCCATCTAATAGTTTTTTGAAACGATCAATGCTCCCTGCTGATACGACTGCTTGTGGAAGAGAATTCCACATCCTTACCGCTCTTACAGTGAAGAACCCCGTACGCACTTTAAGGTTAACCTGCCTTTCCTCTAGTTTTAGTGAGTGGCCACGTGTCTTTTTGTATTCCCTTTCTCTGAATAGTTTGTTCCTTATGCTAGGGTCGCCAGTACAGTATTTGTACATTGATATCATTTCCCCCCTCAATCGTCTCTTCTCCAGAGAGAATAGATTCAGTGCTTGTAGCCTTTCCTCATAGCTGATGTCCTCCATTCCCCTAATCATTTTTGTTGCCCTTCTCTGGACTTTCTCCAGTTCCAGCACATCCTTCTTGAGGACCGGTGCCAAGAACTGGACAGCATACTCCAGATGTGGCCGGACCAGAGTCTTGTAGTGTGGGAGAATAATCTCTTTATTTCTGGAGTGAATCCCCTTTTTTATACATCCCAGTATTCTGTTGGCTTTGCTTGCGGCGGCTTGGCATTGCATGCCACTGCCAAGCCTGTTGTCTACCAGTACCCCCAAGTCCTTTTCCATCCTAGACTCACCCAGAGGTCCCCCCCTAGTGAGTAGCTTGCTTTCTGGTTTCTGGCCCCCAGGTGCATTACTTTACATTTTTCAACATTAAACCCCATCTGCCATGTAGTTGCCCACCCCGTTATTTTGTTCAGGTCCGCTTGCAAGGTTTCCACATCCTGCATAGAAGATAATGGCAAGCCTAGTTTAGTATCATCTGCAAATACTGAGATTGTACTAGATATCCCCTCCTCTAAATCATTTATGAATAAATTAAACAGGATTGGTCCCAGGACACAGGAAGATCGTATGTACAGGAAGATCCACAGGAAGATCGTATGTACTTAAAAAATACGTAAACTTCAATTCTCAGATGATCATTTATGTTACTGAATGCAGTATATGTCGGTTGCAGTATGTTGGTTGCACTATCCATAATTTGAGAATAAGAATATCGAAACATGTTAATGATACAACCAATGTAAATGCCAAAAACATTTCTAATGTCTCCAAACATTTTAGGGAGATATATGCAGGGAATCTTAAATATTTTTCTGTGGTTTGGAACAGGTTAAAAAAAACAGCCAGAGGAGGTGACCACATCTTGCTACAACCTGAGTTGTGGTGGATACACAGTCCTAATACTAGAGCACTAAGTGGAATTAACATTAGATTGGATATTAACACTTTTTTAAAATGATCACATGATTAAGATGGGTCTATTGATTAATGGTTTCTCTGCATTCACAATGTGTATTTTTTCGTTTTTCTTTTCTTTCCTCTCTTCAAACTGGCTTCAACATCCCACTTGTGTGTTTGTCAATGATCTTAATTGCAATCAAGAATATACTGCCCCTATTTTGACAGGGCTGTTTTGTAAATATATAAGTCTGGTTTTATTATATTTTTGTATGCTACGAGTAAGGCTACGGCCGAAACGTGTTAGCGTTTTACCATGTTGTACACTGCGGTCATGCTGGAATATATCGCTTTAAAAAGGAAGCATTCGTGTGCCGACTTTTCTTGTTACTTGGAAGCAATTGCACCGATCCAAATACACATTTTCTACTTGTGACATTAGAAGACACGGAGATGTTTTTAGAATTCAAAGAAAGGAAAAAAAAAAAAAAAGAGTGGACAGTAAATTCCCTGGACTCACGGAGTGGGGTAGGGTTACAGGGTAAGCACCCAGTGGGCGTATCCTTAAAAGTTTGCTAGTATCCAATGTGAATACTTTGCCTGTGTCCTGTACAACTAAAATAGATATGTTTTCCTGACTTGCTTGCTGAACTTGTTCTGAGTTTCAGAAGTATTTAAAATATGCAAAAACAGCATTTTTAGTGGTAGACTATCAACACTCATACTGCTCTCATGACGGTCGTTTTTTAAGTGAACTCGTCTAGAATGTTTATTTAATGCAGCAGGAGCAGAAGTGGCAAAGACTATCTCTGAATACAGAAAGAGGAGATAAGAGCTGCAGCACAGCGCTGGATCGCGAGACGACTCAGGTAAGTGTTAAAGGGAGGAGGTGGAGCTGCAATTGTAAGGTGTGCTACCTTAAAGTAGAAAGTCCACCCTAACACTAAAATCCCTGCATCTACAGACATCCACAATCTAACACTAACCCTTTTTAGCTCTGTAAAGAAGAAATCAGTAAACCTTTTTTGAAGCCTACTTGACCTGATACCACACTGAGTGGTCAGCTGCGGCTTCGCTGTGGAGGCAGGGGCAGATGACATGACCGACAACGGAAGCCCCATAGTAAGTTTATGGGTGACGTCACTTCTCATTAATTTCACAGCCGTTGTCGGCCGTGTCCTCTGCAGAGCTTCCACCTCTGGAGCCTGGATCAGCTTCAAGAAAGGTATGTATATGGATTTAATCTTTACAGTGCTAAATAGGTTAGTGTTAGATCGTGGATGACTGTAGATGCAAGGATTTTAGTGTTAGGGTGGACTTACACATTAATGCAAAGATTGCATTAAAGTAATAAAAAAAAAAAACAAAAAACGTATGCCTTTAGAATCACTTTAAGAGGGCTTACAGATGCCTATCAACAGAATCCTTAGATGAAGAGGAAACATCCTCAATAGGAACTGTAAGGTGTTCATAGCGAGCAGAAATGGTAGGAACCACGCCTAGAACATATATCAGTTCATCTAAACTGTTTCCCATCTGGCTGTTTATAGACATAAAAATATGTGATTTGCCGATGTGGGTAGACATGCCCGTACATTCTCAATTAGCAGCTCCTAGAGCGCTCACCGGCGAGCCCGATCGCTGTGTCTTTTAGACACAGGGGATCACATGACCAGGTACAGGACCATGAAACTTGGTCCTGTACCATGTGATCAATAGGTTGATAGGTCGAATTACAGCAATCACAAATGTACAGAATAGCTGCATGGTGCAACCATCGCTTTTCTCTTCTTACACAGAGACCGTCTTTGAGAGGAGAGAGAGCTGAGAGCTGTTCAAGCGATCCTTTGAGTCATTCAGTGTCTATCAGTTTAAACACACACACCAGTGAAGTAAGCTTACAGTATTTCCTGATCACTAGCCCATCACCTGTTCCAGTGTCACTAAAGCAGGCAGAAACAGTACACCTTTTTGCTATTGACACCAGCCAGTGTCCCTAATTACAGTGACACCAGACCAGTGTAAGCCAGCACCTGCATCCTGATCATCACTAAACCAGTGCCAGTGAAGTCAGAAATACTGTTCTTATCCCTAGTTACGCCAATGTCAGCCATTCAAGCCAGCAACAATGCTCTGATCACTGTCACACTAGTACCAGTGACCGTGTCCGCACCAGTGTCCTGACCACCTCCACACCAGTACAGTGTCACCAGAAACTGAACACCATGCCCAAAAAAAGGTTTACAAGTGAGAAGGCCTTTCACATTCTGAGCATGCCAGATGAGAGTAGTTGGGATGAACTCTCAGATTCAGAATATGAACCCGTGGAGAGCAGCGGTTCAGTAACCACCTCTGATTTATAGGAGGAAAGAGTCCTTACAAAGAGAATCAGGTGTATAGAACAGCAGCAGGCAATCACCAGCAGCACAGTACATTGTAGTGAAGTGACAAACGCCAGCAGCACAGTACATCCAGATGAACGGCCAAGTGCAAGGAGTGGGGTGTAGCACCAAATTCATTATGGCTACCTTATAATTCAGAGGCACCTATCATCTTCCCATTTACAGTGTAATCAGGCATAAACTGAAAAAATTAACATTGTTTCAGTTGTTTTTACAGACATTTCATATCTTAGTGAAACAAGCGAGCACAGCGCTTGCAAAAATAAATGTCTTCAATAACCAAGTATATAGTAATATTCATCAAATATGTGCAAATATCCAGTGTATAAAGTGCAAAGTATGACCATAAATATGAATAAAATATGCTATTAATGAATAAATGTCCAATAAACTAATGATAAAGCCCAATAAAAAATAGAAAGTTCAAATTTCATGTGCACAGAGGTGCAATATGTGACCAAAAAATGAAAAAATTAAATAAAGGTGTTTCAGTGCAGGTATTAAAGTGCTTAAGATGATCACTCGTGCCAGGTGCCTTGAACCCCTTCAGGAACCCCACTCACCAGAAAGGGTGGACCCTTGTTAGGGGTCAAAATCGCTTGTATAATGAGGGATTGTTCGATCTGTATTCCTGGCTAGTTGAACCAAACTCCCTGCACAAAATTGTGAGCCAAGGACTTCGCTGCCAACTGCCTTTGGAAAAAAATAGCCAAGGCGGAAATCTGGCCCTTGATGGTGCCCAGAGCCGAACGTTGATCTACACCCAATTGTAGAAACTCCAACAGATGAGACACAGAAAAGGAGTGGGGAGAAACCCTCCGCAACTCACACCAAGTAATGTACGCCTGCCAAACTCGATAAGCATTCCTTGAAGTAGATTTCCTAGCCTTCAACAGTGTAGGAATCACCGACTCCGACAGCCCTCTGTCTTTCAGCACCTGGCTTTCAATAGCCAGGCTGATAAAGCCAGTGACCGTAAAAGCAGGATGGAAGATTGGTCCCTGAGATAGAAGATCTCCCCTGAGAAGAAGCCTCCAAGGGACGTCTGCTACCAGCCTTACCAGGCCTGTGTACCAAGACCGGCAAGGCCAGACTGGTGCCACCAGAATGACTGGAATTCCTTCTACCTCGATTCTGCGTAGCAGTCTCGACAGAAGTTGTATTGAAAGAAAGACGCAAATCAAAACGATACTGACCCCAAGGAGCCACCAGAGGATCCCGAGACCTTGACGTGAACCTCTGCACCTTCCTGTTGAGACGGGAAGCCAGCAGGTCCACATCGGGGGTCCCCCATCAAAGACACAGTTGATGAAATACATCCGGGTGAAGAGACCATTCTCCAAGATCCAACGTCTGCCGACTGAGATAGTCCACTTGCCAATTCTCTAACCCCGGAATGTGCACAGCAGAGAGGGCCGGAACATATCGTTATGCCCACCCTAAAATGCTGGCTACTTTCTGGGCCACCAGGGCACTTCTTGTGCCCCCTCGATGATTGACATATGCCACAGCCATAGCACTGTCCGATTGTATCTGTACAGGGCATCCCTGTAGACGATCCGTCCATTGAGACAGAAAGCCTGATCGCCCGAATCTCCAGGATGTTGATCGGCAACCTGGACTTCTCCCGAGGCCAGACACCTTGGGCTGAACACACTCCCAAGACACCTCCCCATCCGGACAGACTGGCATCCGTGGTGATTACAATCCAATACAGGGGAAGAAAAGGTTTTCCCAGACGTAGTGCCGGGGAGCAGAGCCACCATAGGAAAGACTCCCTTGAGCCCCAACTCAACAGGATCAGATTGTTCAAGGACATTTGATCCTTGTTCCATTTGATCAGAATCTCCCTTTCCCTTTGTAAGGGTCTGGTGTGGAACTGCGCAAACAGAACCGCCTCAAAAGGTGGAGAGCATCAGACCCAGCACTTGCATGCAAGTCCTGAGTGATGATCGATGGTTGGACAACAGGAGCCGAACAGCATCCTGTAGCTTCAGAAGTTTTGTCTGAGGATGAAACACCTGGGCTGACGCTGAATCCAGAATCAGACCCAAGTAGTAAAGCTTTGTGGACGGAGACAGTGCTGATTTCTGAAAATTCAGTGTCCAGCCGAACTCCTGCAGGGTGCGCACCGTAACGTTTAAGTCGGCTTCTAGAGGCGAGGAAGAGTCTGTGCGCAGAAGCAGATCATCCAGGTAACCTAGTATTGCATAAATAATATTGCTGCGCTAAGTGAATGAAAATCAATAACAAATAATCGCTTAGTGAAAAATGGTAAATAATGTGACCATAAACTCAAATAATGTGATAAACAATAATGAATATTGAATCAAAAAAAAAATCAGTGATATTGAAAGTCCCAATACACAGTGCAAATAAAGTGACACAATATTACTGTGATAAATAAGTCCCAATGCACAGTGCAACTAAAGTGACACAATATTAAATAAATTAATCTTCATCTGTGATTAAAGTGCTGCATGCTTCACTTAAAGTGATCCACGTGACAATGGTAAGATTAGCAGCTCACCTCAAAGAAAGACTCATGAGAGCCAAAATGCGCATGGGGTAAAATCACAGTCGCCTGGTAAGCCCTCCTGCCACCGCCTCCAAACAATCATTCAAGTTGTATATGGCATCGGCGTAATGACGTGCAGGCTCCTCCCCCGTGCGCGTTGCGTTGACTTCGTCAGCTGACCCCGCTGACGAAGTCGATGACGCAACGCATACATACAAGTCTTTCTTTGAGGTGAGCTGCTAATCTTACCATTGTCACGTGGATCACTTGGAGTGAAGCATGCAGCACTTTAATCACAGATGAAGATTCATTTATTTAATATTGTGTCACTTTAGTTGCACTGTGCATTGGGACTTATTTATCACAGTAATATTGTGTCACTTTATTTGCACTGTGTATTGGGACTTTCAATATCACCGATTTTTTTTGATTCAATATTCATTATTGTTTATCACATTATTTGAGTTTATGGTCACATTATTTACCATTTTTCACTAAGCGATTATTTGTTATTGATTTTCATTCACTTAGCGCAGCAATATTATTTATTCATTATCTCAGGTGTTTTGTGTTTGGCACTGATTGCTTGCAGCTTTGTGCACATCACTTGTATTATTTAGACAGGGATTGCGCTGATTATTTTTATTCTTTATTGTAACCTAGTATTGCAATCCCCTTCTGCCATAACAAGGCCAACACAGGGGCCAAAACGTTTGTGAACCCCCCGAGTAGCTGAGGCAAAACCAAAAAAGGGGAACACCACGAATTGAAAGTGCTCCTCGCCCACGGCAAAACGAAGAATCCTCTGATGCTCGACATATATTGAAATATAAAAGGTAAGTGCCCTTGAGATCAATAGAAGCCAGCAGATCTCCTTAATGAAGGAAAGCTACTACTGTGCGGAAGGACTCCATCAAAAATTTCTCAACATGCGAAAAGTGGTTCAGAGCCTTGAGATCCAAGATCGGACGAACCCTTCGCCTTCCTCTTCCTGGGAACTGTAAACAGATTTGAATAAAAATCTTGGAAATGTTCCGACTCTGGAACCAGTACAATAACTCCTTGTGCTAACAAATCCTGCACTGCTCTGTAGAGGCCTGGTAGCTGCTCTGGAGACAGGGGTAAGTTGGAAGGAAAGAACCTTGCCGGGGCAAGGACCGAAACTCGATCTTGTAACCGAACCAGTTTGTGGACCCATTTGTCCTGAATGAGCAAGATCCACGGATCCGGAAAGAAACAAAGAGGTCTCCCCACCTCAGACGCGGATGAAGGCGCCCCTTCAGGCTGAGGAAGGGCTGGTCTGCGGAACCAGAAGTGCCCACTTTGGACTTACCATTCCAGTGTCTGTTGGAGCCTCCCGCAAAGCTACGGGTGGATCTCAAACTCTTTTCCTGCGAACCAGACGGACAAAAGGGCTGCTTGTGAGCTGAAAATAAGTTCCGTCAGATCAGAAGAGTGTTGACTCCCCTCCAGATCCTGGCACAAAATCTTAGCCTATTCTGTTAAGGTCTGGGATACCAAGGTGATAGCAAATGCTGGTCTCAAAATGAAACCAGCCACGGTGAAGAGGTACCAGACCAGAGCCTCAGCTCCTTTGTCCATGGGGTCCTTAAAAGACAGGGAATCCTCCACCGGCAAAAGTGTGGCCTTATTTAGCCTGGAAACCTGAGAGTCCACCAACAGTGGAACCGTTAGTTTCTTTAGAAGAGACTCCTCAAAGGGATATCTTCTAGCAAAACGCTTAGGTATACCAACCATGCGTTTCGGGGAACCCGACTAGTGACAATCTCGTCAAAATATGCAGGAAAAGGGAAATACCTTATTCACCTTGGAAGCTTTGCGGTGCCAAATTGTACCGGTGTAGCTAACTCAGCAGTAGCTGAGTCCTCCAACTTTAAAGTTTCCCTCACTGCATGCGCGGCTGCATTAGAGGAGGAGTTATCCTCACTATTCGAGCACTCAGCGTGCGTGGACGCAGACACAGTGGGCTGACTCTCCTCCGCAGCAGCCAAATCCACCTCAGCATCAAGCAGAGAATACAGGTGAAGGCGGGGGGGGGCGCTTCTTGCCAGGTCTCTTTCGCAGGACCATATCTACTTTACTAGCAACTGCAGGGCTGCCATCATGGCTGCCAGGTCAGACTGAGACCCAGAAGGACCCACAGCTTCCAGTAGTGGATCGGGTGATGAAACATGCTCCATAGGCTACATTACCATAAAAGGTCAAACAAAACCACGCTGCTTAGCAAAGAAAAAAAAAAAAACAGGAGGCCCCTCCCCCTGTGCACCGCCGGGGCACCACAAGAATCAGTGCACCCACGGCGGCTATATACAGCAGCAGAAGGAATATATACCCCCTAGAGACTCACCACCCAAACTGGAGAGCGCCAAAAACTGTCTGCCTCACTGCAGGAAGAGGAAACGCTGACCTGACACTAGAGGCCCCCACAACTCATCACAGCATCTGACTACAAGAAAATGGCGGCCAGTGAAACTCTGGGGAAACCAAAATGATGGCCACTAAACTACACAAGCATGGCCACCGAAGCCAGGAATACAGAGACAACGGCAAAATGGTGGCACCACGCGTTGCTTTATGGGAACGTGGACCCACGGAAAAATGTAGACCCCAGGAGGGGACCCCCATATATTTGATCATAAATGACTTGGATGTAAATGTTAAATAAAACAAAGTAGAAATACATAAATTTATTATCACCTGCTTCTAGACCCAAGGCTGACAAATATTTAAATAGAAATAGCATGCATGGGTAAATTGTTATCCATTACTGATGAAAACCATATTAAGTCTTGTGTTCCCCTTTGAAGCAGGATGTCCATTTTTGCACAAAAAAGTTATTATTGTACCCATCTACTATGTCAAAAACTATACTTGGAAGAAAGCGGTAACAAAAAAATATATATTTTTTGCTTACTAAATTATATAAAATCAAGTGACACTATGTAATCTAATATACAGTATAAAAAGGAGATACCTTTAGTAAGGTCAAGTTCTTCATCTTCCTCCTCCTTCTTCTTTTCTGGCTCTTCAGTATTAGTAGGACTCTTTTCAGTTGAAACCCACTGGATTTCACCTCCAGTTTCTTGCCATTCCCCACTTTTGTCCTGTTGTGCTGTAGGAACTTCTTTAATTAACTCATCCGTCTGGCTTTCCGCTAACTGGGCTGCTCGCTCCCGCTCAAGGAAAAGCTAAAAAAAAAAAAAAAAAAAAAGATAAAAAGATTTTTGCATTTTAAATGCCTTTCATCATACTTTGGGGAACCTCATTATTTAACCACGTAAAGACTAAGCCTATTTCTGACACGTTATTTAAAGTTAAAACCTGTATGTGTTTTTTGCTAGAAAATTACTTAGAACCCCCAAACATTATATATTTTCTTAGCAAAAACAATATTTTTTGTCACACTGTATTTGCTCAGAGGTCTTTCAAACAATTGTTTTGGAAAGAATACACTTCACTGAATTTAAAACACTAAAAAGTAATTTTTTTTTTTTATATTGTGAAAGATGATTTCACGCAAAGTAAATAGATACTCAACATGTTACGGTTTAAAATTGTGCACACTCGTCAAATGGCGACAAACTACGGTACTTAAAAATCTCTGCAGGAGACGATTTAAAAAATGTTAACAGTTACCAGTTTGAGGTCTTTTGCTAGAATTACTGCTCTCGGTCTGATGATCACAGTGATACCTCACATGTGTGATTTTGCACACCATTTTCATTTGCGAGCGTGATTTAGGTATGCGTTTTCTTTTGTGCGCAAGCTCATGGGAACGGGGGCGCTTTCATTTTTTTTTTTTCTATTCATTTTTAACACCATTCTTTAAAAAAAAAAAAAATGGAAACGAAACAGACAAAATGGAAGAGGAAAGAATTTCTCTCATCCGCGTCCACGGACCCTAATGAGGAGTTGTCTGTCCTTCGACCCATTTGTTATTGTAGGCAATAACCAATTTTGAGAGATTACGATTAATAGGGAATGACATTTGCTCCTCTTTTTAATCAATACCTCCACAATTGTATGACTGAACAGCTTGTCATTTTGTCTATAGTAAATGCAATTTTTTTTTTTTTCATAAAACCCAATAAAAAAAGATTAAAATAAAAAGATTAAAAACCTACTTTGTGCAGCAGTCCCCCCTCAGCCCCCCTAATACTTACCTGATCCCCTTCTCAATCCAGCGATGTCCACGAATACCTAGGTCGTCCGGAATTCTCCCTCCTGATTGGCTAAGAAATAGAAGCAGCGCCATTGGCTCTGACTGCTGTCAAACTCAGTTATCCAATGAGGAGAAAGAGGGAGTGAGGCCAAACCGCAGCTCTGGGTCTAAATGGATACACAACGCTGTGGTTAGGCTCGGGTGCCCCCACAGCAGGCAGCTTGCTCTTGGGACACTCAACAGGAGGGGCCAGGAGCTCCAGCCAGGTACCAGAGAAGAGGTGGATTCGGCTGCCCTGTGCAAAAGCACTGCACAGAACACATAAGTATAACAGGTTTATTTTAACAGAAAAAAAATGTACAATCACTTTAAATCCCTATTATATGCACGTATTGTACCATACAAGTATATGCTGCACCTACACATGAACCACTTCCCCCAAATGGATGTTCCTGTACGTTCTTTGGTTTCGGTCGTTATACCAGGATGATGCCTGCACCTACAGGCATCATCCAGGTATCATTCTTTTCAGCCCTCAATTCTGAGTAAGGCAGAAGTGATCAGTCACTTTATCACTTCTGCCGGTGGCGAAGGGGGGTCCCAGCCCCTCCTGCTGCCAATCCTGGGCTCTACCGTACAATCGCGATGCCCGCGAACGATTCGGCCAGCGGCGATGGCTGCCCTGTACATAGAGAGAGGAAGACGTTGTTGCCCTCTCTGTAACCCTGGAAACCGGGAGCAATGAGTTGTTTGTCACTTCCGGTTCCGCTTCCTTGTTTACCTGGTCACCAGCATAAAAAAAAAGAAAAAGTGAAAAATAATTATTTGTATAAAATTAAATATATATATATATATATATATATATATATATATAAAAAAAAAATACACAGCGCCACTGTCCTTACGCGAAAATGCCAACACATACATTGCTCCCTGAGGTATTTTTGCAAAAGTCAAAGCGAGAGCAATAATTCTTAGGGAGGGTGGCCAGTACTGTACACCAAGATATGGAATTAACAGGAAAGACTAAATTCTTCTGATCCTATTGGATATAGGCAACTTATTGATACACCATTTGGTCGTTCACAAGCATAAAATAATAAATACATAGTTGGGCAACAACTAGCCAAAAGGAACTTCGCCATAAGACCCCAAAAAGATTTAAAGTTCTAGTCTAAACATTTTAACCTGAATTCAATTCTAGTATTAAGGTAAAAAATAATTAGGCATCAGTACCCCCCTCCATCCTTTTATTTACCTCATTGGATCCAGCGCTGTGCACGTCTGCAGCTCTTCCCTCTTGCTTTGCATTCAATCAAAGCCAGTAATAGGGAGGCGGGGGGGGGGGGGGGGGGGAGTCAAGGTCCCATTGTTTGAGTCAACAAATGCAGACAGCGCGGCTAGGGAACTCACTCCATAAGTGCCCCCACAGAAAGTGGCTATGACGGCACTCGGCAGAGGGGAGGAGCCAGGAGCGCTAGCAGGGGAGACGCCAGAAGAGGAGGTTGGTGCCAAAGGTGCTTCAACAAAGTACTGAGCAAAGGCTGTGAATACTTAAGTACATGGGATTTTTCTTTTTAAATAAATTTGCAGAGATTTCAAACAAACTTCTTTCACGTTTTCATTATGGAGTATTTTTGTAGAATTTAGAGTAAAATAATGAGCTTAATCTATTTTGGAATAAGGCTGTAACATAAAATGTAGAAAAAGTGAAGCGCTGTGAAAACTTTCTGAATGCACTGTATGTACACACTCCAATGGCTCCAACTACATTCAGGCAATCTAGAGAGAATATCTTTGGAAGTTTATGAACAGGGAAAAAGGCAAAAAAAAGCCCTCGTTGAGATGGAACACTAAAACCACCTTTGGAAAAAAGGGGCGGGTACTACGTCTGTCAATGAGCTTAAGAGAAAAGGATTTTACGGTAAGATCTTACAAAAATCTATTTTTCTCTGTCGCTCATTGACAGACGTAGTCCTCCTTGATTAATATCAACTCGGGATGTCCCAAAGCAGTGCCACAAATGAGGGGTGGGAGAATGGAAATCAAAATCCAATCTAGAAGGCCCAACCGGTGCCAACTAGAAGTTTTAAAGGCTCATCAATCAAAAGATGAGACTCAACTGAAATTCCAACGGAAAAAAACCCTCGAGGTAGACCACCGGTCTCCTCAAATTGCGGCCTGCAAAACCTTGCGGCCAAATGAGGCATCCGCCGATGCCATCACATCAACTTTATAAAATTTTGTAAAGGTATGCACCGACGACCAGGTAGCCGCCTTGCACACCTGGACCACTAACGCCTGATGGCGGTAGGCCCAGGAAGTACTGAGCGCTCGAGTGGAGTGCGCCTTAACAGGGAACGGAGGATTCCGACCCTTAATAGAATAAGCCTGTACCACCGTCTGCCTAATCCATTTGGAGATAGTCGCGGCAGATACAGGCAACCCCTTTCTGGGGCCATCCGTGATCACAAAAAGTGAATCTGTCTTACGGAACGATTCCGTAGTCTTCAGGTATACCCTGATTGCCCGCACCACATCCAAGGAATGCAAAGCACATTCCCGAGGATGACTGGGCTTAGGACACAAGGAAGGTAGCACAATATCTGCATTCAGATGAAAGTCTGAAACCACCTTAGGAAGAAAAGATGGCTTCGGATGAAGAACTACCTTATCCCTATGAATCACCAGATATGGGGAATGACACGATAATGCAGCCAGTTCTGACACCCTGCGTGCAGAAGTGATAGCCACCAAGAAGGCCACCTTCTGGGATAATGTAAGCAAGGGAATCTCCCTGATATTTTCAAAGGGAGGTTTCTGAAGAACCGACAACACCAAATTAAGATCCCAGGGTGGTAAGGGCGCGCGCACTGGCGGAGCCAAGTGCTGCACCCCCTGGATGAAATTCCGCACCAAGGAATGAGTAGCCAGAGGCTTCTGGAAGAAGATTGCTAACGCTGAAACCTGACCCTTGATAGTACTCAAGGATAGTTTCTGCTCAACCCCCTTTTGCAGAAAAGCCAAGATTCGGCTCACCGAATAGGTACGTGGGGGAAAACTCCAACGATTCACACCACGCAATATAAGCCTTCCATGTGCGATAATAGACTTTGCTGGAAGTCGCTTTCCTTGCTTTAATTAGAGTAGGAATAACTGAAGCTGACAATCCTCTGTCCTTCAGTACCTGGGTCTCAATGGCCAGGCCGTTAAAGCCAGCGACCGTAAAGCACGATGGAAGATCGGTCCTTGAAACCGCAGATCCTCCCTGAGAGGAAGTCTCCAAGGAGCGTCCGCGACTAGTCTGCCCAAGTCGGCGTACCCGGCTTGACGGGGCCAGCCCGGAATTACCAGGATAACTGGAGTTCCCTCCACCTCTATCCTGCGGAGAAATCTCAGCAGTAACTTGAGAGGGGGGAAGACATACAGTAGCTGATACTGCCCCTACGGGGCGCTCAGCGTGTCTGCTGCGGCGCGAGCCCTGTTGATCCGACCTGCCAACAGATCCATATCCGGGGTGCCCCAATGAAGGGACAGCTGGTGAAATACCTCTGGATGAAGAGACTATTCCTCTTGATCCAGAATCTGACGGCTGAGATAATCTGTCTGTCCACCCCCGGGATAAATATCGCGGAGAGAGCTGGAACAACTGTTCCGCCCAATAAAGAATGTTGGCCACTTCTATGGACGCCAGGGCACTCTTGGTGCCCCTTGGTGATTGACATAAGTCATGACCGTGGCATAGTTCGATTGGATCTGAACTGGGCTGCCCTGGAGCTGCTCGGTCCAGTAAATCAGACAAAGTCTGATCGCTCTCAGTTCCAACACATTTATCGGTACCCTGGAATTTATCAGAAGAAATGACTTCCCCTGGCTGAGCATCGGAGACCGAAGCCACCAGACCAGAGCCTCCCTGGTCCGCTCGCTCAATCGGATCAGATTGTCCAGGGAATCGGGATTCCGATTCCATATGAGAAGAATCTCCTCTTGGAGAATTCGGGTATGAGACTGGGCAAACGGTACTGCCTCTAAGGAGGCGACCATCAGTCCCAGCCAGTTGACGGACAGCAACATCCGAATCATTGACTGAATCTTCTGGAGTTTCTCCGCATGGAGAAACACTCTTGCCAGGGATGTATCCAAAATTAGGCCCAGATAGTTCAGTCTCCTGGTGGGAACCAGCCTGTGAAGATGGGGATATGAAGATAGGCATCCTAAATGTCTATGGACGCCAGGAAATCCCCCTGATGCAGGGAGGCCACCACTGTTCGGATGGACTCCATCTCTCCCAAGACCAGAATTGGACGCACCTAGCCCTTTTTCCTGGGCATTGTAAACAGGTTCGACTAGAACCCCTGAAACTGTCCAAGGAATGGGAACTACCACTCCTTGTTGCATCAAGCTGTCCCCCGCAAAGCTTTTTAAGCGACTCGGGGATGTTGAATATTGGAAGGGAAGAATTGATCGAAACTCGATCTTGTATCCCGACCGTATGACCTCGCGAACCCCTTTATCCGGGATTCTGGAAAGCCATGGATCCGGAAACCGGTGAAGACGTCCTCCCACCCTAGAGATGGGTGGTGCCCATTCTGTCAATCCAACGGGATAACAGTGGCTTTATTTAGTCTGGAAATCGGTGAGTCCACTATTGGTGGTACCGTCCATCTTTATAATGAGGGATTCCTCAAACTGATAGCGCCTAGCAATGCGTTTGGAAATAGCAGGGGTTCGTTTTCGGACGACCCCATTTGGGCAAGGGAAACCCTTTGCCATTTTGGTAGGCTTGCTAGTACCAAAAAAGGAATATCAGTCTCAGCTACCTCTGCCGGTGTAACCTCAAGATTTAAGGTTTCCCGGACAGACACAACTAGTGCCTCCACCAACGCTTCTTGTGCTATGACGGAGGCAGAAGCGTCCTCCTCACTGTCTGAGGAGACTGTACCTGAGACAACAACCCCAGAAAAGGGGCTGCAATGACCAGCTCAGAATCCGTATCTGAAGTATCAGATAAAAATAGGGGTAGGCGGGGGGTCGCTTTTCTTGACCCCCGTCCCTGACAGGCTACCTCCACCCGGGATACCAAAGACTCCAAAACTGCTGATAATGCATCATCACAAGTGGGGTACTGGAGGGTCCTGCGGCCACCTCGAGGGGATCAGGTGGGGATACGTGTGGCAGGGTTCATGATTAACAAGACACTTGCCAGAAAACACAAAAAAATAATTGCAAGAAAAAAACATTTTCTTTTTTTTTTTTACTTAGTCCCCCAGCGCAATAGCGCCCCTCAGTGTTACCTGCTTGGACCCCTCAGAGAGAGAGAGAGACCCCAAGGCTCACCTGATGCACAGAAGTTTCTTATCACCCTGCTTCCAGCACTGTCTGTTACAGACAGGAAGTCTTTGGCTTGCTTTCCCGGGCCAAGGAGGCGGCTCTGCCCCTTTGCACACCTTCCGGCGCCTCCCAATTACTCCTCGAGGTGTTTGGTCACCTCAAACATGGCCGCCCCCATGCTGGAGACACGAGGCTACGCCAATATGGCGGCCCCGTGCGATCTGCGGGAAAATGGCGGCGGCCTGTGGAGGATAGCGGCGGTTTGCAAGGTAGCAGCGTCCTGCTGGAGGTGTGCGCTCGGCCTGTGCGGCCTGCGGGAGGTAGTCCTCGGCCTGTGCGGCCTGCGGGAGGCTGTGCGGTCTGCGGGAGGTGACCGGCTTTATGGAAGGATGGCGACCTGCGGATGCGGTAATCCAGGCATAGGCATCAGCCTGTATAGCACATTATGTCAGATAGGATACCTCTATACCTTCAACAGTAATGCCTGTTCCTTACAGTGTCATATAGTGACTATAGATAGTCAGCTCCCAAACCAAGCTCTCAAGAGGGGGATCAATGACACCTGTTAGGATCACGTCCATCCATCCCAGAGAGGGGCCCACGTCCACCAGCAAACCCGACAGGGGGAGAGGGGAACATTTTACTCACCATACCGGGAACCAGGCGGGCGCCAACTCCTGACAGAACCCCTCTCCACCGGAGTGGGGGGGCTGTCGACCAATACGGACGCCGTGACTCAGTTTGTAACTGGTCATTGGCATCCAGGCGAGACGTTTAACTCGCAGGGTCAGTCCCTGTCCAGTGGGACTATGTCGCGGCCGACCAAGCGCGGAGCTAGGGCCTGCACGCGCTCGTAGGCTGAACTGGGGTGACCACTGGATCTCAACATCCAGCCCGTCGCCCAGTTTCAGCGTACTTGCTTGAAGATCTCACAGGAACACTGGAGAAGAAAAGCTGCCTAAAAAAGTATTTCTAAAAAATCTTGCCAGGACCAAAGATCCCAGCAAGGAACTTAGGTCCTTACTCCTAACTAGACAGAAAAAAACTGATATCCTGTAGCAGGAAGTGAGAGGATATACCCTCTGGGACTGCCCCTAAGGTGTGGCCAGAACGTTTTCTTTCCTGTCTAGTCCTACTCCTGTAGAGGGCAGTATAACCAGAGTTGATATTAATCAAGGAGGACTACGTCTGTCAATGAGCGACAGAGAAATAAGATTTCCAGATACAATAGTACATTTTCTTGCAAGGTAGGAATCAGACTCAGAAATCCCTCTATCCTTTAAGACCTGGGTTTCAACAGCCATGCCGTTAAAGCCGGAGACTGAAGCAGTGTGGAATAGAAGGCTTTGAGATAGTAGACCTGGCCTGTTAGGAGGCAGCCAGGGGTCATCTGCAAAAAGTCAGTATGTGTGTACCAGGTTCTTCTGGGCATATTCAATACCAGTAGAGTCGGTCTTCCTCTCTTGCTGTATTTGTTTAGACCAGGCAATTTGGAATGTTTAATGGAGGGAAGGCACAGATTAGTCTGAAGAAATTGTTGGCCAGTGAATTTCTGTCAGAGAATCTGGTTTGTTTCCTTCAGGGCAGCCAGGCTCCTTTCATGGTTGTTGTATGCCACTGTGGCACAGCACATTACAGCTTACTATTAAATGTTGATGGGGAGTTTGGTTTCTTGAACAAGTTCCCTGACCCACCAATGATTGAAAGACAGCTCTACAGCCTGACAGATTTTTGTCTGTTGTAAGAACTTCCCAAATGTAAGTAAGACTTTCCCAATGTTAGAGATGGAGTGGTGGCCCACCGGGCAAGGACATTATTATTTAGGTAGATAGGAGCATTGGTAGATCCAGGAAAAAGCCTGCATTTTCCATGCTGATTCAGTTAGAGAGTTCTTGAGTGGAATTGGGCAAAGGGTTCTACCTCAAAGGAGGCCACCATTGGACCCATAACTCTCAATGTAAACCGCATTGTGGGAGTTTCTTGGGATCTCAGTTAAACAGCGTGAGCTCTCAGAGAATGCTTTTTTCTGGAAGAAAAAGCTTTGCCTGAGATGTATCGAGGATTATACCCAAATACTCAAGGTACAGGGATGGATGTAAAGCAGATTTATTGATTACCCAGCCAAATTGTCTTTTGGACATTTGCTGAGAGTTGTAAAGGAGATTAATCCTTCAGAAGGTTGCCCAGATAGTCCATCATCTGGATGCCCTGAGTTATGAGAAGGGCATGGCAAGGGTGTCAAGTTATTTGTGAACACTCTGGGAGTAGAGGACAGGTTGAAAAAGCAATGTGATGACCTAAAGGTGATAGCCTCCCACTACAAAGCCTAGAAATCGCCAAAGAGGTGGGAAAAGGGGAACATGTAGATAGCCACCTTGAATGTCCACAGATGCCATATGTTCTCCTTGTGTCAGGCAATTACTGGCCCCATACAGTGGTGGTACTGGTATGACTCCTCCCTGGGACAAGAGGTGGTTCAGGGCCTTGTGAATTCTGACTGATCCTGGTCATTTTTTGGTTGATTTTAATGAAAAAGCAGTGAAGCAGTACAGTTTTGCACTCTATTTTGTGATCCTTTGAAACAACTGATTGAATCCACAGCTCTGGGACATGTCACTCAGAGAACTGGAAACTGCAACAGATAACTCCGCAACCAAGAGTAGAAGTAGAGAGGGCATTGGAGGGGGCTTGGCGGCCTTTGTAGTCCATGCCTTGTGCCCAAAAGGAATTAACTTAGGTTTTGAAGTTGCCTGGATCAAGTGTGAAAGTGCTCAGCATTTAGAGGAGCTAGGAGTTCCTGAAGAGAAAGGGGTTGTTTCCTTCCACAGAGAAAATAAAGCTCTCCGACCTGTAACCTTTTTGATGAATTGGTCAAGTGACTCATCAGAGACGTCAGCAACGTCTTCTGTCCAAGCCTTTAGCCATAGGATTCTTCACATGTGAATGGAAATTAGAGCCATTCTGGATATTTGTCTCAGGGCACTTACACTGAAAAAGCAGGATCCTGAATATTAATTGGATTTTTGTAAGAACTTAACGTAAAATCCTTTTCTCTGAAGTTCGACAGACGCAGCTCCATCTCTTCAGAGACTATAGGGTTATGCTCCTCCAATCAGGAAAAGGTACTAGGCAGGAAAAAAGATTAATCACGCCTATGAGGCTGTCCCTGCAGGCATTACCCCACACACTCTGCTATCAGCAAGCAGCTTAGTGGCAAGCAGTGTTAGAATACAAAAAACCCCATTCACTCAGAAGTAGAGGGGCGGGTGCTGCATCTGTCCAACTTCAGAAAAAAAGGATTTTACAGTAAGTTCTTACAAAAATCCAGTTCTCTCTATCGTTCAACGACAGATGCAGCTCCATCTCTTCAGAGACTATAGGGATGTCCCAAAGCAGTATATTCATGGAGGGGTGGGAAGATAACGCAAAGAAGCCATCATTTCCCAAAGGCTAAACTTAGCTAACCAGGTAACATGGAGCTCAACCAGGAACAACTAGAGCTCACCCAGAAAAACATACACCCTCAAGAGAAATAAAGATCCTCTTGAAACAGCAGCCTGCAAAACCTTGCGGCCAAAGGAAGCCAACCGAAGATGCCAAAACATCAACTTTGTAGAATTTTGTGAAAGTTTGCACAGACTACCAAGTTGCCTCCTTGCACACTTGCAGCACTGACGCCTGATGGCGAAAAGACCAAGAGGCACTCAGCGCCCTAGTAGAATGCGCCTTCACTGGGAAAGGAGGAACCTGGCCCTTTAGCGAATAAGCCTGAACAACCATCTGCATGATCCATCTGAATATGGTTGCAGCAGGCGCAGCCAATCCTTTGAGATAATACCAAATTCAAATCCCACGGAAGCAGCGGAGATCGTGTCGGGGGAGTCATGTGTCAGACACCCTGAACAAAAGTATGAATCAGGGCATGCGTAGCTAAAGGGCATTGGAAATATACAGCCAAAGCTGACACTTGGCCTTTGATAATGCCCAAAGCCAACTGCTGTTCAAGGAAGGCCAAAACCCTAGTGATCGAAAACAAGCGAGGGTGCACCTTCAGCGATTCACACAATGAAATGTATGATTTCCACGTAAGATAATAGAGCTTTCTGGAAGTCGACTTCCTAGCCTTCAAAAGCGTAGGAATCACAGAATCAGAAAGACTTCTCTCTCTCTCTCTCAACACCTGGCTTTCAACAGCCATGCCGTTAAAGCCAGCGACTGTAAAGCAGGATGGAAGATCAGACCTTCAGACAGCAGATCTTCCCTGAGAGGAAGTCTCCAGGGAGCATCGACGACCAACCTTACCAGGTCCGCGTACCAAGAGCGACGAGGCCAGTCTGGAGCCACCAGAATGACCGGAATCCCTTCCACCTCTATCCTGCGGAGAAGCCTCGGCAGGAGTTTCCGCAGAGGGAACGCATAGATCAGTCGATACTGACCCCAAGGAGCCACCAGTGCATCTGTGGCGTCGGCTGAAGGATCTCGAGACCTGGCTATGAACCTCTGCACCTTCTTGTTGAGACGAAAAGAAAACAGATAGACCTCGGGAAGCCCCACTGGATACACAGGTGATGAAACACCTCTGGATGTAGGGACCACTCCCCTTGATCCAAAACCAGGCGACTCAGGAAATCCGCTTGCCAGTTGTCTACACCTGGGATGTGCACAGCAGAGAGGGCTGGAACAAACTTTTACGCCCAGGCCAAAATCTCAGCCACATCCCTGGCCACCAAGACACTCTTGGTGCCCCCCTGGTCATTGAGGTAAGCCACAGCCATGGCGTTGTCGGATTGAACCCAGACAATATTGCAGACGAGTCGTCCAGTGGCTCAGACAAAGCTTTATTGCTCTGAGCTCCAAAACATTTATCGGCAGTTTGGACTGTACTGTCCAGGTTCCCTGGGCACAGAACTTCCCCAGTACCCCGCCCCAGCCTGACATCGGTGGTCACCACCGTCCAAAACAACTGGAGGAAGGACTTGCCCTGGCACAGTGCTGGAGAATGGAACCACCACAACAGAGCAGTTCTCGTATTGCAGCTCAACCGAATAAAAGTGTCCAAGGACTTTGGATCCTTATTCCATTTGACAAGAATCTCTCTTTACAATGGTCTGGTATGGAACTGAGCAAACGGAACCGCCTCGAAGGTTGATACCATCAGACCCAAGGCCATATGCAAGTTCACAGAGAGGACAGATTGTTTACCAACAACAACCGGATCGCCCACTGCAACTTCTGCAGCTTGTCTAGGGGAAGAAAGACCCTCAAAGCGGAATCCAGAGTCAGGCCCAGATAATCCAGTCTCAAGGAAGGTATCAGGGTGGATTTCTTGAAATTGATGTTCCACCTGAACTTCTGTAGGGAGTGATGAGCAGTGATCATCAGGTCGCTCATCAGGGCTGAATGGGAGCCTGCTCTCAACAAGAGATCGTCCAGATACTCGTTGGCGCAACAATGCAAACATTGGGGCCAGTACTTTGGTAAACACCCTGGGAGCGGAGGCTAGACCAAAGGGTAATGCCACAAAATGATAATGCTCTTCTACTATGGCAAAACAAGGAAACCGCTGGTGTCCAGCGTAAATAGGGATGTGTAGATATGCGTCCTTGATATTTATGGAGGCCAAGAAGTCTCCCTGTTGTATTAACGCCACCACCATGCAAATGGATTCCTTATGAAACCTCTGAACCCGCACAAAGCTGCTCAGAGCCTTGAGATCCAGAATTGGACGCACGTTGTCCTTTTTTTTGAGGCACAGTAAACAGGTTTGAATAAAAAAACTCTAAAGTGTTCCTGAGAGGGAACTGGCACAATCACTCCTTGGGACAGTAGATCTCATACCACCTCCCATAGATCCCTTACTCGATCTGGAGTTAGGAGCAGATAGGTAGGGAAGAACCTGTCCAACGGACAAGACCGGAATTAGATCTTGTACCCTGATCGGATAAGTTTGTGAACCCATTTGTCCTAAATCAAGGAAGTCCAAGGTTCCAGAAAGAAGCAAAGATGTTCCCCCAACCCAGAAGCGTTTGAGGGTACCCATTCATGCAGACGAGGATTTGTCTACAAATCTAGACTGGCCAGTCTTTGATTTACCTGACACATCCACAATATTGTGAAACAATACTGGACAAGGGAACACCTTGCCTGATTTATGGGATTTGCAGGAGCCAAAAGACACCTACATACCCTGCGCTGTGGAGTCATCAGTCAATTTGAAAGTTTCCCGCACTGAAACTATAAGGGCTTCCAACAATGCGCGTTCCCGCGTGGCGGCTGAGGACGACAGGTCCTCTTCACTGTCAGAATGCGAAGACACCGACCCCTCAGGGTGGGCTATATATGGGTGAGGGCACAACTTCATGCAGAAAGAGCCTTGTCTGCGGGTCTGGAGAAGCCTGCTTTCAGTTTGCCAGACCAGGTTCGTTTGGATCCGCCAGAGGAGGCCCTGAAAGGCTTCGAACCCTTGTCAGTCGACCCTGAGGGACGAAAAAAACTTTTCATAAGCCTAGAGAGAAGGTCCACATCTATGACAAGGTTCCTTGCCCTTAGCAGCCTGCGGAAGAAAGGTACTCCCCCCCCCCCCCCCCCCGTGAGACCTTTAATGATGTCATCCAGGGTAGCGCCAAAAAGACAGTCTCCTTGAAAGGGAAGATCAGTCAGGGCCTTTTTCAAAGTCTGATCCGCAGACCAGCATTTGAGCTAAAAGAAACGCCGAAGGACCACCGCCAAAAGCAGAGAGGTGAGCAAACAGGGGAGCCGTATCCAAAAAGGCATCGCAGATAAACTGCAACCCCTGGACCAGCTGGTCTGCCAAGCTCAGTAAAGGCAGGAGGAAGCTGTTCTCCCTCCAGGTCACGGCGTAGGAGCTTAGCCCACTCAGTCAGAGTTTTCAGCACGAGGGCAATGGTAAATACCGGCCTCATTGCGGAACCAGCGAAAGGGGTACATAATGCGGACCACAGCCTCCGCCTTCCAGATCCTTAAAGGCCGAGGACTCATCCACCGGAATCATGGTTGCCTTGATTAATCTGGAAAGCCGAGGGTCCACCAGTGGCACAGTGCACTTCTTAAGGAGGGACTACTCATAGGGGCAACGCCTAGTAAAGTGCTTAGGAACCCCATGGGGACACTTTGGTCACCTCCACTCTTTAGCGACAATTCTGTCAAAATAGGCGGGGAAAGGCTTTGCCGCTCTGAATGGCTTGTGAGTGCCAAAGGGTACCTGTGCCTCCATCGCAGCTTCAGCTGCGTCCTCCATCTTCAGGGTCTCACACACAGATACAATCAGTGCATCTACCAGCACGGTCGCAGATGTGGAGGAATCCTCCCCACAATCATTCCAGGAGCGTGGTCACCAACCCAGCTGAGTGACCCACGTCCACGGTGACTGAATCAGATTCAGGATCTGATGAGACAGATGAGGCAGGGGGCACTTTTTGCTAGCCCCTTGCCAAGCCGCCTCCACCTGGGACACAAAGGACTCCAGGACCACTGTCAGTGCATGCACGCATGGATGGTTGGGCCAGGGAGGGCCCCGCAGCCTCAGAGAGGGAATCAGGTGGGGAAACGTGCGCCAAAGACTCCATGAGTCACCAGGGGGGCCCCACAAAAAGTGTAACACACTGGTAAGGGACAAACACCACCACACTGGTAGCACCACCCGGTCGCCAAGCACAAGGCACAGAGCGATCCTCAGCAGAAGGGTAAAGGACCCTACCAGACTTACCACCCGCCGACACAGGCACCTGCAAATCACCAGGAGGATCTGCACTACACGTGCGGCAATCAGGAAGCTAAAAAAAAGAGTCAGCACCAGGGGATAAGGAGGGGTTCCCACTAGGGCTGCAACTAACGATTATTTTGTCTGTCGACTAATCTAGCGATTTTTCCCATTAGTCGACTAATCTAACGATTATTTTTATTTTTTTGCTTAATTGAGTGTTCTTTTTTTGATTAGCCAATTAATCCTTTGAATAACAAAAAGTACAGACCCCTCAGTAAGCCCCCTCCCAGTACAGACCCCTCAGTAAGTCCCATGCCAGTACAGACCCCTCAGTAAGCCCTCCCACCTAGTACAGACCCCTCAGTAAGCCCTCCCACCTAGTACAGACCCCTCAGTAAGCCCTCCCACCTAGTACAGACCCCTCAGTAAGCCCTCCCACCCAGTACAGACCCCTCAGTAAGCCCTCCCACCTAGTACAGACCACTTAGTAAGCCCCCCTCCCAGTGCAGACCCCTCAGGCTCACCTGAGATTACATGCTGCTGCTGCTGGAGTGGCGCGTGACGTCTCGTCTGTGTGGGACAGTGGGAGGGATCATCGGCGTTGGCAGCAGACTGCAGCCACAGAGAGTCAGCTTAGTTGATACACAGCCGCGCAGGCGCAGCTGCCCCGAGACGTCATGCCGCTCACAGCGGCTGACGTAGAAGAGACGGACACTCTATACTGGAGCGCAGCGGGGGCCGGGCAGTGCAGCCTACAGCGGCCCCAATTAATGCATCGGCCTGGCCGGCAATGCGAGCAGGGGGCGTGACGTCACGCGTGACGCGTCAACGCCTTTCACGCACGTTGATGTATTTCTGTAGTCGACGTAATCGATTACGTCGACGCATCATTGCAGCACTAGTTCCCATTGCCGAAATTGCGTCCCACGGGGCTCCACTGTCATGGTCGCCGCTATTTGCAATGCAAACCATAAGAAAATGGCAGCTTCGCGTGGTGCCACGAGGCCTACAGGTTCCCACAAATCCGGACACCGGATACATACTCCTGTTAAAATGCCAGGTTTCTGTGATGTAAAAAAATGAGACAAGATAAGAAAATGTGACCTACCGTATAAACTGTGAAACGCAATTGAAAAACCAACTAAAATCTTTTTCTTTTTTTTTTTGGGGGGGGGGGGGGGGGTGGGTAAACTAAAATGTGGTTGAATTAGGCTCCTTTTACACGGAGGGGGACTCCGTACTGCTCAGCGGGGGATCGATACACTGATCCCCGCTCAGCAGGCAGGTGAAAGCTCCCTCTCCGCTCTGTGTGGAGAGTGAGTTGTCAGAGCCCCCCTGCTCTCTATGGGGAATAGGATGAGAACGGACCGCCAGTCCGCTCTCATCCGATCCCCTGGACGGATGGAAAATAGGGTTTCCATCCGTCCGGATTTCACAGACAGGATCGGATGTGGATGGCAGTGGGTGTCAGCGGACATGTCTGCCCCATAGGGATGCATGGAGGATCCGATCAGGTCCACCTAAAAAACTGACAGGCGGATCGTTCGTGTTAAAGGACCCTAAGTGTGCACACCCTCTTAGAACTGGGGATGTAGCTGTTTTCATTATTAAGCAATCAAATTCAAAGCTCATGTTAAATAGGAGTCAGTACACACCTGCCATCGTTTAAAGTGCCTATGATTAACCCCAAATAAAGTTCAGCTGTTCTAGTAGGTCTTTTCTGACATTTTCTTAGTCACATCCTACAGCAAATGCCATGGTCCGGAGAGAGCTTCCAAAGCATTAGAGGGATCTCATTGTTAAAAGGTATCAGTCAGGAGAAGGGTACAAAAGAATTTCCAAGGCATTAGATAGACCATGGAACAAAGTGATGACAGTCATCAAGTGAAGAAAATACGGCACAACAGTAACATTACCAAGAACTGGACGTCCCTCCAAAATTGATAAAAAGACCAGAAGGAAACTAATCAGGGAGGCTGCCAAGAGGCATACAGCAAAATTAAAGGAGCTGGAATATCTGGCAATTACTGGCTGTGTGGTACATGTGACAACAATCTCCCATAACCTTCAAATATCTGGGCTATGGGGTAGAGTGGCAAGACGGAAGCCTTTTCTTACCAAGAAAAACATCCAAGCCAGTTACATTTTGCAAAAACACATCTGAAGTCTCCCAAACGCATGTGAGAAAAAGTGTTGTGGCCTGATAAAACCAAGGTTGAACTTTTTGGCCATAATTTCACAAGATTGGTTTGGCGCAAAAATAACACGGCACATCACTAAAAGAACGGCATACCTACAGTGAAGCATAGTGGTGGCAGAATCATGCTTTGGGGCTGTTTTTTTCTGGTTGGAACAGGTTCCTTAGTCAAGGTAGAGGGAAGGAATTATGAACAGTTCCGAATACCAGTCAATATTGGCTAAAAATCTTCAGGCTTCTGCTAGAAAGCTGAACATGAAGAGGAACTTCATCTTTCAGTATGACAATGACCCAAAGCATAAGTCCAAATTAACAAAAGGATGGCTTCACCAGAAGAGGATTAAAGTTTTGGAATGGCCCAGCCAGAGCCCAGACCTGAATCCGATCGGAAATCTGTGGAGTGATCTAAAGAGGGCTGTGCACAGGAGATGCCCTCGCAATCGGACAGCTTTGGAGTGTTTTTGCAAAGAAGAATGGGCAAATATTACCAAGCCAAGATGTGCATATTACCAAGCCAAGATGTGCTATGCTGATAGACTCATATCCAAAAAAGACTGAGTGCTGAAATAAAATCAAAAGGTTTTTCAACAAATTATTAGTTTAAGGATGTGCACATTTATGCAACTATATTTCATTTTTTTTTATTTTTACGTCGCTCCACCTAAAAGATTTTAGTTTGTTCAACTGAGTTGTACAGTTTATAGGTAACATTGAAGATGGAAAAAGTTCTGAAATTATTTAGCTTTGTCATTTTTTTACATCACAGAAACCTGATATTTTAACAGGGGTGTGTAGATTTTTTTTATATCCACTGTAAGTTAACCCTAAAAAGCTTTTAGCATTCAAAACCGTATGGACTGCGAAAAGCAGCTGTTTTGCAGCCTGGTGGTACAAGAGTGAATAGTCCTAAATTGCAACCTTGTAAACAAGGCATTCGCTGGATGGGAGATATCCTTCAGGATATTAATAGCTCTTCGAAGGCACTTCCTCTCCCCGTTCAACACTCGGTAAATGTGCCCCTTTAATAATCTTCAGCGCTGTTTTGATCACCCTCTGTAAGGCATTTCGGTCATGAACTGTGCACATCTCTTGCCACACAGGTGATAAGTCAGCACATGCTCAATGGCATCCACATAAAAACTGAGGGGGACCCACTCGGAAAAGCCAGACTTCCATAGCTTCCTCAAGAAATACAATCTCTGATAAACCTTGCCAACCAGATGGAATATATAACCTCTGTCCCATCAATCACAACTGTCTTATAACTAGTTTTTACCAAAATCTACAAATGTTTCCTTTGTCTTCTCCACATTTATTTTCTCTGCACCAATCCACTAAGTTTCCTATATCCTGCCAATAGGCAAACTCATCACTATCCCTTATTCTCCCATGGTGTCTTCAGGGAAATTTAGAGCAGAGTTCCCCTTAAAGCTAAAGATGCAATTATAAGTATATAAAGTCAACCAAAAAAAGAAGCTTAGCACACGTCACTGTAGCATCCCCTGTACGGAGGGACAGTGTCAATAAGTTGCAATAGCCAGCCTTTACCCTCTGCTGCTTATCAGCTCTAGGCATTAAAGTGTATAACCTGTAGTGTGATGTAGCACCTGAGCCTAAATCTGAGACTGAGTTCTAAGTGGTTGAATTTTAGCGCCAAGTTTGAAAAGTTTACACACTGAAGTAAATACATTCCACACATAGCTCAGTTTTACAACAGAGCTATGTAACAGAGATACAGCGTGAACCTGTATTTACAGTCCAACATCGTTGACAAGTAATAGGCCAAGCTTCACCCATCATGGTGGGCATACAATGTTTTAGATCAAAACATATTCATGTGTTAGAATGGCCCAGTCAAAGTCTAGAACCAAATACAATTGAGAATCTGTGAGAATCGGTGGCAAGACTTGAAAACTGCTGTTCACAGAAGCTCTCCAGCCAATCTGACAGAGCTTGAGCTATTTTGCAAAGAAGAATTTTTATTCTAAATGTGCAAAGCAGGTATAGACATCCCCAAAAAGACACGCAGCTGTAATTACAGGGAAAGGTGGTTCTACAAAGTATTGACTCAAGGGGCTGAATACAAATGCATGCCACACTTTTCAGATATTTGTAAAAAATGTTGAAAACCATTAATCATTCTACCTTCCACTTCACAATTACATACCACTTTGTGTTGGTCTATCAGATAAAATCCCAATAAAAATGGATTTTTGTAAGAACTTACCGTAAAATCCTTTTCTCTTAAGCTCATTGACAGACGTAGTCTTCTTGATTCTCAAGAGCTGGGTTATGTTGTCTCCGCAGGAGTAGGACTAGGCAGAATGACAAAACGTTCTGGCTCCACCCTAGGGGCAGTCCCTGAGGGTATATCCTCCCTCTCTCTGCTACAGGGAATCAGTTCTGTTTAAAGCAGTACAGAGAATTTAACCCAACCCAACTCAATGATAGAGGGGCGGGTACTACGTCTGTCAATGAGCTTAAGAGAAAAGGATTTTACGGTAAGTTCTTACAAAAATCCATTTTTCTCTATCGCTCATTGACAGACGTAGTCTTCTTGATTCTCAAGAGCTGGGACATCCAGAAGCAGTGCCACAAATGAGGGGTGGGATTGACAAAATCAAATCCAATCTAGAAGGCCCAACCGGTGCCAAACGAAGTTTTAAAGGCTCATTATAAACAAAGAATGAGGCTAAAGAAAAATTTTTCCAACGGAAAAAAACCCTCGAGGTAGACCACTGGTCTCCTCAAATTGCGGCCTGCAAAACCTTGCGGCCAAATGAGGCATCAGACGATGCCATTACATCAACTTTATAATGTTTAGAGAAGGTATGCACCGACGACCAGGTAGCCGCCTTGCACACCTGGACCACTGACGCCTGATGGCGAAAGGCCCATGACGCACTAAGTGCCCGAGTGGAGTGCGCCTTAACAGGGAACGGGGGCTCCCGACCCTTAATAGAATAAGCCTGCACTACCGTCTGTCTGATCCATCTGGAAATGGTCGCGGCAGAAGCAGGCAACCCCTTTTTGGGTCCATCTGGGATCACAAAAAGTGAATCCGTCTTGCGAAACGAGTGTCGTTTTCAAGTATACCCTGATCGCCCGGACCACATCCAAGGAGTGCAAAGCAAATTCCCGAGGATGACTGGGCTTAGGACACAGGGAAGGTAATACAATTTCTTCATTCAGATGAAATTCTGAAACCACTTTTGGTAGGAAGGATGGATTCGGACGAAGAACCACCTTATCTCTATGAACCACCAGATATGGTGAACGACAAGATAATGCGGCCAGTTCTGACACCCTGCGTGCAGAAGTAATAGCCACCAAGAAGGCCACCTTCTGGGACAACGTGGGTAGAGGAATCTCCCTAATATCTTCAAAGGGAGGTTTCTGAAGAACCGACAACACTAGATTAAGATCCCAGGGGGGTAACGGCGCGTGCACTGGCGGAGCCAGATGTCGCACCCCCTGGATGAAATTCCGCACCAAGGAATGAGTAGCCAAAGGCTTCTGAAAGAAGATGGCTAATGCTGAGACCTGACCCTTGATAGTACTCAAGGCCAGTTTCTGCTCAACCCCTTGTTGCAGAAAAGCCAATATTCGGCTAATCGAATAAGACCGAGGACGGAACCCCAAAGGTTCACACCATGCAATGTAGGACTTCCATGTGCGATGATAAATCTTTCTGGAAGTCACTTTCCTTGCTTCAACTAGAGTAGGAATAACGGAAGCTGACAAACCTTTGTCCTTCAGCACCTGGGTCTCAATAGCCAGGCCGTTAAAGCCAGCGATCGTAAAGCAGGATGGAAGATCGGTCCCTGAGACAGTAGATCCTCCCTGAGAGGAGGTCTCCATGGGACGTCCGCCACCAGTCTGACCATGTCGGCGTACCAAGCTCGACGAGGCCAGTCCGGAGCTACCAGGATTACTGGGATTCCTTCCTCCTCTACCCTGCGAAGAAGTCTTGGCAGTAACGCGAGAGGAGGAAAGGCATATATTAGCTGGTATTGCCCCCACGGGGCGATCAGTGCGTCTGCGGTCTCTGCTAGAGGATCGCGGGAGCGAGCCACGAATCTCTGAACTTTCCTGTTGAATCGTGATGCCAACAGATCCACATCCGGGGTGCCCCACCGTAGGCACAACTGGTGGAAAACGTCTGGATGGAGGGACCATTCCCCCTGATCCAGGGTCTGACGGCTGAGATAATCTGCCTGCCAATTCTCCACCCCCGGAATGAACACCGCAGAGATTGTTGGAACAAATCGTTCCGCCCAGCGAAGAATGCAAGCCACTTCTTTGCCCGCTCGGACACTCTTGGTGCCCCCCTGATGATTGACATAAGCCACGGCCGTGGCATTGTCCGACTGGATCCGAACCGGGCTGCCCTGGAGCTGCTCGGTCCAGTGAATCAGACAAAGTCTGATCGCTCTCAGTTCCAATACATTTATCGGTAACCTGGATTCTTCCGGGGACCAAAGTCCCTGGACAGATAACTGACCAAGAATTCCTCCCCATCCGGATAGACTGGCATCCGTGGTCACTATCGTCCAATATATTGGCAGAAATGACTTTCCCTGGCTGAGCATTGGAGACCGAAGCCACCAAACCAGAGACTCTCTGGTCTGTTTGCTCAATCGTATCTGATTGTCCAGGGATTCCGGATTCCGATTCCATCTGAGAAGAATCTCTTGCTGAAGAATTCGGGTATGGGACTGGGCAAATGGGACTGCTTCGAATGAAGCCACCATCAACCCCAGAACCCTCATGCACGTCCGAAGGGAAGACCAGCTGTTGGATAGTAACAACTGGACTGCTGATTGAATCTTTCGAAGTTTCCCTACCGGAAGGAAAACTCTCGTCCTGACTGTGTCTAGAATTAGACCCAGATATTCGAGCCTCTGGGTGGGAACCAGAAATGACTTTTGCTGGTTCACCAGCCACCCGAATTCCTGTAAAGAAATCATAGTAATTTCTATGTTTTGTAGCAAGGTCTGAGGAGACTCTGCATGAAGCAGAAGATCGTCTAGGTAACCTAGAATCGATATACCTCTTTGGCGCAGAAGTGCCAACATTGGGGCCAACACCTTTGTGAAGACCCGCGGAGCCGTGGCGAGACCGAAAGGTAACGCCACAAACTGATAGTGGTTCTCCTCTACAGAAAAGCGTAGAAAACGCTGATGTCCTGCGAAAATGGGAATGTGAAGATAGGCGTCCTTGATGTCTATGGACGCTAGGACATCCCCTGGATGCAGGAAGGCTGCTACCGTGCGAATGGACTCCATTCTGAATCTTCTTATGTTGACGAAAGAATTGAGTGCTCTTAAGTCCAGAATTGGACGCACTTTGTCCTCTTTCCTGGGTATTGTAAACAGGTTTGAATAAAACCCTTGAAATCGTTCTGTCCAAGGAACGTGGACTACCACTCCTTGTTGTAGTAAATCTGTGACTGCTCTCCTCAGATCTTCTAAACGATCTGCGGATAGACGGATATTGGAAGGGAAGAATCGCGCCGGTGGGAGAGATCGAAACTCGATCTTGTACCCTGACCTTATGACTTCGCAAACCCAATTGTCCGGGATTCTGGAAAGCCATGGATCCGGGAACCGGCGAAGACGTCCCCCCACCCCAGTTATGGGTGGGGGCGCACCTTCAGGCTTTGGATGGTTTATCTTCAGGTCTGGAGGGGGCGGGCTTTTGCTTGCCCGACCAACGACCCCTGACGCCTCCTGTAGGAGCTTTGGAGGACTTCGTTTTTTCACCCGCTGGACGAAAAAACCTCTTGTGAGCAGAAAAAGAAGGCCCTCGTCTTTGACGAGTTCCTCTACCTTTAAAATTTTGCGGTAAAAAGGTGCTTTTTCCACCGGTGAGATCCTTAATGATCTCATCTAAGTTAGCTCCAAATAGACGCTCTCCTGAAAAGGGGATATTAGCCAATGCTTTTTTGGAACCTTGGTCGGCTAACCAACCTTTTAGCCACAGTGTACGCCTGAGAACCACTGCTGAGACTGATGCTCGCGCCATTAATGGAGTGGCGTCTAACGCCGCATCACATACAAACTGTAACCCCTGTATCATTTGTTCCAACAAATCTGATACCGCCTGAGGGACTTCTTCTAAGTCCCGGCGTAACCACTTGGTCCATTCAGTTACAGCCTGCGAAACCAGACCAATAGCAATTATTGGTCTGAAAGCTGATCCAATCAAGGAAAACATGGTGCGAGACATAGCTTCTATCTTGCGATCCACTGGATCTTTAAAAGACGGAGCGTCTTCTAAAGGAATAACCGTGGCTTTATTCAATCTAGCAATAGGTGAATCCACCACAGGTGGTTCTGTCCATTTCTTAATAAGGGTTTCCTCAAACGGATAACGCCTGTTAATGCGTTTAGAAATAGTAAAAGTGCGTTTTGGCAGACGCCATTCTTCTTCGATTGGATTGCCAAAACATTTGGGCAATGGAAAAACCTTCGCCACCTTGATGCGCTTTTTAGTCCCAAAAGGGATCTCAGTTTCAGCTATTTCCGATGGAGTACCCTGTAACCTTAAAGTCTCTTGAACAGATACAATGAGTGCGTTTACCAACGCTTCCTCTCGGGCTATGGCGGATGCCGAAACATCCTCCTCACTGTCTGAAGAGACAGGACCCGAGACACCAATACCAGATGAAGTACCTGCAACTGCAGAAATAGGCTCAGAGTCTGAATCCGAAGTTTCAGATAATAAGGGGTTAGGCGGGGGTCGCTTTCTTGCGCCCTGTCCCTGACAAGCCACTTCCACCCGGGACACAAAAGTTTCCATAATAGCTGACAAAGATTCAATTGTCAATGGGGTGCTGGAGGATCCCGCAGACCCTTCGAGGGGATCCGGAGGAGATACATGAGTGGCAGGGTCCATGTTAATACAGGACACCTTTGCCAGTAAAAACAAAAAAACTTTTTCTTTTTTTTTTTTGTGTGTCTCCCCCTAGCGCAATAGCGCCCCTCAGAGTACCTGCTTCTCGATCCCAGAGAGAGAGAGAGGGACCCCCAAGGCTCACCAACCGATGCAGTGCAGTTTCCAACAAACTGCAGTCAGCGTCTGTCTTACACAGACTGGAAGGAGCTGTTTGCTTTTTTCCCGGGCAGAAGGCGTGGCTCCGCCCCCTGTGTACGCCTTCCGGCGTTCCCAGCCCTCCACGAGGTAGCTGGGCTCACAAAACATGGCCGCCCCCATAGAAGAGACATAAGACTCCAAAAACATGGCGGCCGGCGTGACCTGAGGACATACATGCATTCGGTCTACGGCAAAATGGCGGCGGACCGCCGATATCGTCTTCCCAGCACATCCACCTGCACTCTGCTAAGAGGTGACATATGGATCTACAGAGATACACTGCACATAAGGTAGGATTATACCTCCTATGTCTGCTGTAATTTACAGTCTGCTGGGTAGAGTGTTAGCTCTTGAACCAAGTCCACTTCCCACAAACACATGCTGTATTACAAGGGGGACTTGTAAGTATCAGATATATACTGACCATATATGGAGGGGCCCATAATATATACTGCCTCATAATGAGGAAAAAAGGGAACGTTTACTCACCATACCGAACCGATAGGCACCCTCTCTTCACAATACCCTCTCCACCGGGGTGGGGGTTTTGTGGACGCCTCGACTCTCTGGTACCTGGCGTCCCAGCGAGCTTTTAACTCGCAAAGTCAGTCCCTTTGCTGGGACTCCGTCGCGGCCGACTCAGCGCACTGGTCTGCACGCGCTCTTAGGCAGAAACCGGGGTGACCACTGGATCTCAACATCCAGCCCGTCGCCCGGCCCCGCATACTTACTTGAATATGTCGCGGCCGACCAAGCGCAATGCCATGGTCTGCGCGCGCTCGTAGGCCGGCTGGGGTGACCACAAGTGTCGCCCAGTCCGGCATTTTTGCTTGAAGATCTCACAGGAAAAAAACACTGGAGAAAACTACCTAAAAAATGTCTTTTTCTTAAAGAAAAAAAGTCTTGCCAGGACCAAAAGATCCCAGCAAGGAACTTAGGTCCTTACTCCTGACTAGACAGAAAAAAACTGATTCCCTGTAGCAGAGAGAGGGAGGATATACCCTCAGGGACTGCCCCTAGGGTGGAGCCAGAACGTTTTGTCATTCTGCCTAGTCCTACTCCTGCGGAGACAACATAACCCAGCTCTTGAGAATCAAGAAGACTACGTCTGTCAATGAGCGATAGAGAAAATACATTTACGTTTCTTGGTTGTAACATGACAGAATGTGGAAAATTTCAAAGGGTATGAATACTTTTTAAGGCACTGTATTTCTCCTCCTCAGCTCTTATAACGATTACTTATAAGCAAGTACATAAAAAAAAAAGGGGGGGGGGAATATGTGCTGGTAATGTTTTTTTTACATCTATATACAAATGTTTTGTCTTTCGTTTCTATTTTTAACTGAATGGGTTGTTTTACAAGGTGAGGGTACACATTTTAAGCAAAAAGGTTTGCTTTAATGCTACCTTCATCAGCAGCACTACTCCCGTTACTCAGATCAGCTGTCAGAATCAAAGAAAGTTTCCAGTACTCCTGGGTATGGAGAACTATACAAGAAGCTGTGATGCTTGGCAATGACCCAGCACAGTTACATGAAGGCAGGGAGAAGCCTCAGAAAATGCTTCACTCAACTTTACTTCTGATGGATGAACAGAGCTATAAGGAAGAAAAGTCAAGAACCAGCTGCTAGGGATGAGCAATAAAACAAAACCAGACACTTTGCCCTACAAGCAACAGATTTCATTTTAGATTTCAGTTCAGATGCAGAGGGTAATCGACACCTTACCTGTACCAACGCAGGGACTGCATAGACTTGATCCGTTTCCACTTCCTCCTCACAAAACGAATCATATGATTGGGTTGTTTGCATGTTCACAAGGCAATGCCGGTTTCTTGCACTATACTCAACTAAATTAATTAGTAGGCCCAATCCCTGAAGAGAAAAAAAAAAGTACAAAAAAAAAAAAATGACTGGAGAATGTATTATGTATGCTGCAGTATTCTGTAACAGCACACAGAGGATGCTTTTCTTTGTCAAACTTGTTGCATAATCAGTTACATACACACAGCAATTTCCACACACAGATAGCTGTCCCAACACTTCCATCATTAACAGACAAAAGCTAAAAGAAAATGCATCTTCGACAAGAACTTACCAAAACTCGAATATCAAATCTCTGTTCTTGAGGTAGGAACCTTGGAACTTGAAGAACGCAGTTCATTGCAGTGCTTATCAATTCGTCCTGTTCACCTGTCTTTGTACTTCCCCACTCTGTACACCAATAGAAAAAAAATGAGCCCGGTCAGTTATTTTAAAATGATTTATACCTGCAGAATTACTACCAAGTTCATACATATTTCAGGAACTATGCTCTTCAGTGACACAAACTGGAAAAAAAAAATTATCAGCCTGTCTCATGCAAAACAACAATCGATGAGATATCTGCTGGTCATCAAAAAGCTGAGATAGTCATGCTAGGAGATTTTCCAACAAGTCAGGTCACGGACAGCCTTAGGTGTGTCATGTTTCTATAGCACAAAAGGAAAACCACTTAAATTGGAACTTTAGTCAGAAAACTTAATCCTGATAGATTACTTCAAGCTGGCCCCTTTTGCATGTATAGCTATGCAAAACAATTAAAATAAGTGTCTATATGGTTTTAAAATCCAGTAATACACTCACCTTGCTCTGCACATGCTCAGTTCGTCTACATTTTTAGGCACTGCTGAATCTTTAAAGGCCGATCTGCTGACAGCCTTAATGCGGAATTAAACCCTTCTATCCTTTATAGCCAAGGAAGCTGCTTCTGTTTGATCTGCAACTGCCATGGTGCTGCATATGTGATCCGTTATGACACCAGCCATTTGATGGTTTGAGTTTGGCTGAGAGCGCAAGCAAATGGGACAATTAGCAATCCCAGCATTCCAAGAATGTGACTTTTTTAAATTGTTAAATTGATGGGTTTAGTCCTGCTTTATGATTTACTCCTGCTCAGGGGCTCTGGGCTTCAGCAAAATGACAGCCTCCAATATGAAGAAACAGGAGCAATGCTGGAGGCAATTCACAGCACACAGTAACTTTTGTAGCATAATTATTAATGTGGAATGTATGACCCTTGCTAAAGAACTTTTTTTTTTTTTTTTTAATCAAGTTATGGGTAAAATTCTGTTTTAAATTTAAGTCATGCTCAAAAAACAAAAAAGTATGGGTCTTTACACAGTACAAGTTTTTAATGATTCACAAATTATAAACAAACCATTACAATTCTCTATGGCATGTATAAAACAAAAGTTTGCTTATTTCAAGCCTACTAGAAATGGTTTATATGTGGTTTAAAACGTACTCGCCCTCCACTAAACAAAAAAATCGGAGCAATTCATAAATTCACCTATGTGCACAAAAAAATAAATAAAAACCTTATGCAAAAATATTATAAAGTGCCAGTGCATGGATTACTTAGCAACAGATTAAATTCATATAGCTACGTTAAAAAAAAAAAAAAATCAAGAAAGTCCACAGTGATAACAAAAGATCATCTACTATAAAAAGTGCCAGTGCTCAAGATTAGTACGGAGGTGATGTTTTTCTTCTTATATTAAAGTGCTTTCCACCGTCAAAACTCACCAGATGAAGATGACCCCCTTTAGCATCTGCAAATGACCCTCACCCAGTTGTGGGTGATCGCTTTCCTTTGTTTACTGCCTCTCTCTGACACAGAACCCAGGTACAGCTCTCATGCATGGGAGGATCAAACAGAAAGGGATCTCATAGTGCATACCATAGTTTATTTAAAATCCATAAAAAATATAAAAACACTCACATTTAATGGTGCCCACCCCGGCACCCAGCAATCACCTGCCGTTTTAATATTCAAACCGCCGCCGCTCTGTTATGAGGGCTTGCATGCTTTCCTCCACTGCTTGTAGATCAGAGGGGACATGTCGCCCCAAGGCGTACACGTTTCGCCTCACGCCCGCCCTCATAGCAGTGGAGAGTAGAGTTGGCAGCGGAAAGCACTTCATTTAAGTAGAGAAGTATCACCTTCGCACTAATCTTGAGCACTTGTCCTTTATAGAAGATTCTTTGTTAGTACTACATCACTAAGTTTTTATATATATATATATATATATATATATATTACGGTATATACACACACACAAAATTAATTGATTGCCAAGTAATCCATGCACTGCAGCTTAATATTTCTGTAAAGTTTTTTGTTTTTATGCACAGATGAATTTGAAAATTGGCCTCGGCAGAAAGGGGGGTTAGGTGCCTTGTACTGAAGCGGTTAAAGGTTGAACATCAGAAATATATATGTAGCCTCTTTGGGGATGAGGTTATCCTGACAATCAGTACTGACCTGGTCTCGTTGATTTTTCAGAAACTTTTGGCACAATTCGGATACGGGATACTTGGCAGGCTTAATGCAACCCTTATAAATCCAGTCCTTAATACCACTGGGTAGACAACCAAGCTTCTGCACTTAGGAAAAAAACTTGTGAAACTTCCATCTTACAATTTTTGAGGCCCCCCACTCCTTTTAAATTTCAATCCAGATACCTACTTCTACTATAGCCAATCTTCAAAGACAAGCAATGCACTGTATAGGACGTAGTTACAATCTTGAAAACCCCTTTGTGCGTCCACCTGGAAGCAGAGGACGGTACCCACTGTCCATATACAACCTATTTCAACTGCATTCCCAATCCTCTCTTCTCACCACTCTACAGGTTTGGGACAATCTCAAGTACTGTGGGGGATTACTATCCCCACATTTACCAATATAGTCTTTTATACACAAATTCAGCCTTCCAACCAGGCTTTTAAGAATTTTATCACATAAGAAAGGACTTTCTTCCATACTCTGGGAAAGATTTTATACCATTGGCAGATACCAGACACCCAAGCCTCCCATTAACTCCCTTCGTCTGAGCCGTTTTGACAAATTAAACAAAATATCTCTTCCACAAAGCTAAGGGGAGACAGATTGAGCCTAGCTCCCTTTGAATCAAAATGCCTAAAAGACCTGCACTCTGGGAAGGAACTCACTCCTATACACTACACTTATTTCTAAATTCTCCCCTAAAGGGCGTATCTGACTTCCGGTATGTAAGCAGCTTTTCTTTGGAGCTTCAGACGTGCTGAAATCCTACATCATCCTTAACGGCCTCGCTTATCCTGCCTGAAACTACAACAATCAGTGGATACAGACACCAGGAGACGATCAAGGTAAAGATAAGTCCCGGTCTTCGCCAGACACCCGCTGAGAAGCTCTCCCACTTTGCCCACGAGACTGGCCAAAATAGCGCCAGGGACACACCAGAACCTCCACACTTGCACAGCCCTGGGCTGAGGGGGGGTTCTAAAACTCTGGTTTTTAAACTCTAGCCATTAAACAGGCATTTATAAGCCATGCTTTTCACTCCATGTACTCTAATTATGCTAGAGGGGTCTCTGTTGAGGTGACCAAGTCCCTATTGTATACCCCTAATACTATTGTTACAGACCCGTATGGTAGTCTCATAGTGGTGGTTCTAATAGTTGATAACTTGCCCCATAATGTTGTAGCAGTTTATATTCCACCACCTTTTACAGTGGCTGTATGGGAGGTGCTGATGGCAAAGGTGCTCCAAATGGCAGAGGGATCAATTATTTTGGCATGGGACTTGAATACAGTGCTTTCTCCTGATATAGACCAAATGCTGCATCTACGAGTAACACCCCTTCGGAGACATGCATGACACATTATAACTTAGTTGAGGCCTGGAGATGGATACACCCAGAAGCCCGAGCATATTCCTGTTTTTCCTCCACCTACATTACTCTCTCTCGTTTAGATATAGGCTGTTTGTCTAGAGACGCTTTGCACTGGGTGGTGGCAGTTCAGTATCTCCCAAGGGCTATTTCAGACCACTCCCCCCGGTTGCTACGGCCTTGGGCCGGTTGTGCGGCTAATCTATTTGGAGACTAAGCCTATTATGGTTAGAGTAATGTTTTGAAGAATGGCTGCTGCCTCAATTGGTCATTTCTGGTATGAAAACGATGTAGAAGTCCCATTTGGGGTTACCTGGGATGCCTTTAAGGCTACCATTAGAGGGGATATCTCAATGAATATAAAGAAACTTAGATCTGACAGAGAATGGAAGGTTAAAGAATGTGAATAGGTCACTACAGAAGCTGAAGTGGAATATATAAGGAACCCATCCTCCCTTAATCTTAAGATTTGGAGAGATTATGCCCGCCAACTGGAAATGGTACTGGTAGAAAAGGCACAAAAGAAATGACTACCAATCACAGTGCATCTTTGAATTTGGATATAAAAATAGCAAACTCCTAGCTTACTTAGCTCATTCTCAACACTCCCCTGCTTCTATTACTTGCATTTATGATGAACAATCAAACTCTTTGCATCTCTCCATAGAACATGGCAAATGCATCTTTTACATTTTTCTCTACCCTCTATACCTCACATGTGAGTTATGGAGCAGATGAAGTACATGTGAGTTATGGAGCAGATGAAGTTCGGCAATATCTAGAGCAAATCCCTCTTTCAGTACTGTCTCAGAAGGCTGCAGCGGAGTTGGATCTTCCAATCTCTGTGCATGAAATAGAGGCGGCAAAGCTTTCTTTACATCCAAAAAAAAACTCCAGGACTAGATGGGTACCCGGTTGAACTAGATGGGTACCCGGTTGAATGGTATTGTACTTCTAAAGAACTGTTTGCACAAAAAACTACTGCAAGTTCATAAGGATGCTTTTGATAGTGGTAAGCTCCCAGAGTCCCTCAGGGAAACGTCAATTGTCCTGATCCCCAAGCCACACAGGGACCATAACCTCTGTGAATCCTACAGACCAATATCGTTAGTGTAGATGCTAAAATAGAGGCCAAGCTTCTTGCTAGACAACTGAATAAGGTGATAGCCTCTATTAAAAACCAACCAGACTGGTTTTAGAATGATGTGATCAACGGCTATAAATCTGTCGACTGTTTACGATCCTGCAGTCTGCTGGGCCTAACATATAATCGTAGTGTCACTGGATACTCACAAGGCCTTCGACTCAATTGAGTGATTTACTAGCGGTCCTTGTGCGGATGGGTTTCGGACCCAACTTTGTAAGTTCAAACAGGAAGACATTTATTGGAAGAACACAGCACACTTTTATACAGAATTTGGAACACCCTGCCCCCAACAACCGCCCTCCCATTGGTCAATTGCAAAGTACCTGCAGTTCCTATTCAGGTCCTCTTTTAGCCATGCAAATGAGGAATTGAAAATGAGTCAGCAGGGATTGGTCAGATAGCTTGACCAATGCAAGGAGACAGAAGCCCCAGGGGGCAATCAATGTACACAATAGTCAGACACAGAACAATGGTTGCAAAACAAGTTTTAAGGTGCAAAGCACCAGTTCCCTGCGCTCAGAGAGGTGTAGCTTCTAGTCCACCTCATTAAGGTCTTTCCACTGTTTCTGGAGCTGTGGATGCGACAACCCAGGAAAAAATGCTGCGGCCTTGCTGCCCTTTACACGACCAGGGAAGTCTGGAAATACTGTAAACAACAAACAAACACAGGGGCGCACAGGCCCAGTGCATTATCCTTTGGTTGGTTTATTAAAAATAAGAAGATTAAAAATACTCACAAACGAGTTTCTTGGTTAAAAGCATATCATGTAAGGAACGCAGTCCTCAGTAGTATGATCCGAGGGTAAGTTATCCCTTGAGTTAGTAGTGGCTAACGCGTTTCGAGGGTTAGCCTCTTCCTCAGAGGCTCTGAGGAAGAGGCTAACCCTCGAAACGCGTTAGCCACTACTAACTCAAGGGATAACTTACCCTCGGATCATACTACTGAGGACTGCGTTCCTTACATGATATGCTTTTAACCAAGAAACTCGTTTGTGAGTATTTTTAATCTTCTTATTTTTAATAAACCAACCAAAGGATAATGCACTAGGCCTGTGCGCCCCTGTGTTTGTTTGTTGTTTACAGAACAATGGTTCCCTAACGAGCCCTCAATACACATTACTCTGAGTGTCAATACATCCCTTAGCAGACAACAGGTGAGGTCATTAGCACACCTGACAATAGGTGAATGGAAAGCCCCCTCAGACAAAAAGCAACATTGTTAGCCAGCCCGTCTCCCCATTGAACTTCCTGGAATGACCATATTAGGAGTGGACTTCCTGCTCAGAGACCTCATGGCAAAGGGAACAATTGACCTTGCTGACTAAATATGAAGCAATTCAACCCATCACCCATCTGTCCTTAAATTCCAGTGATGGTGAACACCATCACACATGGGTTTAAATTACTCTATTCCTACCCTGTGGCTCGTTTACGAGTAAAAATGGATTTTTGTAAAATCTTACCGTAAAATCCTTTTCTCTTAGCCCATTGACAGACGTAGTCCTCGGTGATACAGCACCTTCGGGTTATGTTGCCTCCACAGGAGCAGGACTAGACAGGAAATTAAAAAGCTCTGGCCACACCCTAGGGGCAGTCCCAGAGGGTATATCCTCTCTCTCTCTGCCTCAGCAAATCAGTTATGTGAAAAAGCAGTCTTTAGAGATTTTAACCCAACCCAACTCAAAAAACAGAGGGGCGGGGACTACGTCTGTCAATGAGCTAAGAGAAAAGGATTTTACGGTAAGATTTTACAAAAATCCATTTTTCTCTAGCGCTCATTGACAGACGTAGTCCTCGGTGATACAGCACCTTCGGGACGTCCCAGAGCAGTATCACAAATGAGGGGTGGGAAAATGAAAATCAAATCCCAATCTAGAAGGCCCAACCGGTGCCAACTAGAAGTTTACAATGCTCATCCTTAATGATGAGACTCAACAAAAAAGAGAAAAAAATTTTTTTTTTTTTTTTCAAACAGAAAAAACCCTCGAGGTAGACCACCGGTCTCCTCAAATTGCGGCCTGCAAAACCTTGCGGCCAAATGAGGCATCCGCCGATGCCGTCACATCAATTTTATAGAATTTTGTAAAGGTATGTACCGACGACCAGGTGGCCGCCTTACATACCTGGACCACTGACGCCTGATGGCGAAAGGCCCAGGAAGTACTGAGCGCTCGAGTGGAGTGCGCCCTAACAGGGAACGGAGGACTCTGACCCTTAATAGAATAAGCCTGTACCACCGTCTGTCTAATCCATTTGGCAATGGTCGCGGCAGATGCAGGCAAACCCTTTCTGGGGCCATCCGTGATCACAAAAAGTGAATCCGTCTTACGGAATGATTCCGTAGCTTTCAGGTATACCCTGATTGCCCGAACCACATCTAAGGAATGCAACGCATGTTCCCGATGATGCTTGGGCTGAGGACACAAGGAAGGTAGTACAATATCTTCATTCAGATGAAAATCTGAAACCACCTTAGGAAGAAAAGATGGCTTAGGATGAAGTACTACCTTATCCCTATGAATCACTAGGTATGGGGACTGGCATGATAATGCAGCCAGTTCTGACACCCTGCGAGCAGAAGTAATAGCCACCAAGAAGGCCACCTTCTGGGATAAAGTAAGCAAGGGAATCTCCCTGATGTTTTCAAAGGGAGGTTTCTGTAGAACCGACAAAACCAAATTAAGATCCCAGGGCGGTAAGGGCGCGCGGACTGGTGGAGCCAGGTGCCGCACCCCCTGGATGAAATTCTGCACCAAGGACTTGGTAGCTAAAGGCTTCTGAAAGAAGATTGCTAATGCTGAAACTTGACCCTTGATGGTGCTCAAGGCTAGCTTCTGCTCAACCCCTTGTTGCAAAAAAGCCAATATTCGAGTCACCGAATAGGTACGTGGAGGAAATCCTAAAGATTCGCACCACGCAATATAAGTCTTCCATGTGTGATAATAGACCTTGCTGGAAGTCGCTTTCCTTGCTTTAATAAGGGTAGGAATGACTGAAGTAGACAAACCTCTGTCCTTCAGTACTTGGGTCTCAATGGCCAGGCCATTAAAACCAGCGACTGTAAAGCATGATGGTAAATTGGTCCTTGAGACCACAGACACTCCCTGAGACGAAGTTCCCACGGAACGTCTGCGACTAGCATGTCCAAGTCGGCCAGGCCGGCTTGAGGAGGCCAGCCTAGAATTTCTAGGACCACTGGCGCTGATAGAATCTGAACCAGGCGTCCCTAGAGGTATCTGGCCCCGACCATCCGAGAAAGTCTGGTCGTTTTCTGTTCCCACACATTTATTAGATACCTGATTGTTATCAGGAAGGGTGATCTTTTCTGGTTGAACCTCAGGGACCGAAGTCACCCGACTAGAGGCTATTTGGCCTATCTGGTCAACCAGATCCGATTCCTGTGAGGTATAGGGACTAATCTTAGGAAAAGGTAAAGGAAAAGATCTATTCAGGGAACGGTAACTACCGCTTCCTGTAGTACTTAAATGTTGGAAGGGAAGAATCGCACCGGTAGTAGTGGTTGATGCTCAATCTAATGTCCTGAATACCAGTGAAAACGTCCCCCCACCCTGAAACCGGGTGGGGGCGCACCTTCAGGCTGTGTACTCCTTTGCTTCGGGTTTGGCTGGGTTGGTCCTCTGCTTGTCCGACCAGCCCTTCTTGAACCCTCCTGGAGGAGTCTTGCCTTTCCCGCTTGTACCAGCCGGGCGCCCTTTATGGGCGGTAAAGAAAGGTCCTCGCTTGTTGCGAGGTCCCTTAGCTTTAGCAGCCTGTGGCAAGAAAGTGCTCTTGCCCCCAGTGGCATCCTTAATGATTTCATCTAGGTTGGCCCCAAATAGACGATTCCCCTGAAAAGGGAGATTTGTCAAGGTCTTTTTGGAACCTAGGTCAGCTGACCAGCATTGTAACCACAGCACACGTCTGAGGATGACCGCTGACATAGATGCATGCCCTAATAAGGGAGTAGTGTCCAAGGCTGCGTCACAGATAAACTGTAGCCCTTGTATAATCTGTTCCATCAAATCAGATGTCTCCTGGGGAATATCTTTTCCCCTAAGGTCTTGGCGTACCATTCTCGCCCATTCCGTAAGTGTCTGGGAAACTAGACCAATAACAATTACTGGTCTAAATGCTGACCCTATCAGAGAGAAGATGGTGCGGGACTCTGCTTCCATCTTTCGATCCACCGGATCCTTAAAGGACGAAGTGTCCTCCACTGGGATAACCGTGGCTTTATTCAGCCTGGAAATAGGTGGATCCACCACTGGTGGTACCGTCCATTTCTTAATGATGGATTCCTCAAACGGATAGCGTCTAGCAATACGCTTGGAAATAGTAAAGGTACGTTTAGAATGCTCCCATTCTCCTTTAATCTGATTACCGAAACACTTGGGTACAGGAAAAACCTTCACCGTTTTGATGGGCTTATTAGTACCAAAAGGAATCTCTGTTTCAGTTGCCTCTGCCGGTAAAGCCTCAAGTTTTAAGGTTTCCTGCACTGCCACAACTAGTGCGTCCACCAATGCTTCTTCCTGAATTATAGCGGGAGAAGAAACGTCCTCCTCACTGTCTGAGGGGGCTTTACCTGAGACAACAGCCCTTGCAGAGGAACCTGCAACTGCAGTGACCATCTCTGAATCTGAGTCAGAGGTGTCAGATAGTATAGGGGTAGGCGGGGGTCGCTTCCTTGACCCCCGTCCCTGGCAGGCCGCCTCCACCCGAGCCACCATAGACTCCAAGATTGCTGTAAATGACTCTACACTCTGTGCACCGGCGGGTCCCGTGGCCCCCTCGAGGGAAACAGGTGGGGGAATATGTGTGGCAGGGTCCATGATAATTCCAATCACTTCCTGGATAATATAATTCAAAAATAAAAAAACTTTTTTTTTTTTCAGACCCCCAGCGCCACAAAAAGCCCCTTAGTGTTACCTGCTAGGGATCCCTATCGATCGAGAGAGAGAGAGATAGACCCCCAGGCTCACCACTTGATGCTCAGAGTTTAACTGCAACAGGTTACAGCGCTGTCTTGACAAACAGGAAGTCTTTTGGCTGGCTGCCCAGGAAGAAAGGAGGCGGCTCCGCCCCTCTGCACGCCTTCCGGCGCCTCCCCTAGCTCCACGAGGTGTTTGGATCACCTCAAACATGGCCGCCCCCATGCTGGAGACACGAGGCTACGCCAAAATGGCGGCTCGTGCGATCCAGCAAAAAAAATGGCGGCGGCCTGTACTGAATAGCGGTGTGCTGCAGGGCACACAACACTCTCTCTGCATGGGGATTTGGCGTGGTTGGCGGTACCGGCCCTGGCGGACCGCATGGCTATTCGGGAGGCCTGCTAATAGCTGGAGATCTGATTAGGAAGGCAGTCTACATGTCCGTGGCTTCTGACTGGTAGGTAGCTATTCTTATCACCGTAAGATTCCCAGAATGCCACTGATTACAATCTTTTTAACATGTATACAATTAGATTGTTAGCTCCCAAACCAAGCCTCCTGGCTTTTTGCACATAAAATCACACTCAAAGTAGGAGGATCTGTGTCATTTATAGGATAGAGAGGGACTCTATCTTACCATACAGAGAGGGGCCCGCGTTCACCACAAGACCCGTCAGGGGAAAAGGGGGAACATACTACTCACCATACCGGAACCAGGCGGGCACCAACTCCTGACAGTACCCCTCTCCACCGGGGCGGGAGGGCTGTCGACCGATATGGACGCCGTGACTCATGGTCTTTGGCGTTTCAGCGAGACATTTAACTCGCGGGGTCAGTCCTTTAATGGGACTTTGTCGCGGCCGACCCAGCGCGGAGCTATGGCCTGCACGTGCTCGTAGGCTGAACTGGGGTGACCACCGGATCTCAACATCCAGCCCGTCGCCCAGTTCAGCTTTCTTGCTTGAAGATCTCACAGGAACACTGGAGAAAAAAAGCTGTCTAAAAAAATCTTTTAAGAAAAAAATCTTGCCAGGACCTAAGATCCCAGCAAGGTATCTAGGTCCTTACTCCTAACTAGACAGAAAATAACTGATTTGCTGAGGCAGAGAGAGAGAGGATATACCCTCTGGGACTGCCCCTAGGGTGTGGCCAGAGCTTTTTAATTTCTTGTCTAGTCCTGCTCCTGTGGAGGCAACATAACCCGAAGGTGCTGTATCACCGAGGACTACGTCTGTCAATGAGTGCTAGAGAAATAATATTATTACTAATACCTTTGACATAGGGCGGGGCACATGACAGGGGTGCCCATTGTCATCCCTGTTGTTCTCCCTTGCTATAGAACCATTGGCAGCTGTCTTGAGGGCAGATCAGGCTGTTAGGGGTTGTAGGATAAATACTTTAGAAGAAAAGACCTCTTTATATGCTGATGATATGTTACTATACTTAGCAGACGCAGACAGATCTAACTACTGCATTGAATATAATTTCAAGATTCGGGGATTATTCAGGTTTCAAAGTTGATTGGAACAAGTCAACTGTTTCCCCTTTTATTCCTGTATTTACTCCTAGGATGCCTCCGGATGTTTCCTTACAAGTGGTTCCCAAATTCAGGTATCTATGGATGGAGATCCAATTGCCAATAAATACATATGTCTCCAATACCCTCTCCCCTCTAATAACACACTTGCGAAACAGTCTCCATACTTGGTCCAAACTGCCTCTGAATATCCTAGGCCCAATCAATATATTCAAAAAGGATATACCGTTCCAGGTTTTTATATATATTTTGGCATGGCCCGACCTTTTTCCCTCAAAAACTGTTTGTGGAGATAAATAATATACACTCCTTGTTTCTCTGGGGTCCTAAACCACCTAGGATCTCTCTCGAGGCATTGCATTTGTCTACTTCTGCTGGAGGTTTGGCTTTTCAGAATCTGCAATGCTACTATTTGGCACCCCAGTTAAACATATTGGTGGTTCTTTCCAAACCTAGAGATTACCTCTGTAGCTTTTCAAGCTGCTATGGTCCACTCTTATGAGGCATTGATTAATGTGTTGTATAGAGATTGCCCCTATCCCTCTTGGGGCAGATATGCTTAAACTTTCACACAAAATATTTAATGTATGTAATAACAGAAGAGGAGGTGCCCCTTTGACCAACTCACCCAACGCTCCTTTATGGCATAATCCCCAACTCACTGAAATATACAAGATCCCAGAAGGGGAGTGTTGGGCTACTTTTGGAATCAAATATGCACACCAATTATTTGAAGATCATACCTTTAAAATGTTTAGGGCCCTACAGATCGAATATAAGATCCCTAATCAATGTTTTTTCCGATACCTGCCATTTACGTCATGCGGTGGCTGCACAAATTGGCTGACAAGGCCTCATGCACACAGGATAATTTTTCTCGCTTCTCCTGGATGCCTTTCCTCCTGACAGCAGTGTTTTGGCAGGAAAAAAAAAAGCCTGATGCTTTTAATCGCATTTAATGTATTTAGGTGCTTTAAGCGCATGGGCCTTAATTTCATTGGCCAGAAAAATAATGTATCCTGGCCCATAAAATGAATTAATGTTAAACGCAATTATTGTCATCACGCCGTTGCTCCTGGATGCACTGGGGGGTTTTTTTCTGCCTCTAAATAGCTGAGTGCACAGTAACATACATAGATTACCATGCAGGGGCATTAAAGGCCAAAAAAAACCACACGCCAGATGCCTGTAAGAGCAGCGAAAAAGTGTAAATGTCCCAGCTGTTTTTACAAAGACAAGATAAGAAATTTAAAGAAAACACATCAAATCTAATAGAAATATAACAAGCCCATACCATTATCATTTGTTAAATTGAGCAGCACACCAATGATTGCCCTCATACAGTCCTCCACGGCTTTTCCCACATTGCTGCTTGCACTGTGGTGAGGGAGTGTTTCGTTCTGAGGAATGCAGATGGTATCTTCAGCTCTGTTATACCTCTGAATGAATTTCTCACAGTGTCTAAGGGCTCTGTACACAATTACAAGAGACATGCACATAAGTGATCATACATAAGACTAAAAAGTTGTAAATTAATATAAACACAACACTGCAGTGCCAAGGCTTATTTTATTGGATATATGTTTAATATATTGCTTAGGTAGGCATGAGATAATTGTTGAAATACCTTATGGAAACAGTCATCATATTTTAATTCGGTCACATGCTAAAAGTAAACCTGTGCTTTGACAATGCAACAGGTTTACTTCATTGATGCTTCTGCCAGCTTCTCCCTTTCCTTCACTCCCCTGCCACTCAGGGTGAAGAAATGAAAAAAAAAAATGCAGTAATTTTGTGTACAGGGAGCATGTGGCCGCATAGGTGCTTGTTGACTGGCTGCACAGTCACCTAGCGCTGTGGCATGAGGGCAAACACATAGCACCCAGTTATGTAATCTCTAAGTCACAACATGGTGCATTGTCGCTTTGCACATAAAAGACAAGAAGCAAAACGAGTGTGGGTAGGTGAAGCTGGGTAGGAGTGTAGTACAGCCAAAGCTTGTCTGGCTGTACTTCTCCTGTGGATTACAGGAGTGCAGTCCGTTCTGCACTCCTATGACCCGTTTTAGGAAATCACCCACATGCCTGGACCGGCACCCGGCTCAGCCTCTCAGCGAACCGCTGAGAGCCCGAGCTGGCCACTTCCGCCCCCCTCCACAGCCCAGCGTTCTAGTGAGGGGGGTTTACAGAGCAGAGAGCAGTGACTGAAAGTCACCAACTCTCTGCTCAGGGAACTCTAAGAACCGAGTGATCAGCGATGTTTGATTGCTTAGAGCCGGCAGAGAACAGATGCAGCACAGGATCGATGCTGCATCCAAGTAGGTAACTATGTTTCTGAAGAAAAAAAAACACAACATACTTTTCTTTTAAGGTGTGAGGCTGGTATTTATGCCCTAAAAATGCAAAGCACAGGTTCACTTTAAAAACAAATACTTATCAAAATACACAAAAAATAATAATTACTTACTTTGCTGAAGCCACTATGAGCTGGGAGTCTTTATAAGCAATTAAGTAACTCTGGTTTTCTGGATTATGCACTGTAACCTGTAAAATACATTTCCCAAGTTTATTACTTTTTTACAACGATATAGTTGGTTAAACAAATCAAGTTTGCTTGGTATGTAGCAATTCCTTCAGCCCACTTTCAACTACTCTGGGACCCCATCTAACATAGAACAAGTATACGCTGGGGTATTGGGAGCAGTGATATCCGACTGTACCTTCTATTGCTGAAACCAAATTTCACTGATGTTTACTGCATACTAAGCAGCCTAAAGCCTCTACACAGATTTAGCACCTGGCTCTTGCCTTCATGTGCTGGGTTTTTATTTTAAACGTATTTACTTGTACAGTCAACACAAACAAAAGGAGCATTTCAATGTTATCTTGAAATCTCTTTTTGCGTCTGCAGCTTTCACGCAATAGTAAAAATACTTTTCAATAACACGATTATCACAATATGTTTTAGGGCTGTAACAGCAATTATCTAAAAAGGTTTGCAACTACCATGTTTAGATGTCTTGTTTAAGCACTTCAATACAGGGTACTTTCACACCCTTCCTGCCCAGGCCAATTTTCAGCTTTCAGTACTGTTGAATGACAATTGCGCAATCATGCAACACTGTACCCATATCACATTTTTATCATTTTTTTCACACAAATAGAGCTTTCTTTTCATAATATTTAATCACCATTTGGGTTTTTATTTTTTGCTAAGCAAACAAAAAAGACCAAAAATTTAGGGGGGGAAAAAACAAAAAAACAAACATTTTTTTAGTTTCGGTTATAAGATTTTGCCAATGGGATTTTCGACTTAAGCCCCATACACACACAGCGATTGTTGGCCGACCGATCGGCCGTCTTTTGTCCAGTGTTGTTGTGTTGGTTGAAATGTGCTCTAGACTGCACACAAATTTTGTCGGTCAACAACAACCAACTGCAGAAGTGATGTCATGTTCTGGTCTACTTTTCGTGTGTTTTTTCTTCACAAAGCATGCCCAGTCTTGCTCATCTGACTTTTGTCGGCCGAAATCTGTACTGACTGACGAACAATCGGCCGTTGTGTTGTGTTTATAGCCTGCACACCAGATTTTGTTCGGCCGAAAAGTCGCAGTCGGTTGTCAGAAGCATCATACTAACAAGCCGACAATCGGCCGATCGGACGTTGGCCGAAAATTTACGGCCAACAATCGCTGCGTGTGTACGGGGCTTTACTGTTCATTGACAGACACAGCTCTTGTCATTCTAGACCATTGGGTTATGCTGCCCCCTACAGGAGTAGGACACTAGGCAGAAAGAACTTCTAGGTACAGCCATGGGCAGTCCCAGGGGGTATACTCCCTCTCCCTGCTATGCTCACTCGGTTTTGTTACAAGCAGAGTCGGGAGAATTATAACTTCACAGAGGGGTGGGTGCTGTGTCCAGCAATGAACATCAGAGAAATGGATTTTACGTTGTCAAAAATCCCATTTTCTCTTTCGTTCACTGACAGACACAGCTCCTGTGATTCTTGACCATTGGGACGTCCCAAAGCAGTGTTAAACATGAGTGGTGGGAAGCGCAAAAAGTTCCCAAAGCTAAATATTAGCAAACCAGGCAACAGGGGCTTAACCAAAACAACTGAAGCCCACCTAGAAAAAAACAACAATACACCCTCAAAGAGGATAAGGTCCTCTTAACAGCAGCCTGCAAAACCTTGCAGCCAAAGGAAGCATCCGCAGATGCCAACACATCCACTTTATAGAACTTTGTAAAAGTGCGCATCGACGACCAAGTGGTCGCCTTGCAAACCTGCGTCACTGATGCTTGATGACAGAAGGCCCAGGAGGCATTAAGCACCCTAGTTGAGTGCACCTTGACAGGGAAAGGAGGAACCTGACCCCTGATGGAATAGGCTTGAACCAACATCTGTCTGATCCCTCTGGAAACGGTCGCAGAGGAAGCTCACAACCCTTTGCGAGGTCCAACCGTGAGCACAAAGAGTCTGACTTCCTGAACGACTCCGTAGCCGTCAGGTACACCCCAATTGCCCGAACCACATCCAAGGCATGCAAGGCAATTTCCTTTGGATGTTTAGGCCTGGGACACAGGGAAGGCAACACAATGTCTTAATTCAAATGAAAGTCAGAGACCACCTTAAAAAGGAATGACTGACAGGGGAGAAGCACCACCTTATTCTTGTGAATCACCAGATAAGGTAGACAGGATAACGCCAGCAGTTCGGACACACTGCACGCTGAGGCAATGGCCACCTTCCGGGACAGAGAAAGCAGGGAAAACTCCCAAAGATTCCCAAATGGAGACAGCTGGGGAACCGAAAGTACCAAATTGAGGTCCAAAGGTGGCAAAGGAGACCACACTGGAGGGACCAAGAGCCGAACACCCTGAAGTAAGGTACGCCCCAGGGATTGTGTGGCCAAAGGTCATTGGAAAAAGACCACCAAGGCTGATACCTGGCCCATATACTCAAGGCCAATTTCTGTTCAACCTCCATTGGAAGGAAGGTTAAGATCTGAGCCATCGAGAAGGAGCAAGGATGAACCCCAAAAGACTCACACCATGCAATGTACGTCTTCCACGTACGATAGTAGATCTTCCTCGAAGGTGATTTCCTAGCTGGGTACGCCAAGGCCTCGCCACAACGCCGGTCATGGGTACGCCCAGGCATCGACACGACAGTTCCCCTGAGGAAGGGAATGAGCCTGTGGAGAACCTCATCTTCGCCGTGATGTCTCAACTTCGGAACTCCCGTGTGTTGCTAGCATCCCTTCCTGATGATGAACGGTAAACACCAGCCTCAGTGCCAAACCAGCCGGTGTGTACATATTGCGGGCCACAGCCTCTGCCTTCCTGTCAGTTGGGTGCTTAAAGGCCAGGGACTCTTCAACCGGAATCATGGCTGCTTTGTTCCACCGGAGGTGGACCCTCCGGTCTCCAGATTGAACAGTCCACTTCTTAAGAAGGGATTCCTCATAGGGGTACTACAAAGCAAATCGCTTAGGGACTACAAGTGGGCGTTTTGGTAGTTACTACTCTTTAGCGACAATTCTGTGAAATAAGAGGGGAAAGGCAACACCTTTGCCGTTCCGGATGGCTTGGGAGCGCCAAAAGGGAACCTGCGCCTCCATCGCAGCTTCAGCTGCGTTCTCCATTTTTAGGGTCTCGTGCACAGATACAAACAGTGCATCCACTAGTGCCTTTTCGTGCACAGCTACAGGAGTGGAGGAATCATCCTCACTATCTGAGAACTCAGGGAGTGTGGTTGCAGATCTAGCAGAGTGACCCATGTCCGCGTTGACCGAATCAGATTCAGGATCTGAGGAGACAGATGAGGCAGGGGAAGGCGGGGAGACGCTTTTTGCTAGCCCGTCGCCCGAAAACCACCTCCAGCCAGGACACCAGGACTGCCGTCAGTGCATCGATGGATGGTTGGGACCCGGAAGGCCCCCCAGCCTCAGAGAGGATAAAATGGGGAAACGTGCTCCAAAGACTCCATGAGTCAATAGGGGGACCCCGCAAAAAAAAGTGTAAAAAACAGGCGTTTGCTATGTGACTACGAGCATTGTGAATTTACGCATATGGACTCAAGCAGATGATGCTATGTCTAAGTTTTGATGTAAGCATTGGTTTGAGTACATTCACCTCCGTTTTATACCATTTAATAAAACTTGTTTTGAGGATAATGCGCTAGGCCCACGCGCCTTCTTTATTTCCTATACCAGCAGCCACCAGGATAATCTGCACTCCACGTGTGGTGATCAGGAAGTATAAACATCCAGGAGTCAGCACCAAGTGATAAGGAGGGGCTCCCACCGCCAAAATCTCCACTCATAGGGCTCCACTGTTATGGACGCCGCTATTTTCAATGGCAAACCACCGCAAAACGGCCAGACTACACAAGCATGACCGCCGTGCATTGAGCACACAGGCTACTAGAAAATGGTGGCACCACGAGGCTCCCAGGGACCCAGGAGGGATTGCTAAGCCTAAGAAAATGGCACAAGCAGGAAGGGGGGGGGGCCTGGTAGGAGCCACCACCAGGTAGGAGCCCCCCCACACAGCCGATCACCGGCGAAGCACCCCCCCCCCCACACCACCCTGCCCCCACCCCAGGCAGAGGACCAGGCCGCCCCACAACCCAAGGGTCAGTGGAGGAATGGGGGGGAGATGGCCCACAGGGACCACCAGACCGATGAGGGGGGTGCCTAATGGGAAGAAGGGAACCCAGGTGTCCCACCATCTCATTGAGGAGCCTACTTCCACCCCAAAACCCTCCAGAGGGGAGACGGAGGACAGTTACTTGCCATACCAGGAACCAGGCAGGCACCGCTCCAGACAGAACCTCCTCTCCATCCAAATTCGGCAGACGATGCGACCTCACAAGGCGTTTAACTCGCAGGCCAGCCCCCGTCCGGTGGGGCTATGTCGCAGCCGACTGAGCCCGGAGCTGAGGTCTACGCACGCTCCATGGCCAGACTGGGGTGACCACTGGATCTAGATTATCCAGCCATCGCCCAGTTCAGCAGTTGATTGTAGATCTCACAAGAAAAAAAAAAAAAAATCTATCTAAAGAAAAAATTGCCAGGACTAGAGATCCCAGCAAAGAACTAGGTCCTTACTCCTGACTAGGCAGAAAAAAGTATCTATAACAAAAGGAGGGAGTATACCCCTGGAACTGCCCATAGGCATAGCCAGACATTTTTTCTGCCTAGTGTCTGTCTCCTGTAGGGGGCAGTATAACCCAATTGTTAAGAAGATCAGGGGTTGTGTCCGTCAATTAACGAAAGAGAAAAACAGATTTCCATGCATTAGAAATGACCAATTACAGCATGTCATAAGCAGGGATGGTGCCAGCCACCTATAACTTTCCATTTTGTACTAAAGATGTATCTGCCCATCAGAGGACATAACTATCGGCTTCCTTCCTTCCAACCAGATGCTTATTCTTGCAGTGATAGGGTAAGCCAGCCAGCACTTACAGGTTTTGCTGTGGAGAGCAAAAAGACATGATGGGGTTAGCAGGACCCATCATGGGCAAGCAACAGGGTAAGCTGGGAGTAACTTAAAGCGGAACTCCACTTAAAAGGGTAAGTTGTGCTTTAAGTCCCCCCCTGCCATGTTTGGCATGTCATTTTTGTTTAGGGAGGTGGGGTGGGGTGTTGGAGGGGAGCAGGTACCTAGTTTTGACATAAGTTCTCCTCTCCCCCTCCCTCACGTCACAGGTCCCAGAAGATAGCAAGACCATTCACAAAGCGCAGCACAGCTCACGCACGCACAGCCGGCTGTGAAGCTGGCTGCCCACAGTTAGAATGCTGGTGCCGGGAATCCAAAGGCTAGTGAAGGACTAGCCAGGTGAGGGCAGCGCTGAATCCCTGGACAGGCAAGTGTCGTTTTACTAAAAGTCAGCAGCTACAGGATTTGTAGCTGCAGAGTTAATGTGTTTTTTTTTTTTTCTAACAGAGTGGACATCCATTTAATAAAGTTATTTTAGTCTACAAAAGAATCAGCTAGCAAACGTTTATAATGAGGCTATGTTAGCAACAAAAATTAATGAAAAACTTTAATCAAAATAGGAGATTGCATTTTTCAAGTCAGCCTTCATTGTAACAACAGCAATTATATTCATAAACACTCAAATGTTTTCCTTTTGAATAGGATGCAGTTCTGGCACAGAAATCTGCTGGCATCAGACTGGTAACCCGCCTTCCTCAACACTTTTCTCTGCCAGATTTTAAATCATCAACTTGGAGAAAAATCAGTACGTTTTCAGAAAGAGAACAAACAAGATGCAGATACTTACACTCTCCAGGACCCTTAAGCATCGTTCAGCTCCCCATAAAAATGCAACTAATTTCGCCTCACTTTCTTCATTGCCAAGATGATTTGCACATTCTTTAACTGAAGGAGAAAGAAAATGAAATCCCAAATTTTTATCCATCAAGCTATGCAAGTGTATTAATACAAGATTATCCCCCTTGCCGCCTTGAAAAAGTCTCAAAATCTACATCTTCTGGATTTGTCAATTTGCTAAACCAGAGTAGTGATAATGTGCAAACTACTAACACATTGCAACCAAATCTGGGTCAGATCAACAAAAGATAAACCAAGCCTGGATGCTACAAGTTACAGCAATGAAGAGACTAAACTATTAAATACGATTTACCAAGTCAGTCCATTGTTAGAATATTCATCTAAATTGTAAGCCAACATTGCTGAATACTGTATATACTGCTGCATGGCAATATGAGCACAGCAGGAAGTAAACACACCCCAAAGTGTACAAAATCTACAATAACCTGAAGTATATCATTTTTTATGCGGTTATAAAAAGTTTAAGAAGAAACAAAAAAGAAGTTAAAGAAAAAAAGTTTCACTAAAGAAAAAAGAAGTTACCTGAAAGCAGGAAGTCAATACATACCCTTGTCTACAATATGGTCCAGTCCACCTAAAAGCCTCAGCTCCTCCTTAAACCAGTCTCCTGCTCGTTTGGATGTGAGGGACAGTAATGTTTCCATTGCTAAATGACCAGTCTGTGGAATGGAAAAGAGCATATTAACTTAGATTGTAAAGAGTATATATATATATATATATATATATATATATATATATATATATATATATATATTAATTTAAAAATAAACATGTTCTACCTCCTGGTTATGCTCTTTCAGAGAGACAGGGTAAAATGAGAAAGGTGGTGGTGACGGTCTATGTGAGAAGTGATCTCAAAGAAAATGAGAATGAGGATCTAGCTGATGGAGAGGGTGATGAGGCTGAAGCATTATGGGTGGGACTGCAAATAGATGTGCGTATTTTAAAGGTAATCATTGGAGTTCATTATAGGCCACCCAGTGTTAACCACTTAAGCCCCGGAAGATTTTACCCCCTTCCTGACCAGGGGGTTTTTTGCACTTTTTTATTGCGTGACTTTAACGGACAATTGCGTGGTCGTGCACGCTGTACCTAAACGAATTTCACGTCTTTTTTTTCCCACAAACAGAGCTTTCTTTTGGTGGTATTTGATCACCTGTGCGATTTTTTGATCATGCGCTATAAACAGAAAAAGAGCGTAAATTTTGCAAAAATAACAATATTTTTCACTTTTTTTTATATGAAATTCCCCCCCAAAAAAATGTGTGGTAAAAAAAAAATCGCAAAAAGCGTATTTTGATTGGTTTGCGCAAAAGTTATCGCGTTTACTAACTAAGGGAAAGATTTTTGTCATTTTTGGTGTTTTTTTTTTTTTTTTAACGAGTAATGGCGGCGATCTGCGATTTTTTTTGCGGTACTGCGACATTGCGGCGGAAAAATCGGACCCTTGACTGACATTGACACTTTTGGGGGTACCAGTGACATTACTGCAGTAATCAGTGCTATACATATGAACTGTTACTGCAAAAATGACACTGGCAGGGAAGGGGTTAACTGCATTGGACAGGGAGGGGTTAAGTGTGTCCTAGGGGCGTGTTTCTAACTGTAGTGGGACAGGTCTACTATTGTAAAAACAGAGATCAACAGTTCTACATAGTAGAACCGTCTGATCTCCATTTTTACACAGGGGAGAATGACAGGCAGCTTGTTTACATAAGCCGCCCGCCTTTCTCCCGCTGTACCGACGATCGTAGTGTGACCAGCGGACATCGGGTCCGCCGGTCACACGCCCGCACTCCTCTGTGAAGGAGCCGAAGCGGGCACGCGCCCGCTATCGGCTCAAAACCCAGTGACAGGCGAGCGACGTAGACCTACGTCACTCTGCCTGGCCGGGGCTGACTGCCGCAGTAAATATACTGTGCGCAGTCGGCAAGTAGTTAATGAGGAGGTGGAGACTCAGCGCCTTGCACAAATGGAAAGGGCTGCAGGGGCTGGGATGGTGATTTTACCTACCCAGATATAGAGCTGCACGATTATGGCAAAAATGAGAATCACCATTTGTTTCTTGCTTAGAATCAAGATCACGATTCTCAAAATCATATATATATATATATATATATATATACACATACACACACATACATATACACACACATATATTATATATATATATATATATATATATATATATACACATATACACACACATTATATATATATATATATATATATATATATATATATATATATATATATATATATATATATATATATATATATATATATATATACACACACACATACAGTGCATTGCGAAAGTATTTGGCCCCCTTGAACTTTTCGAACTTCTGCCACATTTCAGGCTTCAAACAAAGATATAAAACAAATTTTTTGTGAAGAATCAACAACAAGTGGGACACAATCATGAAGTGGAACAAAATTTGTTTGATATTTCAAACTTTTTTTAACAAATAAAAAACAAAAATTGGGCGTGCAAAATTATTCAGCCCCCTTAAGTTAATACTTTGTAGCGCCACCTTTTGCTGCGATTACAGCTGTAAGTCGCTTGGGGTATGGCTCTATCAGTTTTGCACATTGAGAGACTGAAATTGTTGCCCATTCCTCCTTGCCAAACATAGCTCGAGCTCAGTGAGGTTGGATGGAGAGCGTTTGTGAACAGCAGTTTTCAGTTCTTTCCACAGATTCTCAATTGGATTCAGGTCTGGACTTTGACTTGGCCATTGTAACACCTGGATATGTTTATTTGTGAACCATTCCATTGTAGATTTTGCTTTATGTTTTGGATAATTGTCTTGTTGGAAGACAAATCTCCGTCCCAGTCTCAGGTCTTTTGCAGACTCCATCAGGTTTTCTTCCAGAATGGTCCTGTATTTGGCTCCATCCATCTTCCCAATTTTAACCATCTTCCCTATCCCTGCTGAAGAAAAGCAGGCCCAAACCATGATGATGCCACCACCATGTTTGACAGTGGGGATGGTGTGTTCAGGGTGATGAGCTGTGTTGCTTTTACGCCAAACATAACATTTTGTATTGTTGCCAAAATTTGATTTTGGTTTCATCTGACCAGAGCACCTTCCACAGGTTTGGTGTGTCTCCCAGGTGGTTTGTGGCAAACTTTAAATGACACTTTTTATGGATACCTTTAAGAAATGGTTTTCTTCTTGCCACTCTTCCATAAAGGTCAGATTTGTGCAGTATACGACTGATTGTTGTCCTATGGACAGAGTCTCCCACCTCAGCTGTAGATCTCTGCAGTTCATCCAGAGTGATCATGGGCCTCTTGGCTGCATCTCTGATCAGTCTTCTCCTTGTATGAGCTGAAAGTTTAGAGGGACGGCCAGGTCTTCGAAGATTTGCAGTGGTCTGATACTCCTTCCATTTCAATATTATCACTTGCACAGTGCTCCTTGGGATGTTCAAAGCTTGGGAAATCTTTTTGTATCCAAATTCGGCTTTAAACTTCTCCACAACAGTATCTCGGACCTGCCTGGTGTGTTCCTTGTTCTTCATGATACTCTCTACGCTTTAAACGGACCTCTGAGAATATCACAGTGCAGGTGCATTTATACGGAGACTTGATTACACACAGTTGGATTCTATTTATCATCAGTCATTTAGGTCAACATTGGATCATTCAGAGATCCTCACGGAACTTCTGGAGAGAGTTTGCTGCACTGAAAGTAAAGGGGCTGAATAATTTTGCACGCCCAATTTTTCAGTTTTTAATTTGTTAAAAAAGATTGAAATATCCAATAAATTTCGTTCCACTTCATGATTGTGTCCCACTTGTTGTTGATTCTTCACAAAAAATTACAGTTTTATATCTTTATGTTTGAAGCCTGAAATGTGGTAGACGGTCAAAAAGTTCAAGGGGGCTGAATACTTGGAATACTTTCGCAATGCACTATATATATATATATATATATATATATGTGTGTGTGACCTCCTCTGTCATGGATTACCCCTGGGTACTGCTGTGGGTACTGTTGGCTGGCCGGTACTGCTGAGGGTACTGTTGGCTGGCTGGTACTGCTGTGGGTACTGTTGGTGGTTGGTACGGTTGTGAGTACTGGCGAAGTGTGAGGAGCAGCGCAGAGCCAATGCTTCCTGTAGCTCAGCGCTCCTTGGTATCCTCTCACAGGTAGAGTGCATTTGATATCACTACGCCTGTGACAGAACGGAGCCGAAACTATACAGGAAGCATCGGCTCCAATCTGTCAGATGAGCTCTGAAACAGACAGCCGCTACATTTCCACTGTGTCATCCAGACATCCCAAGTCTCTGGCATGCGGGCTGCAGCTGTTTTAGATCTTGGGGGGAAATCGAGATTGGGATTCTTATCCGATTAATTGTGCAGCTCTACCCAGATATTAACTGGGGTAATGACACTAAAGGAAGTTAAAGGGAAAACATATATGCCCATTACAAGACAATTTTAGGTCCAGTTCACAGAGGCACCGACTAGAAATGATGCTCTGCTGGAACTGGTAATCTCAAACCATGCAGAGCTGATTACTATGTTCATGAGACTGGGGACAAACAGCGGGCAAATTTTATAAACATGGCACCTCCGGTAAAACATACTAATTAACTCAGTGAGCAGCTGCCATAAATTTTTGGTATATGCCAAAAAGATATGTAAATTAATTATATTTGAGGCACTAGCTTAAATAACAATGTGTACCCACATACAAAACAAATACATATAACAAAACAGTGCTGTTGCAATAACAATATGTGAATGTCCTGTATTCAAATTCAATTGTGACTCTCCTAATAAATTTTTTTCAAAAACACCACGTGTATATTAGTGTTCAGAATTCTTCATGAAAAGTGCTCCTTTTTTGTGTGCTCCTACACCTTAAAGGGGGCCACCCACCAGATGGCTTTGGGCCAGCAGGACCCTCACAGCTTATATGGAACTCCTGCAGGAGAGATTCCACGTTCATCCAATTTCATCAGTATAAATAACCAAAAGCCTCTGGACCACCCAGAATCACTTTTTAAAAAGAATACAGAGCACTAATATACACGTGGGGTTTTGAAGAATTTTTTTTTAAGGGCAGTCACGATCGAATTTGATTACAGGATATTCACATTGTTATAGCAACAGCACTGTTTTGTTTAATACATTTGTTGTTTTTTTATGTGGGCACACATTGTCATACAGGCTAGTGCATTAAATACAATTAGTTTACAAATTTATTAAATACCTTCTTTAGCTCGGTGTATACAATAAAAGCATGGGGGAGCTCGTGTCCATAATGGGGATGTTATTGACAGCTCCAAATGAACCACTAGGACTCAAAATTGAAATATGAAATATTTAGACAGAATAATGATGAATAAAGCAGATAGCATCCACCCACGGATCCTAAAAGAATTGAGCCATGTCATTTCAAAGTGATTGTTTCCAATTTCTAGGAACTCTTTAAAGTGGAGCTCCAATCAAAGAGGAAGTTCCGCTTTAAGCACTCCTCCCACCGAAAAATGCCACATTTGGCATGTCATTTTTAGGGGAACATGTACCTAGTTTTGACAGGTACATTCTCCCACTACCGCTCGAGCGGCTTCTCCTCTACCCCTCCCTCCTTGCTATCTTCTGGGACAGGTAACAGGTCGCTGAATGTGCATCGCACAGACATTGCATGTAGTCTGTACAGAAATACGGTGCAAATCACATGTGATATCCAACATAGCACCAGTGTGAACCCAGCCTTAAAAAAGGATCAATCTTTACCATGCAACTATAGACCTGTTAGCTTAACTATAGTTAGAAAGATACTGGAGAGTTTAACCACTAAGTGAGCGCCATATAGCAGTTTTACTGCTACAGGGCGGCAACTGTGTACAGGATCACGTATATTTACACACATGAACCTGTACTTCCGGGTAGGAGGTACCAATGGGCACCGCCTGTGGCTTGCTACCCCTGTGATTATACACAGCAGGAGCTGATCGGCAGGTAATGTGGACTCTAAGATTTAACCCCCCCCCCCCCCCCCCCCTTCATGATCAGGCCATTTTTTTTCAAAACGGTACTATGTTACTTTGACAATTGTGCAGTCATGCGACCCAGAAACCAAATAAAAATGATGTCCTTTTTCTACTCACAAATAATTCTCTTTTTTGGTGGTATTTGATCACCACAGCATTTCCCATTTTATATGCTATAATCAAAAAAGACAGCTGCCATCATTACCTCTCTTGACTAGTACAAAAGACAGGCCCCTCAGCTTTATTTACATCCCCTGCACCAGAAGATTATGGTTGGGGGGGGGGGGGGGGGGGGAGTAGAATGCGGAACAGGAAAATGGAAGATAACTAAAGCAGCAGCACAGGGGAGTAAATAATAAAAAAAATTGGCACAAGGGACATTACTCATTAGTTTTGACCACATTTTTGACCATAGATAATTTCTTTGCACATTCAGGGCAAAGTGAGAGGTTCTCTATACACGCTCCTCAAAGATAACCTTTGTGGTGCTATTCTGCAGTGGGTCAGTTGGAGCCCTTGGAACCCAGTACTTTCAGGTATAAGGGTGTATGCGCCCCAAATAACTTACTTGAGCACCGAGAGGGGGGGGGGGGGCAGGACCGAGCTGTGGTTCTGTGTGTGAATGGGCACGAGCCTGCTTGGGTGCCCCCAATGCACAGTGCTTGCTCTGGGGGCACTTGGTAGGAGCCAGGAGTGCCAGCAGGGGCCCTGAGAGGTGGAGGATTGGGGCTGCTCTGTGCAAAACCACTGCACATAGCAAGTAAGTATAACATGTTTGTTGTTATTTTTATTTTATTTTTTTTTAAAGATTTTAATATCACTTAAACCTCTTTTCTACTGGAGTACATTTAAAATCAGTAAATTGGCAGCCAGTTATTTACCTACTGCCGCTTATAAACAGAACTGGATAAATGGCACCATATCAATGAATGCGGAGTTGTCAAAACTGTACACAGAGTATGGAGCTGATCTGAAGGGCTTGGTATCTTAAAATCGCTGTAATGTCATCACAGTGATCGTAAACTATTGTTTAGTTAACCCCTTCCCTTCCTTTTACAACAGAGGAATGATCATAACATATGAACAGAGAAACAAATGAATGGACCCGCAGCAGTAGATCTATGCACTCTTTTTCACTGGAATCATTTTTTATATTTTACTTTATTTACTTTCCTACACATATGATCCAAATGCTGTTCCTGTATGTACTACACATCAACCCCGTCGCCTACATCTTGCATATTAACCCATTCATCTCCTATAGCCTCTGTTTACGATCTATACAATAATTGATATAGTGCACCACTGCCAATCGCCACATTTTAGGGCTCATCTACACTGGCACAGAGGCCTGTACATCATGCAACAGCTGTTTGTTTATGCATCCTCAGCAGCACACAGGCAGCCTGTTCGTAAAAGGAGACAGCGGCTGTGCGTACTCAACCGCAGATCTGAGCTTGACAGATGTTCAGGGATGAGTGCCCACATGAACATACAATGTCTAACATCCAGGGCCACACACCTGTCCCCTTTCACCCGTGCAGGTGTGTGTTTGTAAAGCCACTGCTTCTTTATTAACAAAGGCTGCATGCATGGAGCTCCACACTGCTCCAGACAGATAAATAGCTCTTGCATGGTGTACGATTCTCTGCATCAATGTGACTGAGCCCCAAACCTCCTTAAAGAGGTGGTCCAGGCTCCTTCAGAAAAAAATAAAAGTCAGCAGCTACAAATACTGTAGTTACTGACTTTTAATATTAGGGGAAATAAAAAAAAAAAAACAAGAGGGAATACCGTGCTAATGTCCCAATAAGCAGCCAGCACAACACAGGACGAATGTAAGCAACAATACGTGCAGCGCTAATAATAAATGATTACCCATAATGTAACCATCAACACACAAATTAAATCTTGATAATTAACTTGTAAGATTTCATATACTTTATGAAAATATTAAGGATCTAGTGTGAATATAGATTAATATAAACACAGATATATTAGGAATACCTGTATGGGCATTAAATCATGAGTGACATCAATAAAGGTGATATAGTAAACTGAAAAGAATAGAACATTGCCATTGCATACTTATGCTGTATACAGAATTCATTTGAAAGTGCTTTTTATAGACTGAATTGTGTTTGAACTTTTTCATAAATCCCTTCATTGCTTCATTGTATGGTTTTACACTATGTGGAGGCTTTTTGTTTCCCTTTTATGATGATCTACCCACTGAGGAACTGTTGGAGAAGAATATATCTGTGCTTGACAGTGATGCTACCAATTCCCTAACAAATCTTTCCATTGAGGGTGGATAAGGAGCATTCAAGTGTAGGGAGAGCCATACGGAGAGTGGTGGTAGAAACTACAATATCATTCTCCCCTTCCCTACTAGGTGTGCCTACACCATCGCTAGAGTTGACCCAATAGGCGAAGCCTTCTTTAACATTGGTGGTAGATTTCTTCACAATACTTTTTTGGTTGTGGGATTTCATCCAACATTCACTTGGCACACGATTTGAAGATTTGTTTTACATACACTCATTTGGATTCAATCTATGGACTACGCTTTTTTAATTTTTTATAATTTGAAAGTTATGTCACTTTTATTGTGATTTGTCGGGTCACTATTCAGTTTAGTAGATCACCTTTATTGATGTCACTCATGTTTTAATGCCCATGCGGTTATTCCTAACATATCTGTGGTGATATTAATCTATTTATATTCACACTAGATCTTTAATATTTTCATTTAGTATATGACATTTCTTATTTTAATTATCACGATTTAATTTGTGTGTTAATGGTTACATTATGGGTAATCATTCATAATTTATTAGCACTTTACCTTGTTTTAATATTAGGACATTTACCTGTCCAGGAATCCAGCGGCGTTTTCATCCCAACCAATTTTTTCATCGGTTCTTGGGTGCTGGCGCCACCATTGCTTGCAAGGGAAACCGGCAGTGAAACCTTGTGGCTTCACATTTCCCTACTGCGCATACCTGAAGCGCTTTGTGAATAGCCAGGCGGTGGGGGGGTGAGAACCTAATTTCCGGGTGATCGCGCCAAAGTGGGGGTGGGTACCTGTCAAAACCTGAAAGGTGTCAAATATGGCACCTGAGGGGGGGGAAGGGGGGGGGGCAGATAAGGGGAGCTTCCCCTTTTGGGTGGAGCTCCACCTTAATATCAAAGTGTCATCATTTATAGAAAAAGTGACAAAAAAAATGTAATTACCTTGGGGGTGTATTTATCAAAAAAAACGACATTTTTATTCTTTTTTTAGTAAAAAATAAACACCGGTGGTTAATACCAGCAAATGAAGGCTTGGTCTAAAAAATGGTATAAAACTTGTTTGGGTACATTGTTGCATGACTGAGTACCTGTCCAACTATCACAGCACAGAAAACTCAAAAACAGCCTGGTAGTGAAGGGGTATTACATTACGGGTACAGAAGTGGTTAGGAGAGGGGCACTCAAATTCTAGCACTTTACTGAGATTTTGCAAAAAAAAAAAAAAAATGTTTCAAACTATATAAAAGAAAAACTCATTTAAAAACATTACAGATGGAAACAGTCATAAATAGAGGCAAGGGTGGAGGAAGTGCTCTGCCTTAATCACTTGACACCCAAAGCCTCCTGGACCTGGACTACCCCCAAGCACCCACTCAGGTGGTCACTTCTGGTTCCCCAAATCACTAAACCTATCTAGATAACAATATGATTATTGCAGTTATACTTCTCAAGTTACTTCTATAAAGATAAGCTTAAATATATTAATTTTGACTGTGTACTAAACATGAATAAAATAATTTGGTAAGAAAAAAAAAAGGTAAAAAAAAGTTTAAACACTTACAATACACTAGGTCATGGAAGATCATTATGTATTAACACTTACCTATGAAAATACACTAGAAACAAGGACCCCCCAATTACACCAATAAAAAAAAAAAAAAAAAAAGAAGAAAGTAAAATCAAATTTAGTAGGAAGGCCATGTAAAGTCACCAGAGCCTGGGAGAATGAGCCAGAAGCTGAAGTATGTGACGTTTTTTTAATCACAATCTGGCTTTATTCCCGATTTTAATTCAGACCTAGTGATTTTGTATTGGAGAGCAGTAACAGATAGGGTTTAGGTGCAAAAGTTTAACTACTTCGCACACAATGAAAAATACTGGAACACAGTGTCACAGTCTATATAGGTGAATGTCATAATATTTCAAAGATCATCATTGAAAGCTCAAGACTCTATGGCTGCAAATTACAACAGAGGCTGACTATACTATAGTGACAATACTAGAATTCTAGGGCACTGCCAAAAAGCTTAGAGAGAACATGTCATGACAGCTGTCACCTGGCACATCTAAGGCTTCCAATTCAATGCTGAAGGCTGCCATTCCCAATGATCAGACGCAGCACAGGACGATATAGCAAGGAGAGGCAAAGTCCTGCACTTGATAAGAGCTTTAGCTGTGAAATGTATTACCAGAAGTCCTAAGAGGCCCTAACTGGAAAACAAAAACACTTACTGTGATATTCTCCAAGTCAAGATGCTTGTTGTGAACAGTTTCACACAACTTGCGAATTTTCTCTTTTATTTTGTTCATATCTTTCTCGTTCATATGCTTGGATGTGATGTCTTGCTCCATTTCTAAAAGTCGTATCATGAGGTCCAGACTAGCTCTGTCAAGGTCCATATTTAAGCGGTCTCTGCTCAGTATATACATTAGAGCAGCAGTACAAAGAGCTAGATTCTGTGATAGAAGCACAAAAAGGACAAAGAAAAGGAGGTAAATCTTTCTGAAAGTGAGGTTTATTAACAGTCTCTCCCAGCAAAATAAGATCAATGTGGAAATCATGCACATTAATGTTAAGCTGTAGGTAGAGAAGACATTAAACTCCAAATGAACTTCGCGCAAATGCCAAACACTTAGAGATATTGTAATTATAAAATTGTGCTCACACCTAAAAAGAATAAACTTCAAACATATTTTACATTTTATAAACATACATGTGTAGCGCTGTCCCTTTAAATGAAATATACCAAAAATCTTAATCACATTAACATATGACTATAGTACACAGTGTTGCAACGGATAAAAGCATAAGTATATAAGCAGAATAAAGTCTTATGCTTGCCATACAATATATGAAAAATCGTACAAACTCCTTTTTGAAAAAGGAACATTTGACCGTGAGAGCAAACGATAGTGCCATCATGTAATGATCGATAAATCATTCAATGGACATAAATGAATCTGTTTATTGTTAGTTTTTTTCACATATACCTAGTGCAAACAGTTTGGACGAGAAACACAATCTTTCAATTTATCATTAGTTCGGCAGAAAATTTCCAAAATTGGTTGTGACGTTTTTGAGCCGAAAAAAACAAAGGATGATTACCGATTTTTGCCCATTAACTGGCCGAAAAAAAAAGAACTGTCCAAATGAGAAATGACCGAATTTCGGCCGATTTTTCATATAGTGTATGGTCAGCATTAAACTCCACTGTGAGCTCTTAGGCTCCATTAACCCACACTGCTACGTTGCTATAATCCTCTTTGTTTCCCAATGCTATTTGCTCCTTTCACAGTTTTATATATAAAAAAAAAAAAAAGCGGGATGTACCCAATTTCAGAGCACCGATCGGCCGTCAGGTGACCTGCTGCCTCTCTCCTCTTCCCCGCCTGACAGCTGCAGCGGATGGAGCCGAGATTCCCCCACTGACGTCAGTCAGGAGGAGAGAGCAGGCCGGTCACGTGACGGCTGAGCGACGCTCTGAAATCGGGTAAAGCCAGCATTTTTATTTATAAAACAGTGACAGGAGCACAGGGGAGGGGGTGGGCACCTGACACAGGCCAAATTACATAGTACACTTTATACTGTATTTTGTATTGCCGTAATAATTTTTTATATGAATAAATGGTTGAGGAACAAATCCTCTGGAGTTTCCATTATTTCTTATAGGGAAATTCACTTTGATATAAGAGCGCTTTTGATTACAAGCATGCTTCCAGAACTAATTATGCTCGCAAACCAAGGTATTACTGTATATTCACAAAGTTGCAGTGATAAATGCACACATCGAGATTTACTGTGGAGCAAATAGTTATATTACAATATCACACTATATGCAGTTTGCTTTTCTTTGACCTATTAACCTATAATACTATATATTAGACATGCGCAATTCGTTTTGGTCTGAATACAAATTCGGGCAATTTTTTCGTTATTCGCATGTATCCATATCGCCAAATGAAAAAGTAACGAATTTCATTGAAATCTGTTAGAATTTGTTTAGTTTATTTAGTTTTCTAACAAAATCCAACTTTTAAGAAAGATTAGATTTCTGATCGGTTGAAAAACGATCGACCGATTCAAATTTTGTTTGAAAAAAGCTGGTTGTTAAGCAGCAGGTTGGAAAGCCAGCCGCTTGTGTCCTTAACAACCATGAGTCACCTTGTCAGTGGGCTTCTCCACGGACAGATGAATGTAAAGAAAACAATGCCGGCATTACCCAGCAACAGGGGGGGAAAAAAAAAAAAAAACGTGTGCGATCCCCCTCCCAAAACCATACCAGACCCTTACTCAATTATGCAGCCCGGCAGGTCAGAAAAAGAGGGGCACGCGTACGGCTCAGTGATTCTGCCTGCCCTACCAAATCACAGCAAATCATGGGAGGCTTGTGTGATGCCATTACTTCTTAATGGCGCCCCAATCAAGACGCGATTTTGCCACAATTGCAGCACGATTTATCTTGCAGAAAAATTGTGGCGTGATTGGGGGGCCATTAAGAAGTAATGGCATTGCACAAGCATCCCAAGATTTGGAATCATGGGCAGAATCTCGGCGATTCCGCCCGTGATTCGGATTGCTCAGGTGTGAACGGAGCCTTTAATGTGTGAATGTAGCCTTATTAGGGAAAGATCTTTGAAAACATACAATCTGAGGCCAAAAAAGGCACATACATGCTGCAAGATTTCCCACTCGTTCAGACGCACCACTGACCTACATTGCACATGTAACAGCAACTAGAGGCATCTGTCCGCATGCACAGAAAATCTATTGCTTTGTACAGATGCGTTGCAAGTTTCTGTCAAGTATTAGGGACTTTCCAAGTCCCAAGAACTTGCCAGAGACCTGCAATGCATCTGCGCTGGATTTTGAAGATGGTAGCTCAGAAGGAGGGAAGGGGGGATGGATTAATGGGGATGTGTAGTTTCACCTTAGGCGGCCATGTCCGCAAATAAACCGTTTTAAAAAGCCCCTCCATCAAAGCTGCATTAATACTCACTTGTCTTCCGGGTCTCTCTTTACTTCTGTGTTCTATAGTGACGTACAGGTAAACAAGAGGAACCACTGAGCACAGGGGAAATTTAGTTTTTTTTCTGCAGATATCTCTTTAAAATAGTGGCGTTTGAACAAATTTATGTTACTGACAGATTTGCTTTAAAAAAAAAAAAAAAAATGGACTAGCAGTATGAAAACAGCCTGTATACCCTCACATAATGTTCTGATGTTTGCGTCAAATGTACTTGCATACACATCATTGAAGATAATTGTTTTTTTTTTTTTTTAAAAAGAACACAAAAAATGTAAAGGATTCTGGCACTACAGCAGTTAAATGCAAAACATTACAATAAATACATTAGAATTTTGTAACAATATTTATGGCTGCACAAGCAAAATTAGGTAATGACATTTACCGGGTGGTGCTGACTGTCATCCAGTGTTTTAAAGACCATGGCTACCATTCCATGTGCTCTCAGGTGCATTCGGAAACTTGGCATTGCGCACTTTGTTGCCAAGCTTATTACACTGTTGAAAAGAAAAAAAAATGTAATTTAACATTATGCTGTGACTTCAATAGACTGAAAGTGGGTAAAATGTGCTATAGTGATACAGACAAAAAGCTGACAGTGTAGCCTTCCCATATTCTAAATGTTTTTATTAGTGATTTTCTTTTTTTATTATTACACTAGAGCTTTATTAAAATTAAATTTGACAAATTAGCCCAACAATGATTGGTTACATCATCATATAGCGCATTTAAAAATCCCGACAAAGGGATGCCTCAAGGCTGTTACATGGTTTCCAAATTCAGTGTAACGTAATAACTAAAGTCCTTAGGGGAGAAAGCGTGAAGTTCTGGACTGTAGTGTGCAACGGACTAAAACAAAGACATCCAAGCATGATATTGAAGAACACAAAACATTTAAACTTGTAGACAGTGGATGTCTATATGACTATACGATATACCAGTAAGAGGATGCGATCACTGTAACCATCCTCACCAAAACGCCCAGCGGCTTGGTGGGCAATAAAGACAATTCTACATAAAGGTGAAGAACTGGAGCGAAAGCTGGGAAATGGAAGGAAAGAGGAAAGGAGTCAAGAAGAGAAGATGAAGAAGAAGAGTCCTACGGGGTGTGCGATACGAAATCGCCTAAATTGAGAGAAACTGGTTATTGAATCTAGAAGGTTGGATATAGGATATGCACGGCTGCCAGATTCTGAAAAATCTATCATTAGTGACCAAAGCAAAAGTCATCAGTTTCTCATTTACTATATTGTTCATTCGGTTCTCAACTGCTTCTCAACTGCTTCAGATCGAAGCACAGGGGTTTTCCAAGTCTTCGCAATAGTCAACTTACTTGCAGAAAAAGATGTAAAGCCAATTGGCGCTCCAAACGAAGCAGTTCTGCAATTGGTTTACAAAAGTAATGCCTTGTAAGGGGCCCTTTTAATATTGGTATGAAATATATCATGAAGAAGGGTGTAAACTCTGACTCAGTCTGCATACCTTAGGACAGTGATGGCAAACCTTGGCACCCCCGATATTTTAGAACTACATTTCCCATGATGCTCAACTACACTGCAAAGTGCATGAGCATCATGGGAATTGTAGTTCCAAAACATCTAGGGTGCCAAGGTTCGCCATCACTGCCTTAGGTCATGACCACCAAATATATGCCATAGTTTTGTTATGAGAACATCCCCAGAAGCAAAAGGAGAATAAGATTTAATGAATCGGGCCAGCCTAGCTGGCGTATAGTACCATCTAAAAAGCATTTTGTAGGCGTTTTCCAATACAAGAACATTTTTATTGCTGTTCGAAAGGGCTATGGTCATGATCTGCCAGTCCTCTGGATCTGTGTTCCATTGTAGATGGTAAGGCCACACTGGGGGTTTCTTAAAGAAGTAACGATATAAACCCCGGGGAATGGGGTTGGGTTCTGCAAAGGCTCTCAAAAGGGGTTAACGTGTATGGAGTAAGTCGTGATTTTATAAGTTGAAGTGCTTGAGTTGTAGGCAACTGTAATGTTCATGCAGGGGTATATCATGAGGAGATCTAAGAGCTTCAAAAGGTTATTATTCTTGTGGGGGGTGAATAGAGAATGAATGTCAACTAATCCATTATTGATCCAGCAGGAAAATTGATTATTGTATTGACGTTTGAGAGATAAGACATTTGAACTGCAGCAATCCTGCCAAACCAAGATAATAGCAAATGAGACCAAGAGGAGAGCAATGTCAGTCAATTTTCTAAATAGAGGTGGGAAGTTGGTCTGATATAATCCTTCATGCTGGGGGGTGAGCCAGATTCCTAAATAGGGCAAAGAAGAAAACCATTAAAATGGAAAAGGCTGTTCTCAAAGCAGCCAGTTCAGGTGAAAGCTTAACTGAGATTGCTTTAGTCTTGGTAGGGTTAACATGCAGACCCGAAAGGGACGCAAACGTTTCTAGAAAAGATAGTAAGTTAGGCACAGAAACTAGGTGTTGTCAGGGTCATCAAAATATCGTTGGCGAATAAGGAAATCTTATGAGCGGAGCCCGCTTCAATGCCCCAAATATGAGGATTTGAGAGAACTGCTTCCGCCAAGGGTTCCAAGGCTAAGATAAATAGAAGCGGTGAGAGTCGGCAGCCCTGACGAGTACCCTTTCTATTGGGAAACAGGATTCAAACACATAATATTGGATTCTGAACTTAAAAATTAAGTACCAAAAGGTGATGGAGCACAGACATAAGGTAAGGCCATGACCGTGTTAAATGCCTTGTTCACATTGAGTGATAAAGCAGTTTCCAGAGAACGGTTGTGAGCGAGGTGTTGCAACTGTATAATTCGACAGATGGCGTCCCCAGCCTGCGGTTGTGGAACAAATCTGACTTGGTTATTTTTTGATTAAGTGAGAGAGAAACGAGTTTAGACGATTAGCCAGGATCTTGGTGAAAATTTTCATATCAATATTGATGCAAGATGGGCCTAAAACAGGCCCATAAGGAGTAATCTCGGTCAGGCTTTGGTAACATGACTAGGTTAGCAGACAGAACATTATAATGGGTACGCAGAGTGATGAGAGAATTTGGGAGTAAAAGTACATAACCTGTTGGCTGGCATCGGATTTGGCTTATTTGCTTTGGCGTACCATTTCTGGCAGGACCAGCACAAAGGGTGTTTAGCCTCATCAGTTAAACATAGGTCCAGTTCTATACAAGCCTGGTCCAAGAGTTTACGATTAGCCAGAGTCGGGGATAGTTTAAGTAGTAGAGAATGGCTAGACAGTAGAGCTGCACGATTCTGGCCAAAATGAGAATCACGATTTTTTAGCTTGGAATAAAGATCACGATTCTCTGTGTAACAAAAAAAAATTGGGATAACTTTACTGTTACGTTTTTTTTTTTTATTCATTAAAGTCTATTAATTGCGTTTGAAAGGCTGCGCAAATACAGTGCGACATAAAATATTACAACAAAAGCCATTTTATTCTGTAGGGTCTCAGCTAAAAAAATATATAAAATGTTTGGGGGTTCCAAGTACTTTTCTAGCAAAAAAAAAATGATTTTAACTTGCAGGCAACAAGTGTCAGAAAAAGGTCTAGTCTTTAAGAGGTTAAACTTCCTTTCTCCCTGGCAGAGGGAAGGAAAAGATACAATGTAATCATTTTGTTTATAGTTACTGGGAGACTAATGTTGATAGGCATTTGTTTGCAGGAGGCTTTTTTTTGTTCCACAGCTGTTCTCTCTGCAGCTATGCAAAGAATCGAGCATATGTCAGGTTCAGATCGTCAGGAGGGGTGAATCGAGATCGCGATTTTCATACGATTAATCGTGCAGCTCTACTAGACAGGATTCTAATTTATGTTGTAGCTGTTAGCATTCTAGTTTGCATTTGTTTGCTGGATAATATGTCCACTAAGCACTGCCTTATATGCCTCCCAGAGAGTCACAGGAGAGGAAACCGATGCAGAGTTAAGGCAGAAGTATTCGGTTTGGGCTTTCAAGGTCTGCCTGAATTTCTTTGAGAGTCAAGAACAAGTCATTCATGACCCAAGTGTTTTTAATTATTATTTTAAAAAAGTGTAAGTTTAGACATGTTTTTGGCCAGAGTTGCACTTTAAAAATGAGCCTGTCGCAAAGGTTAAACACAAAGGTTTGAATTATCTTAGAGAAAGGTGTGATAAAGTTTTCTTTTAAGTAGGAATAACCTTGTAAAAGTAACATTTGCCAGCAGGTAGTATGGCCTTGGTAGAATATAATTTTTCAGACTCTTACAAAAAAACTGAATTTTTGTAAAATCTTACCGTAAAATTCCTTTCTCTGAGTCCTCCGACAGTCGCCGCCACTTCATAATCTTCACTAATGGGGTAATTGACCTTTGCTCCGCAGGAGTAGCTAGGCAACAAGATTTGTTAATATCAAAGCTTTTAGCATATCACACCCCTAGGGGGTGGTCCCCTCAGTCAATACCTCCCTGCTTCCAGCATTCTCAACTCAGTTTCAGTAGCATAGCAGTAGAGTACATAAACAAACCCCAAAAGAGGGGCGGGGGCTGCGACTGTCGGAGGACTCAGAAAGGAATTTTACGGTAAGATTTTACAAAAATTCCGTTTTCTCTTACGTCCTCCGACAGTCGCCGCCACTTCATAATCTTCACTAATGGGGACGTCCCAAAGCAGTGTAGACATGAGGGGTGGGAAAAAAACGCAGCCGCGCATAAAGCAACGCAGTACCCACATCAGAGAAAGGAACCATACCAAAGTAAGAGAACCAACCTGGCAACAGGAAAACATGCTCAACAGGAGCAACAACCCAGGAAGAACAAGTAACCCAGGGGTAAAAACACCCCAACAGCCAAGGGCCCAAACAAGGGACCCTAAGGCACTGCCGCACTAAGAACTTTACGGCCAAAGGAAGCATCTGCCGATGCCTGAACATCCACTTTGTAAAATTTTGAGAAGGTGTGAACGGACGACCAAGTCGCCGCCTAACACACCTGGGCCACAGAAGCCTGATGATGATAGGCCCAAGACGTACTCAGAGATCTGGTAGAGTGCGCCTTCACAGGGAAAGGAGGAACCTTCCCCCTCAAAGCATAGGCTTGCACAATCGTCTGTCTGATCCATTTGGCGATGGTAGCAGCCGACGCCGCCATGCCCTTCCGAGGTCCCTCTGGAAGGACGAATAGGGAATCCGACTTGCGAAAGGACTTAGTCGATGACAGGTAAACCCTGATCGCCCGAACAACATCCAAGGCATGCAAAGCCACCTCCTTCGGATGCTTAGGCAAGACAAGGCAAGACAATGTCCTCATTCAGGTGAAACTCCGAGATCCGTTTCGGAAGAAAAGATGGGTTAGGTCGCAAGACCACCTTATCCAAGTGAATCACCAAGTAGGGAGAGCTGCAGGACAAAGCCGCCAGCTCCGACACCCTGCGAGCCGAAGTGATCGCCACCAAAAAGGCAACCTTTTTGGACAACAGAGACAACGAGATCTCCCTGATCTTTTCAAAGGGAGCCCGTTGTAACACGGACAGAACCAAGTTCAAGTCCCATGGAGGCAAAGGTTCCCTCCTAGGAGGGGCCAAATGTCGCACCCCCTGAACAAAGGTGCTAGTCAATGAATTAGACGCCACTGGGCGCTGAAAAAGAACGGCCAGCGCAGAAATCTGACCCTTAATTGTGGCCAGCGCCAAACTCTGGTCCACTCCAGTTTGGAGGAAAGCCAATACTCTCGACACCGAGTATGAGCGAGGGGAATACCCCCTGGACTCACACCAGGCAAAGTACGCTTTCCAAATACGGTAGTAAATTTTTCCCGAAGAGGCTTTTCTAGCCTTGATCAAAGTGGGAATGACCTCAGGGGAGAGACCCCTATCCTTCAGGACCTGGCTTTCAACAGCCAGGCCGTTAAAGCCAGCGACTGTAAAGCAGGATGGAATATCGGCCCTTGAGACAGAAGGTCGTCCCGAAGCGGCAGACGCCACGGAGCTTCGACTGCCAGATTTACGAGGTCTGCGTACCAAGACCGGCGAGGCCAGTCCGGTGCCACCAGAATCACCGCGTGCGGTTCCGAGGCCAATCTGCGAAGCAGCCTGGACAGCAGCTGAATCGGTGGAAAGGCATACATCAGTCGGTACTGAGGCCAGGGCGCCACTAACGCGTCTGAGGCGTCTGCCCGAGGATCGCGCGTCCTTGCCACGAACCTTTCCACCTTGTTGTTCAGACGAGACGCGAACAGGTCCACATCCGGAAGACCCCACTTCTCGCACAACATCTGGAAGACATCCGGGTGAAGGGACCATTCCCCCTGGTCCAGGGTCTGGCGACTCAGATAGTCCGCCTGCCAGTTCTCCACCCCCGGAATGTGTACAGCCGTTATCGCCGGGACGTGCGTCTCGGCCCACGACAGAATGCTGTTTACTTCCCGAGCAGCACGGGCACTCCTGGTGCCCCCTTGATGGTTGATGTAGGCCACCGCTGTGGCATTGTCCGTCTGAACCCGAACCGGACGGCCCTGAAGCCGTTCCGACCAATGCAGAAGGCAAAGTTTTATCGCTCGCAATTCCAGAATGTTGATCGGAAGGGAGGATTCCTCCTCCGACCAAGTTCCCTGGGCGGACAGAACGCCCAGAACACCACCCCAGCCCGACAGGCTGGCATCCGTGGTGATCACCGTCCACGACAAGGGACGAAAGGACTTGCCCCCCGACACCGCCGGGGACTGGAGCCACCACAAAAGACCCCTTCGGGTGTGGCGGCTCAACGAAAGCTGCCGATCCAGAGATTGTGGACGCCCGTCCCACTTGGCCAAGATCTCCGCCTGAAGACCCCGCGAAGGGAATCGCCTCGAAAGTCGAGACCATTAGACCTAGACATCTCATACATGTCCGGAAGGACGAGCACTGAGTGTCCCTGAGGGACCTGACCTCGTCCTGAAGTGTCCGGAGCTTGTCGTCCGGCAGGACGACCTTCGCTTGAGCAGAGTCCAGGATCATCCCCAGGTAGGGAAGACGAACCGACTGACAACGCCGATTTTGGAAAATTTATCGTCCACCCAGAGTCTGCATCGTGGTGGACAGGTCGTTCACCAGGCCCTGACTGGTCGCAGACCAAAGCAAGATATCGTCCAGATATCCCAAGACAGACGCCCTGGGCTCTCAATAAAGCCAGGACCGGCGCAAGCACCTTGGTGAAAACCCGCGGAGCCGAAGCGAGACCGAAGGGTAACGCCACGAATTGGTAATGATCCTTCGCAATGGCGAATCGAAGGTACCTCTGGTGACCCTCGAAAATGGGGATGTGAAGGTACACATCCTTCAGATCGATGGAGGCCATGAATTTCCCCGGACTAAGGGCAGCCACCACTGAGCGCAGGGATTCCATGCGGAACTTGCGAACCCACACAAAGCGGTTCAGAGCTTTCAAGTCCAGAATCGGACGCACTTTGCCCTCCTTTCTGGGCACAGTGAACAGATTGGAGTAGAACCCCCGAAACCTGTCCCAATGAGGCACCGGAACCCACCACTCCCTGGGCCCGCAGATCCCGCACCGCCAGGTGCAGATCCTGCAAACGCTCCGGAGACAGCTGAAGATTTGAGGGAAAAAATCTGCTCGCCGGCCGAGAGAGAAACTCGATCTTGTATCCAGATCGAACGATTTCCTGAACCCACCTGTCCCGAATGCGGGCCAGCCAGGGTTGAAGAAAACCGAGCAAACGTCCCCCCACCCCAGAACCGGGTGAGGGCGCCCCTTCAGGCCGAATTGGTATGGGCAGCGGACCCGGACTGCCGCTTACCTGCCCACGGCTTCTTCTGGGAGCCTTGGCCCTTGAAGGGCTTGCCCTTGTATTGCGACCGAAAGGCACGAAAGGACCCCTGAGAGGGCCTAAACGAGGTATTCTTCTTACCGCGAACAAACTTATTCTTGTGAGTTTGGGGTAAGAGAGTGCTCTTACCCCCGGAAATTCCCTGTATCAGAGAATCCAAAGACTCGCCAAAAAGGCGAGATCCCGCATAGGGAAGATTAGCTAGAGTCTTGCGAGAAGATTGGTCAACCGACCAACATTTCAGCCATATCAGGCGATGGTTCAACACCGCTACACTGGAGAGGCGTGCAGCCAAAGGGACTAAATCCAAGTCCGCATCGCACAAATACATGACACCCTAATGAATTTGATCTACCATAGCCAACGTTGTCGGCGGAGCAGAGTCAGCCACCAGGGTGCGCCTGAGCACCTGTGTCCAATCTGCAATAGCTTGGGCTGCCATAATGGAAGCAAAAATAGGCCTCAGCATAGAACCAGCAACCGTATAAGTATGACGGGCCAGAGACTCCAATCTCCTGTCCGTAGGGTCCCGGAACACCGGGGTATCCTCAGCAGGAATCGCAGTAGATTTATTCAAAACTGCCACCGCGTGATCCACCTGAGGCGGCACACACCAACGCTCATCAGCGGTGGGTGTAAATGGATAACGCAGCTTGAACTTACTTGGCACAGTAAAAGGCTTCTTTAAATTGCGCCATTGCTCATCAACAGCGCGCTGAAATTCCGCAGGGCAGGGAAAAACCTGCGCTGATTTGCGTTTCCTTTTTGTCCCATAAGAGGACATCAAAGCAGGAGGACACGGTTCATCCTGCAGATGCAGTGTTTCCTTGATAGAAGTAATCAACTCATCCAGTGCAAGCTCTTCAGGCGAGCCGGGGGGAGAAGTATCAACTCCTTCTACCTCAGCCTCCCCCTCAGACCCCACAAGGTCCAGAGATGAACGAGACCCTGAGAAGGGCACTCCAGCCATAGCAGCCCCATCGCCCTCTGAATCAGAGGAAATAGATAACCTGGGCCGTTTTGCGGATCGATCAGCCATTAGCATCTGCACCTGAGAAGCCAAGTTCGCTACAACAGCAGCCAGATCAGCCCCCCTCGGGGGATGCAGCAGCCCCTTGGCCCCCCACCAAGGTGGGAGGAAACTTGCAATCCTGAGAATCCATGCCCCAGTATCAACTGAAAATAAAGTACTGCCCCTTTAAGACCGCGGCGAGCGCAGCCCACCGCACACTACTGTATGTACCGACCCCCGCAGGGATAAGGAGCACTGAGCAAGGAAATACAGGATAAGGAAGGCAAAAACCTGGAGAGAGCACACAGCTGCTGCCACCGATCGCTGTTCCAGTGAAAAAGGAAGTGATGCAATGACTGACCGCCCTATATAGCCTATGAAGGCTTCACAAACATGGCCGCTCGGCTGAGGGAATCAAGGCAATAAGAAAATGGCGCCGACATGTGCTTGCAGGAGCGATCGCCGCCAAAATGGCGGCGTTTGGCGCCAAGACACCGCGCTGTAACACACAGGGCCGGTCACCACAGTTTGCCTAGAAAAATGGCGGGCCGCATCAGCGGTCGCCGCATAGCATGTCTGAGCCCAGCCTGCCCCATACATCACACACAGCAGAGCGGGAGAGCCCCCCCCCCCGCAGCACACAGAAAGGCAGCTATTCCACACAGGAATCTGACAGGGAGCTCAGCACTTACACAGACATGCAGGGTCTCACTGTCACAGACTGACACCCAAACAGACAGGTCCCCACATAGAAATTTACTTACCAGTCCGGATGGCGTGGGGAGCCTTCTCTAGCGACCAAACCGCTGTACTGAGGACAGGGAGTGTCGCAGTCAGGACGCAGTGGACTGCGGTGCGAAACCGCAAATGGCGTCCGGTGAGGTAGACACCTCACAGGCAGCATCCCTGCAGCGAACAGGGATGGGTCGTTCAATAGGCCAGGGAAACCTGAGCTGAACGCTCGATGGCAGGCTGGGGAAACCCCTGGCTCTCAGCCCTGGGATCCAGGGTGGCCAGACCGAGACCCAGCTCCGCATGATCATCTTCATCCGAAGAAAACTAAACGAATGCTGAGAAAAAAAACAGCTAAGTAAAAGAAAGAGAAAAACACTTGAAATAAAATCAAAAAGAGGATAGAAAGCTGAGACTGAAAGCCCCAGCACAGGAACAGCCAGCTACTCCTAAGCTAGGCAATTGAAAATTGAGTTGAGAATGCTGGAAGCAGGGAGGTATTGACTGAGGGGACCACCCCCTAGGGGTGCGATATGCTAAAAGCTTTGATATTAACAAATCTTGTTGCCTAGCTACTCCTGCAGAGCAAAGGTCAATTACCACATTAGTGAAGATTATGAAGTGGCGGCGACTGTCGGAGGACGTAAGAGAAATACAATTTTACCTGCTAGCAATTTCTTCTAATTTGAACATAGACTCTGTACTGTAATCTGTAACACCAGCATGCATGCACGGGAGTTGCATCATTGTCAGTGCTCTCCCAGTAGTCAAAACAATCAGATAGCGAACCCAGAAAAAGTTACATTGGACTTGGCAGGGATGGAGCTCAGACCTCACATCACTGGAGGAGAGCACACTCACAAGTCTGTCAGGTTGTCCAAGTATGCTGTGCATCCAGAACATTTAGATATTCTTTTGGTGAAAGGAAGCCGACAGAGGGAAAGAAAAACAAACAATGTTCTGGTTGAGGTGAAAGGCAGAAATTACCTTAGACAAGAAGTCAAAGGCCTCATCACCACCTTTTCCCTAACGCAGGATATGGCCATCAGTTTGGACACTCCTCTTGCAGAATTAATGGCTACAAGAACCCCACTTAAAGCCTCGTACACTATGTTTTGTTTGTTTCAAATAACTGAAGTCACTGTACTAACAATCTAAGGTTAGATCTCCCCTGCTGAGCTATTGTGTTCTGATGGGGACAGCGCTCCAACCCCCCACCAGAACACTCCTGTCAGCCAATGGCTGAGAGCGCTGATCAGGAGGCATTTGGCTTGTCCATCCAACAGAAGCCGACCAAACGGACCAGCTGCCGTACACACGGGCCGGATGTCGGACAGTTTTCATTGAGCCAGCCGATGTCGACTGACATTCAGCCCGTGTGTACTAGGCTTTATGAATTTAAAAAAAGGTGAGAGGGTAGGGAATGTCTTTAGCAGAGATGTTTTTGCACACATTAAAATGCAAAATTTTAGGCCTGAATATTAGCAACAAACCCTGAACATATTTTCTGTAAGCAGGGACCCTGGAGAATAAAATAATTTTTCATGTCCAAGTGAAGAAAACATTTGTTGGTGACTGGCTTAAAGTGAAGCCTTAAAAAAAAAAAAAAAAAAAATGTTATGTTTACCTATGCAGCTGATTTTTAACAGAGAAGCCCAGATCCTATTCTTCTTGGGTCCCGCATTGCTGTTCTAGGCTCCTCCCTCCTATCGGGTGCCCCCACAGCAAGCAGCTTGCTATGGGGCACCCGATCAGTGCTGCAGCTTCATGTGCCCATTCAGACACGGAGCTGCTTTTCAGCCCTGCCCCCTCTCTCTCCTGATTGGCTCACTGACTTTGATTGACAGCCACGGGAGCCAATGGCACCACGGCTGTATCTCAGCCACTCAGGAGGGAGAGTCCCAGGACGGCCGAGGGACTCATGGACATCACTGGACAGAGGGGTACAGGTAAGTATTAGGGGTGCTGGGGAGGCTGCTACACACAGGCGGCTTTTTATCGTAATGCATAGAATGCATTAAGATTAAAAAAAAAAAAAAAAAAAAAAAAAAACTTCTGACTTTACAACTCCTTTAAGCTCAATCTTCTCTTGTAAGACACACCCTACAGACATATTTAATTCAAATAGGGCCTAATGAGCCACTGGGTTTTTATGCATCATAAGCCGTTGACAAGATAGGATACAAATGGGTATCTAGAGAAGTGTGCACACTGCTTTCACAGAGCTGCCCAATCTCAGGCCACACACACAACAATAAAGAAAGCGAACCAAGAAAAGACTATTCACATAAAACCTACATAAAGGCCACCATTAATATGTTTACTCCCACTATAAATCAAGGAGCAGCTTGCACGTATGTTTCAATATATGACTAAGTGTAAATAAAAAAAGATACAGAGTATTTCTGTATATGCATGCAATCCAATAAAATGTCTGGCATTTGCAATCATGCACTACAGCCAGAAGTGTGTAGTTCAGTTTCTACTTATTCTAGTGACCCATATGAGACAAAATAAAGAATAAGGCCTTTATATCAGTGCTGGTTCACACCATGAATCGCACAAGAACGTGCTGTGTGTTCCTGTGCAATTAACATTAGAACCAGGTCCAGTGCATTTTCAGGCCATTCATTTAAATGGACTGAAATTGCCCCAGACCACATCTATAGTGGATGAGCACAAAAAAAGCACAGCAACCAGATCACATGGTACTACTGTATCATGCAATCCGGTGTAGACAAACACACTGTATTTTTGAGGTCATTAAGTTAACACTGATATCCGCTGCAGATCACAAGTGAAGTGTGTTTTGAACACTGTATGAAAAATGCACATGGAATGCTGGTTTCCATTACCGCATTCTAGTGTTGAATGGCACTTAACCCCAAAAACTAGAAAGTTGGAAGCAAAGGCCTGAATAATGGGCTTTTTGACTTCCTGTCAAATCCATTTCTCCTGATATTCTTAACCATTGGGTTATACTGCCCTCTACAGGAGTAGGACACTAGGCCGAAAAGAAATCTGGCTATGCCTATGGGGAGTCCCAGGGAGTATACTCCCTCTCTCTGTTATAGGCACTCCGTTTAGTTACAAACCATGTCAGGGGAATTATAATTCCATAAAGGATGGGTGCTGTGTGTCAATGAACATCAGAGAAATGGATTTTACGTTAAGTCAAAAAACTGGATATTTGACTTACCGTAAAATAATTTTCTCTTATGCATCAGAGGACCTATCAGTAGCGTTAGATTGCCCCCTACAGGAGTAGGACACTAGGCAGAAAAATTTCTGGCTACGCCTATGGGCAGTCCCCGGGGGTATACGCTCTCTCTTCCTGCATAGGATGTCAGTTTTGATTCAAAGCAACGTCAGAAGAAACACCAACCCACTCAAAATATTAGAGGGACGGGTACTGTGTCTATCAACGAACCTAAGAGAAAAGGATTTTACAGAAGGTCAAAAATCCAGTTTTCTCTATCGTTCATTGATGGATGCATTCCTCTGATGCATATCAGTAGGGACGTCCCAAAGCAGTACCCAAATGAGGGGTGGGAACAGCAGAACACAAACAGTCCCCAAAGCCAACATGGCAAACCAGGCAACATAGTACTCATCAGAACAACCAGATGAGATCCACCCAAAAGCCAAACAAGAACACCCTCAAGGAAGGCCAAAGGCCCTCTAAACAGCAGCCGGCCAAAAGAGGCATCTACAGATGCCAGCACATCCACCTTATAAAATTTGGTAAAGGTGTGAACAGACGTCAGGTCGCTGCCTTGCACACCTAAAGCACAGATGCCTGATGGGGAAAAGTCAAGGAAGCATTAAGCGCCCAAGTAGAATGCGCCTTGACAGGGAAGGGTGGAACCTGACCCTTAGAAGAATAAGCCTGCACCACTGTCTGTCTGATAAATCTGGAAATAGTCGCAGCAGACACAGGCAGCCCTTTCTTTGGGCCATCCGTGAGCACATAGAGCAAGTCAGACTTGCAAAAAGACGCAGTCGACTCCAAATACACCTTGATAGCCCGAACAACATCCAGGGTATGGAGAGCAATTTCCTTAGGATGTGTAGGCTTGGGACACAAGGGAGGTAACACGATGTCCTCATTTAAGTGAAAACTGGAAACCACCTTTGACAGGAAAGACTGATACGGCCGCAGTACCACCATATCCCTGTGAACCACTAGGTGAGGACAGGACAATGCCACCAGTTCCAACGCAGCAGAAGTGATAGCCACCAAGAAGGCCACCTTCTGGGATAAGGTAAGCAGGGGAATCTCCTGAATACTCTCAAAGGGAGGCCTCTGGAGAACCGACAGCACCAAATTAAGGTCCCAAGGTGGTAACGGAGGTACCAAGTGTCACACCCCCTGGATGAAGTTACGCACCAGGAAATGGGTGGGCAATGTTTTCTAGAAGAAAATAGCCAAGGCCGAGACCTGACCCTTGCTAGTACTCAAGGCCAGCCTTTGATCAACTTCCCGTTAAAGGAAAGCCAAGACCTGAGCCACCAAATAGAAGGGTGGGTTCTGAGGGACTCACACCACCCAATGTACGACTTCCAGGTGCGATAAATCTTCCTAGAAGTTGCTTTTCTCACCTTCAGCAGAGTGGAATTTACTGAAGCAGACAATCCCCTGTCCTTCAGCACCTGGCTTTCAACAGCCAAGCCATCAAAGCCAGCAACTGTAAAAGCAGGATGGAAGATTGGCCCATGAGACAGCATATCCTCCCTGAGAAGAAGTCTCCACGGGGCACCTGTGACAAGCTTGACCAGATCGACGTACCAAGCTCGAGGAGGCCAGTCTGGAGCTACCAGAATGACCAGAATCCCCTCCGTCTCTATCCTGCGAAGAATTCTTGGCGGCAACTTGAAAGGAGGAAAAGCACACATCAGTCGGTACTGGCCCCAGGGAGCCACGAGCGCATCTGCGGCATCTGCCAGAGGGTCCTGAGAGCAGACCAAAAACCTCTGCACCTTCCTGTTGATTCGAGACGCCAACAGATCCACCTCCAGAGTGCCCCAACGAAGGCACAACTGCTAAAACATCTCCGGATACAGGGACCAATCCCCTGCATCCAAGGCCTTGTGGCTGAGGTAATCCACCTGCCAATTTTCCACTCCCAGAATTTGGACAGCGGAGAGAGCTGGAACATGACACTCTGCCCAACGTAGAATGCCCGTTACTTCCAAGGCTGCAAGGACACTCTTGGAGCCCCCTTGGTGATTGACATACTGTAAGCCACGGCCAAGGCATTGTCTGATTAAATGCGCACTGGACAACCCTCCAGACGTTAGGTCCAGTGCGCCAGGCAAAGCCGGATCGCTCTCAGCTCCGTGGTGGTGACAATTGTACAGTATATAGGGAGAAAGGATTTTCCCGACTGAAGCATCGGAGACCAAAGACACCAGACCAGGGACTCCCTGGTCCTGTGACTTAGCCGAATCCGAAGGTCCAGAGAATTTGGGTGTTTGTTCCACTTGAGAAGAATTTCCTTTTGAAGAAGCCTTGTGTGGAATTGAGCAAAAGGGACCGCCTCCTCGAAGGAGGACACCATCAGTCCCACCACTCTCATACAGGTCTGAAAGGACGACCGGACATCAACAGCTGAACCACTGACTGGAGCTTCTAGAGTTTGTCCGGAGGAAGACACATGCTGGCTGAGGACGAGTCCAAAAACAGACCCAGATAGACCAGTTAAATGGAAGGGGTCAGAGGCGACTTCTGTAGATTCACAATCCACCCGAATTCCTCCAGAGTTCTCATGGTGACCCCCAAGTTCTCAGTTAACAACACAGGGGACTCCGCACGGAGAATCAGATCATCCAGGTAGCTGGTACATGATGACAGCAATATTATGTAGTCATCATTTGGGAGACTGTGAAGTTACACAAGAGAAGGGAGTGCCATTTTACAATGGACCCTAAGGTGATAGTATACATGCTGGATACAGTGACCAGGAACCCAGTCTGTGTGGAAAACATCAACCCTGCCATATTGCCTAATCCATGAGAGAGTGGGTAGGCATGTGTCGCTGGTGAGTTACCATCTTTATCACATTGGGTGTCACAGCAGTGGAGGTGTGTGAGGTGGTTTGGGTCCACACACTGGTTTCCTGTGGGTCTGTGGTGTCACTGGAATTAGTGGTCACTATACATACTTTGGTAAGAGGCTCTGGTATTCAATATTAACCAGCATTAGAAACATTATCACACTACTGCGGCCCCTTTGTTTCTTTCCCCTATTGTGGTCACCAACTGGATTGAGGAGAAACATAGAAGAAGTGTGTGCTGCATTTGACGATACCCCAAGGTGTTACCATCTATACAGGATACAGTCATTAGAATCCAAGCCTGCTGTGGAGATCATCAAACTTGTCCGATTGCCTTATCCATGTGAGTGGAGGGGCATGAGCTCTGGTGAGTTGCCATTTTGTCCATGATTGGTGCCATAGTGGTGTAGGAGTTAAGAGGCGTTTTGATCTACATACGGGATCCTTTGTGGCTTTATCCTGTTACTGAAGTTATTCAGTAATATATAGACTCTACCCAAGAGACTTTATTATCATTAATTTTGCTGTTTTGAGGGGTAACACAACTGAGCCCTTAATCACAATTTCGTCTGCGCTACTAACACTTATTGGGTTTCCATGAGATTTAATTGGTGTTTTTTTGAGACTGTGCACTTTGCAAGTGTAGTTGCATTCATTTGTCTCTGAACTTTGATAAAGCTCTGCTGATTTCAACATACAATCATGAGCAAGCAAACATGCTTGTGACAGGAGTCACTTTGGGCATGGGGGTTGTGGACCCCAAATTCCTTTAAAGAGGTTGGGAGGCACTATGTCCAGCCTTGTGTGGCTTTCTTATGTTTAAGTCACCCTGCATCTGTTATGGATGCAGGGTGACCAGGAGGGTGGTGAACACTGACACTATGGTTTGGACTACTACAAATGGGACAGTCATATTCAAGAATAATGTCTCCCTTGTAATATGAAGATTTTTGTTCCCATTTGCCATGAGCTCTCTGAACAGGAAGTCAACTCCTAATATGGTCATCCCAGGAAGTTCTGAGGAGACGGACTGTCTAAGGTGGCTCCCCATTCACCTATTGTCAGGTGTGCTAATGACCTCACCTGTTGTCTGCTAAAGGAGGTATTGACACTCAGAGTAATGTGTATTGAGGGCTCGTTAGGGAACCATTGTTCTGTGTCTGACTATAGTGTACATTGATTGCCCCCTGGGGCTTCTGTCTCCTTGCATTGGTCAAAGCTATCTGACCAATCCCTGTTGACTCATTTTCAAGTCCTCATTTGCATAGCAGCCCTCCTGGTCAAGCTATCTGACCAATCACTACTGACTCATTTTCGAGCCCTCATTTGCATGTCTGGAGATGACCTGAATGGGAACTGCAGGTACTTTACAATTGACCAATAGGAAAGCGGTTGTTGGGGGCAGGATGTTCCAAATTCTGTATAAAAGTGTGCTGTGTTCTTCGAATAAATGTTGTTCCTGTTTTACCTTCAACTCAGAGCTTTGTCTCGTTATTGGGGGGAGTCTGCTGCAGGGATTGCTATGGTCTTCCATACTCCCTTAGAGAATCACTAAGCTCTTGTAAGAGCTTGTGTAAGAGCTTGTTCTGCTGCACTCTCTGGGGAAAGAGAGGTTCACCCACAGGAACCTGGAGCCTTGTCGTTGGTCCAGGGTGGGTAGGAGATGCCAAGACCCTAACCAAGCTGCGGCGGTTCGTGGAGTCTGAAGTGCTTACGGTGTCTGGTGGAGTGCTTGGAGCCCTCGGGAAGCACTAGGAGCATCTGTCAACGGAGGTACCTGCTCAGGGGTGCCCTGTTCCGTAACAATGCTATTTTTTATTTTCCTTGCATCTGACTGGGTGAAGCTTTACCACAATGAGATATATATTATATATATATATATATATATATATATATATATATATATAAATAAAATAAATAAAGGGGGAAAAAGAGCAACTGCACTTGCAAAAGGCACAAAATAAATAAAGGGGGGAAAAAGAGCAACTGTACTTGCAAAAGGCACACAGTCTGCTTTTAGTAAATACACTCCAAAAGGCACAGGTTTTCTTTGTGCACCATTATATCCTTCCAACTGCCAGCGTGCTAACAATGAAGGACATCATTGGTTGGTAAGGAGAAGGTCGGGCCCCTGCACACACAGCATCATCGTTTGCCCCTCCCCTGCTCCTGTCTGCACTGGGGTCACATTAGCTGAGTGAGGGAGAGAAACTGAGGAAGAGGAACATTGGAATACTCTAAAGTGTGTCCTACATGTCTGGATGTTGCTGTGTTATGTAAAACTGTTTTGTTTTTAACATTTTAGAATGGGGTACCTCAAGATTGCGCATCATTTTTTAGGGTGCCTTGGCTGAAAAAAGGTTGAGAAACACTGCTCTAGATCAAATGGGTATAGGATGGTGTATGTGGAGGTTTTCCATTTACTTTTTCTATTTGAACAAGATCGAATACAATTTTTTTTTTTTTTTACAACTTGACTGCGTAACCTTTTTGCAAGAACAGAACAATTCAATGTTGACTCACCTAAGGCATCGTGTGTTTATGGGCTGGTTACTTTTAAGCCCACTCAGCAAGTACTCAATATCATCCGTGAACTCCTGATTCTCTCCAAACTCCACCACATCATTGAAGTGCTTCACATGTTGAACAACAGTGTACAACTAGGAAAAAAAAATCAATATATGCAATTAAATTCGTTTTGATAGGATACCATTATGAAATTAGCAACTAGCTTCTTGAGGCATACTTTCATAAAAAGAAGTCATCATGTACTTTCTACTGGCTCTAAAATGTTCCCATGAGGGATATTTCACAACATTCACAACTAACTATATGTTGAAAAGCCCTAATCGAAGTGCTCTACAATTCAAACCGCTGTGGAGGAAGAAAGTTATCACTAAACCCACAGAACATCATGGCAAATATTCAGCAATAGGGACTTCAAATGAGAAATCAAAGTGAACCTTTTCATTCCCCAAGTTTGCAAACATAGCAATGCCTTCATAATCAGCGGTTTTCAACGCACGTATCTACTTTCTCCAAAACGTACAGACTAAAGAGCACTTTAACAGCCATAAATATGAGCTTTTTGTCAAAAGGTAAAAAGTGTAAAGTGTAAAAAATGTTAAAAAGATGAGATAAGGGTTGCTCTATCAAACATGAAAAAAATTGGATTGTCTTGCCGTAAAATAATTTTCTCTGATGTTCGACAGACAACTCTAGAATCTTCTTGACCATTGGGTTATGCTGCCCCCTAAAGGAGTACACTAGGCAGGAAAACGAAAAAACAAACAAAAAAACTTTACCATGCCTATGGGGCAGTCCAGGGGGATATACTCCCACTTCCTACTATAGGCACTTAGTTTTGTTGCAAGCAGTGTCAACCCAACTCAATAGAGGGGTGGGTGCTGTGTCCGTTAATTAACATCAGAGAAAAGGATTTTACGGTAAGACAAAAATCCAATTTTTCTTTAATTTATTGATGGACAGCTGCAGAATCTTCTTGACCATTGGGATGTCCCAAAACAGTGTCAAACATGAGGGGTGGGAAAAAACACAGCAGAACAAAATTCTTAAAGGCTAAACTTAGCCAAACAGGTAACATAAAGCTGAACCAGGAACTGGAGCTCATCTGAAACATACACCCTCAAACAGCAGCCGCAAAACCTTGTGGCCAATGCCAGCACTTCTACCTTTTGTGAAAGTGTGCACAGACGACCAAGTAGTCGTCTTGCAAACCTGCATCACTGACGCCTGATGGCTGAAGGCCCAAGAGGCACTAAGTTCCCATGTACAACGTGCCTTAACAGGGATAGGAGAGACCTGACCTTTGATTAAATAGGCCATCTGGAAATGGTCACGGCAGATGCGGCCAACCCCTTGCGAGGTCCATCCGTAAGGACAAATAGTGAGTGATTTCCTAAACCACTCAGCTGCCGCCAGGTACACCCTGATCGCCCAAACCACATCCAGAGAATGCAAGGCCATCTCCTTAGGATGCTTAGGACACAGGGAAGGCAACAAAATGTCTTCACTCAGATGGAAACCATTAACAACCATAGGAAGGAACTACTGACAAGGGCGAAGCACCACCATATCTCTGTGAACCAGCAAATATGGTGAACGACAAAACAAAGCTGCCAGCTCGGAAACCCTACATGCAGAAGTAATAGTCACCAAGAATGATACCTTCTGGGATCATGTTAGCAGAGGAATCTCACAAATATTTTTGAAAGGCGGTTTCTGAAGAACCAATAGAGCCTAATTGAGATCCCATGGGGGCAAGGGAGATCGCACTGGGGGAGCCAAGATATGCCCGCAGAGACCCTTAATACTTTACCACCTCAAACACAGAGCCTCCTGAATCTTCCACAGCATGGAGAGAGAAGCAGGAAGAGACCCTGGCTCAGCAGCAGGAAATAACCACATAGGAATTGATGTTGTTTGATAGGGATACACTGTGAAATATAGCACCAGAGCTACACAAGGATGGATTCCCATATAAAACCATAGGAAGCTGCAGGGAAAATGGCTGCCCCATGCAAGTCTATGGGGAAAAAATTTCTTTGCCCACACCTAAGATAGCAGCGCCCACAGCACACCATGCGGCTAGAGACCGACACATGAAGGCCTCAAGAACCACAACAGGGACCAGCAAGCCCAAGGTACCATGTCAGGTTTTGTACAGAGCAGTCCCAATCATCCTCTTCTTGGGCCCCCCGCCAGTGGTCAAAGCTCCTCTCCCCACTGAGGCCCTCTATGGCAAGCCGCTTGCTATGGAGACACTAATGCGTGCTCGCTCCATGTGTGTGTCTATAGACCCAAAAATTGGGGCTTGGCCCAGTCCCCTTGTCTCTGGCTGAGATCGACAGCAGCGGGAGCCAATGGCTCCCACTGTTGTATCTCAGCCAATGACGAGAAAGAGAGCCTCAAGCTCTTGTGCACATAACTGGATCGAGATCAGGCTCAGATATTTTTTTAGGGGCTGCAGAGGAAGGTTTTTTACCGTGCTGCATAAAAAGCAGTAAGGACAAAAAAATCTTCTGCAATTACAACCCTTTTGAGGGCTACATGTTCTTATACAAAATTCTTTGTGAGCTTTCACAACATGTATTCTTGTATTTTTATCAGTGCAAACAAATTTCAAATTTGCAGTAAAGGAAAACACACATTCCAAAATGCTTTACACTGCTATATTTGAAAGATAGCCAGTTAATGACAAGGCATGTACAGCTCTGTAGGGGTTAACACGGACGTCTGGGGTAGAGGGTTAAAAAAAAAAAAAACACAAGTGGTCAACACTCAGTTTTATTGCCCACTTAAACTGTGCAATTGTAGGCAGAGGGGGTAGTACATATTGGTGAGGTCTGCAGTGTGCTGGTACAGATGTGCTTTTTATGTCCCACTATGAAAACTCCCAAATGTAAACAAATCAAAATGACTCATGTTATCAAAGTCTTAGGTAAACTTAACTGAAACGGCACAAAAAAAGCTGCCCAAGAGGACATAGCATAATAGATTAATACCATTTCCCAGTGTTCTGAATAAAACAAAGATGTGGTAACAATTTTAACTGGGTTATTTCTAGAGCAACTATAGGTGTTGGTCCTCCAAGCAAGAAAATGTCAAAACTCCTCTCCTTAGATTGACAATACAAAATACTCACTTCCTTGTGCTCCTTTCTGCATTTCAGTGCAGTCACTATGTCCTGATAGGGCTGGGTGGGAATAGTCACAGTTTTTATCACTTTAGGAGGTGGAGCAGGTGCCTTAAAAACACCATCATCCTTTGGACATGGCGCCTCCGATGGCTTTGCCTATAAAAAGTAAACATTAAAATATAGCACAATTTAACATGCAATAAATTAAGTTATGACATTTAAAGCAGATTAATCATAAAAACAAAAAAACAAAGGATGTCAACAAATATAACATGCTATTAAGGACAAACAATTTTGGTACAACATTTAAATCCTTTTTAGACCCATTCTTTTAAATCTCTATCACCCTGTACGTTATAATTTTAACAGATTCTTGAAATGCCTTCATACAGAGCAGGACAAATCCTAGTCATCAGGTCACCATGGTAATTGAAAAATGCTGTCTGGTCACCTGGTCTCGTTGACTGCAATTTCTTCACTCACAACAGCTGCTAAAGCTGGCCATAGACGGACGGATGGGTTGTAGGAAATAAAATTGTTCCATAACCCCAGCAACACAGTGTTCATGGGGAAATGGGGAAATCCCCCCCCCCCCCCCGCCCCCGAACCATTGTGATCTTCTGGCAGGGAGGGGGCAGGGGGAGCAGTCCTTGCCGGGAGAACACAATGGTGATTGCTGGAGGCTATAACAGCCGATACCAATAATCGTAAGTAAAATCTGACACGCTGGTGGTACCCAAGTTAATCAATCAACTTGGGTACATTCAGTCTGCCCATACATGGCTCGAATCTCAGCAGGTTCAGCAGGGATTGTCTATGGCCACCAGCATAAGGTTTGGTTCACACTACGGCAATGTACTTTTGATGTGATTTTCAGTGTTATTATGTAGTGCAACTTTGGATGTGGTTAGCTTAGTCTATGGAGCCAAATCGTACTGAAATCACATCAAAGTAGCACAGGAATCTTTTCAAAAATAGCAACCCACAGAGTCACATTGACGTGAACTGGCACCATTGAAAATAATGTGATTTTCTTTGTCTAAGGCTCAGGAGGTGACAGAAATTGCACAAGTGTGAATCAGCACTAAGTACATGTGTGATCTAGAAACCCCATTATGAGTCTGAGTTTGTGTGTGCCAGCAACCATAGCATGCCTGTCAGTAGTCTAGTTTGTGAATATGGATCAGTGAGAAACATAAGTATATACAGTATGTGTGCAACTGAGGTCTTGGTAGGTGTGAATGTCCAAATATAGATCAAATGGTTACTGTTACTCAGTTATTTGTGTGCCCTGCACACAATGCATTAGTTACACGTGAGCATGCACTGGAGATATATACATCAGGTACATGTGTGTGCAGACTGAACAGACTATACACGTTATATGTATGCGCACACAGGAGACACTACGCACCAGGTACGTGTGTGCAGACTGAACAGACTATACACGTTATATGTATGCGCACACAGGAGACACTACGCACCAGGTACATGTGTGTGCGTGTATAGAAGACACTAGGCATCCATTACATAGCTGTGAGGTGAAACGTGGTCTGTAATGTGCTTGCGTCAGGGTATGCATAAATTTGTATAGAAAAAAAAAAAATTACCCTTTTAAAATAATTAAAATTTTGTTGCTTTGCAGCCAGAAATTAAGACAGACACAGTTTTTGTTTTATCCAGCTATATTAAGGGTCCATTCAATCTAGCGCGACTTGTCAGGCGACTTGGTCGCCTGACAAGTCGCGGTCGGTCGCCTACCATTGATTAGCACAGGACCCGTTCTAATAGGAGTGACACAGATCGCTCCGACTTAGAAAAAGGGTCCTGTACTACTTTGGGGCGACCGGGAGGCGACTTGCATTGACTTCAATTATATGCCCCAGCAAGTCGTGTCGCCCCTGTCTGAATGGGCTCTTACTCAACTGCAACTTATAACATCAAAGTCAAAGATATAAACACCAACATGACAGAAAAAAATAAACATTCAGAGTTGGAAAAAGGATCACCCCTTGTATCAGTATTTTGTTGAACCATCTTTTGCTTTAATTAAAGCCTATAGAGCCCATTCACTCTAGCGCGACTTGTGAGGCAACTTGTGTCGCCCCAGGTCACTTGACATAACAAAAGCAATGTTAATCAATCAGTGCCGTCTTAATTGGCACTACTGAAGTCGCTCCGACTTCAGAAAAGGGTCCTGTACTACTTTGAGGCGACCTGTGATCCGACCTGTCCCATATACTTCAATGGGAGTCGCCTCTTAATTATTATTATTATCTTAATTGACACGACTTTCCAGGAAGAAGAAAGATTAGCCAGGCATTCCCTACATTGCAGCCATGCCTATAATGGAATATATATAACATTACATTATATACATATACATATATATATATATATATATATATATATAAATAATGGTATATATATATTCCATCATCTCTGCTTGGTCTGTGTGAGTGGCACTGGTGGGCACCGATTCGTGGCACCGATACGTGGCACTGGTGGACACTGATACGTGGCACTGGTGGACACTGATACGTGGCACTGGTGGACACTGATACGTGGCACTGATACGTAGCACTGGTGGACACATACGTGGCACTGGTGGACACTGATACGTGACACCGATACGCGACACCGATACGTGGCACTGATATGTGGCACTGGTGGACACTGATACATGGCACTGATATGTGGCACTGGTGGACACTGATTCGTGGCACTGATACGTGGCACTTGTGGACACTGATTTGTGGCACTGATACGTGGCACTGATACGTGGCACTGGTTGACACTGATTCGTGGCACTGGTTGACACTGATTCGTGGCACTGGTTGACACTGATTCGTGGCACTGGTGGACACTGATTCGTGGCACTGGTTGACACTGATTCGTGGCACTGGTTGACACTGATTCGTGGCACTGGTGGACACTGATATGTGGCACTGGTGGACACTGATATGTGGCACTGGTGGACACTGATATGTGGCACTGGTGGACACTGATATGTGGCACTGGTGGACACTGATATGTGGCACTGGTGGACACTGATATGTGGCACTGGTGGACACTGATTCGTGGCACTGGTGGACACATACGTGGCACTGGTGGGCAATGAGGAAATGAGTAAAAAAAAAAAAAACAGAAAAGGGGAATTGGGTCACAACACATCCTATTCTGATTGGCCAAACACAAAGTCGTCTGTCATATAAGTCCTGCAAAATAATTCAAAAGTCGCAGTAAAATCGCCGTAAAGTCGCGGTAAAAAGTCGCTCCGACATGGGGCGACTTTATGGTCGTGGCAGTGTGAACCGGCTCTTAGTCTGTTGGGATATGTCTCTAACAACTTTACACATCTAGACTTGGCAATATTTGCCCACTCTTTGCAGAACTGCTCAAGTACAGTTAAATTTGAAGGTGACCATTTGTGGACTGCAGTCTTCAAGTCATTCCACAAAATTTCAATGGGGTTTAGGTCTGGGCTCTGACTAAGCAATGCGAGGACATTCACCTTTTTCTCCTTTAACCACTGTGTACTCATTTTTTGCTCTGTGATTGAAGTCATTGTCATGTTGGAAGGTAAACTTTCTTCCCATTGACAACTTTCTGGCAGAGGGCAGCAGATTTTCTTGAAGAATTTGCTGGTATTTTACCTCATCCATTTTTTCCTTCTATCCTAACAAGTGCTCCAGTCCCTGCTTCAGCCTCGGTTCACATTTATGCGATGTGGGAAGGCTGCGAATCCGCAGCCTGTTCCCGCATCACACACGCACCCCCAGCAGTTCACACTGCCATATGCGATACGCTGGGGGTGTCAATGTAATGTTAACGACACCCCCAGTTTGATCGCATATCGCAGTGCGATCGTGCAGTTCGCACAGGATCGGATCGCACAAGTGTGAACCGCTGTGCGATCCGATCCTGATGCGGCTGCCAAAAAGGGTCCCTGTGCGTGTTTGGTGCGGCTGCGGTGCGAATTTAGCCATACAAACTGTATGGCTAAACTCGCACTGCACAGCCGATCGCATGTAATGTCGGAGCAGCAGATTCCTACATTACATGCGAACCCCGCACACACACAAGTGTGAACCGGGGCTCAGAGAAACACCCCCATCACAGGATATTACAAACTCCATTCGTTACTTTATGAATGGTGTTATTTGGATGGTGAGCTGTATTGGATTTCTGCTAGACATATCGTTTGGTTTTGAGGCCAAATCATTTAATTTTAGTCTCATCTGACCAGAACACCTTTTTTTCCTGTGGCCTCAGAATCTTCAAGGTGCCTTTTGGCAAAGCTCACTCATGCCTGCATGTGGCCTTTAAGAGTGGCTTTTTTCTTGCAACCCTCCCATACAAGCCACATTTGTGGAGAATCTGTGATATTGTTGTCACATGCACACAATGATCACTCAAATTCCTGCAACTGCTTCAGAGTAGCTGGAGGCCTCTTGGAAGCCTCTCTGACCAGATTTCTCCTGGCTCTTTCATCGGTTTGGAGTGAGGTCTTTATCCAGGGAGGGTCTGGGTTGTACCAAATGCCTTCCACTTCCTTATAATAGACTTCACTGTGCTAGATGAATACAAAAAAATTCAAAAGCTTTATAAATGCCTTGAATCCTTCAAGGCATTTATAAAGCCTTTGAATTTTTTTGTATTCATCTCCTGACCTGTGCCTGTCCACAATTGTATTCCTTTTGACAGCACCTTGCCACTCATAGTTTCATAGCTCTCATAGCTTAAGTTTTCACTACTAGGGACTGAAATGCTACAGAAAAGCTCTTTTAATGCTGAGCTAATCAAAATTACCACAGCTGATCACAAATTGAAAGGCAAATGGTTTTGTATGCCATTGAGAAGGTGGCGAGCTACATCTGGATTGAGTTTACAAGTCATTTTTAGGAGGGATATTTTTTTTCCAACCAATTTTGTTTTTGTAATTGTTTTATTATTTCTGACATGTGTCATCTTTCACTTGGAGGTTATAAGTGGCACGAAAGAAAATATAGCTGGATATAACAAAAACTATCTTCATTTTAGGCTGCAAAGCAACAAAATTTGATTTTAAAAGAGGGGGTGATTCTTTTCTATACCCACTGTATGCAAGGTGTGTAAAATGTGGGAAGGAAAAAAAAAAAAACACATGATAGTAGCGCTAGGATTTCTCTAGGTCCTTTTTCAGATAGATTACTAAAGGGGCTATTAATGTGTTAGTTAAATAACACGGGAACATACAGATTGCTATGGTGACCAGGCGTATTTTTCAGCCTGAAACGTAATCAGTTTCTTACTAAATCTCTGCGAATTTTGTTAGGATTTTTTTTTATTTACCTGCAAACAGACATTGGCCAAAAAAAAAAAAAAAAAGGCATAACCGCTGCCAGCTCAGTTGAGCTTCAGTTTTGCAGCAAGCAAGGATTGACACATGCCAGAGGGGAGGGGTCTCTGTTATGTGATGTTCTCATTGCAAACGATTTTACAGGTCAACAAAAATTCCTAAATGTTATATTGTACATCACAGGATGGGTTAGGAGTCATTGCTACATTGCGTGTTCCAAAGCAATGAATCAGGGGTTTGAGCAAAAGCACAACAAGGTCAAATCCCTAAAGGGAAAAAACCCTTAAAAAAGGCGGTTGCAAGACACCCAAAACTGGCACCCAGAGTTGAAAACGTCAACTTAGTAGAACTTTGTAAACATACGAAGAGAACAACTAACAGCCTTACAAACATAATCTTGATACTGAATGGTCCAGGAAGCACCGACACTTCTAGTAAAATTAACCTTAAAGTGTTTGTTCGCTCAACATTTCATATTTCTTTTTGTGTATGCTGTATCATGTAATTGTAGTAAAAAGTATCCTCTTCTTTTTGCATTGCTTCCTTTGTGTGAAATACTCGTTTATCCTGCCAGCCCTCCTGTTCCATTTTAAACTGACCACACTAGGCACAGAAGCACATCCATCGCAGAGTGGATAGTTTTTTGTGGCTGTGCTGAGAGCACAGCCTGCCTGTTCTCCAATGGCCTGGACTTGAATAGCTCCCCCCCCCCCCCCCCCCACATAGCTCTTTACTGGGAGCAGTGTATTGCTTTTTCTATGCCTCCTGACTGTAGTCTCCACCCCCACCTCTCCAAGCCCCTTACATGACTAAGAACAGAGGTTAGGTGATGTCAAAAAAAGGTACAGTAATTATAATCACAATAAAAGGTAAGGGTCCATATGTACTTAAAAACAGAATTCCAGGAATGCAGGTACTCCAAAACGTAATACTTCCAATATGTGCCTGCTGTACCATGTACTTGTATGAGAAAGTATCCTGCTTCCTTTGTATGGAATTCATGGTGTTCCTGCCAGTTCCTCTGCTATCCCATTAATAACTGATCACACCAAGCAGGAGAGCACAGCATGGTCAGCTCTCTAGCTGTGCTGGGAACTCAGTGTACTCTCCTCCAATAATTAGACTTTTTTCCCGACATGCCCCCGCTGTACAGCCATTTACTGGGAAGCTCAGTGTACTGTTAATTCTCCTCCATCCAGAGCTCTTATGCAGCTGAGAACAGAGGAAATGTGATCACTTATATAAAAAGAGAAAAAAAAAAAACGGAATTTTTGTAAAATCTTACCTGTAAAATTCCTTTCTCTGAGTCCTCCGACAGTCGCCGCCCCTTCATATTCATCACCAATGGGTTATGTCCTCTTATCCGTAGGAGTAGCTAGGCAATAGAATATGTTAGTACAAAGACTTTTAACATATCCCCACCCCCAGGGGGTGGTCCCCTCAGTACATAACCCTCCACTTCCTGTATCCAACTCAGTTTCAGTGGAATAGCAGTAGAGAGTACATCAAAAACCCCAAAAGAGGGGCGGGGGCGGCGACTGTCGGAGGACTCAGAGAAAGGAATTTTACAGGTAAGATTTTACAAAAATTCCGTTTTCTCTTACGTCCTCCGACAGTCGCCGCCCCTTCATATTCATCACCAATGGGATGTCCCAAAGCAGTGTAAACATGAGGGGTGGGAAGAACGCAGCCGCGCCCAAGGCAACGCCGTCTCCCCATCAGAGAAAGGAACCTTACCAAAGGAAGGAAACCAGTTGGGCACAAGAACAAAACACTCGCTCAACAGGAGCAAGAAAACCCAGGGAAAAACAAATGTCCCAAACAGTTAAAGAACCCGTAACAAGGGCTCTAGGGAACTGCCGCACTAAGAACCTTGCGGCCAAAGGAAGCATCAGCCGATGCCTGAACATCTACTCTGTAGAATTTTGTGAAAGTGTGTACGGTCGACCAAGTTGCCACCTTACACACCTGGGCCACAGAGGCCCCATGACGACAGGCCCAAGACGTACTCAGAGATCTGGTAGAGTGCGCCTTCACAGGTACAGGGGGAACTTTCCCCTTCAAAGCATAGGCCTGTTCAATGGGCTGTCTGATCCATTTGGCGATGGTAGAAGCCGACGCCGCCATGCCCTTCCGAGGACCTTCCGGAAGAACAAACAAGGCAACCGACTTGCGAAAAGACTCAGTCGATTTTAAGTAGACTCTAATCGCCCGGACAACATCCAAGGAGTGAAGCAGCACCTCCGTCGGATGCTTAGGCTTCGCGCAGAGCGAAGGTAGGACAATGTCCTCATTGAGATGAAAGTCCGAAACCCTTTTTGGAAGAAAAGAAGGGTTAGGTCGCAAGACCACCTTGTCCAAATGCACAACCAGATACGGAGATTTGCAGGACAAGGCTGCCAGCTCCGACACTCGACGAGCCGAGGTGATAGCCACCAAAAAGGCGACCTTCTTGGATAACAAAGACAGCGAGATCTCCCTGATCCTTTCAAAAGGAGCACGCTGCAATACAGACAGGACTAGATTCAAGTCCCAAGGGGGAAGAGGGTCCCTCCTAGGAGGGATCAGATGACGTACCCCCTGCACAAAAGTGCCAACCAAAGCGTCAGATGCCACAGGACGTTGAAACAGAACGGCCAAAGCGGACACCTGACCCTTGATCGTAGCCAGCGCCAAACGCTGTTCAACACCCGTCTGAAGGAAGGACAACACCCTAGACACTGAATAAGTGGTAGGAGAGAAACCCCTGGATTCGCACCAGGCAAAACACGCCTTCCAAGTACGGTAGTAAACCTTCCCCGAGGAAGACTTTCCTCGCATTGATCAAGGTGTGAATGACCTCAGGGGAAAGACCCCTGTTCTTCAGGACCTCGGTCTCAACAGCCAGGCCGTCAAAGCCAGCGACTGTAAAGCAGGATGGAAGATCGGTCCTTGCGACAGAAGATCTTCTCGAAGAGGCAGACGCCACGGGACGTCGATTGCCAGGTTTACGAGGTCTGCGTACCAGGACCGGCGAGGCCAGTCCGGTGCCACAAGAATCACCGCAGTTGGTACCCGAGTGCAACCTGCGAAGGAACCTGGACAGCAACTGAATCGGTGGAAACGCATACATCAGTCGGTACTGATGCCACGGGGCAACCAACGCGTCTGCCCGAGGATCGCGCGTCCGTGCCACGAACCGTGGAACTTTGTTGTTCAGACGAGACGCGAACAGGTCTACCTCCGGGAGACCCCACTTCGCGCACAACATCTGGAAGACATCCGGGTGAAGGGACCATTCCCCCTGGTCCAGGGTCTGGCGGCTCAGATAATCCGCCTGCCAATTCTCCACCCCCGGAATGTGAACTGCTGATATTGCCGGGACATGCGTCTCGGCCCAAGACAGAATCGCGGCCACTTCTCGAGCCGCCTGGGCACTCCTGGTGCCCCCTTGGTGATTGATGCAAGCCACCGCCGTGGCATTGTCCGTCTGCACCCTGACCGGACAGCCGTGGAGACAGTCCGTCCAACGGCGAAGACAGAGAAGTATCGCACGCAGTTCCAAAATATTGATCGGAAGGGAAGACTCCTCCGTCGACCAAACACCCTGGGCGGACAGAACGCCCAGAACACCACCCCAGCCCGACAGGCTGGCGTCCGTGGTGATCACCGTCCATGAAAAGGGACGAAAAGACTTGCCCCCCGACACTGAGGGGGACCGAAGCCACCACAGAAGATCCCTTCTGGTCTGAGAACTCAAGGATATCTGAAGATCCAGAGAGTGCGGTCGCCCGTCCCACTTGGACAATATCTCCGCTTGGAGACCCCGAGTGTGAAACTGGGCGAAGGGAATCGCCCCGAAAGCCGAGACCATCAATCCCAGACACCGCATGCACGTCCGAACGGACGAGAACTGATTGTCCCTGAGGGACCTGACTCCCTCCTGAAGAGTCCTGAGTTTGTCGTCCGGTAGGAAGACCTTCGCCTGGACAGAGTCCAGAATCATTCCCAGGTATGGGAGGCGGACCGACGGACACAATGTTGATTTTGGGAAATTGATCGTCCAACCAAACTCTTGCAGAGTCTGCAACGTGACGGACAGATCCTTCACCAGACCTTGGTTGGTCGCAGACCGAACCAGAATATCGTCCAGATATCCCAGGACCGATATGCCCTGGGCTCTCAACAAGGCCAGAACCGGAGCCAGCACTTTGGTGAACACCCTCGGAGCCGAGGCGAGACCGAAAGGCAAAGCCACAAATTGGTAATGATCCTCCGCTATGGCGAATCGAAGGTACCTCTGGTGACCCTCGAAGATGGGAATGTGAAGATACGCATCCTTCAAGTCGATGGAAGCCATGAATTCCCCCGCAACCAGGGCAGCCACCACCGACCGCAGTGATTCCATGCGGAACTTGCGCACCCGCACAAAGCGGTTTAGCGCCTTCAAGTCCAGAATCGGACGTACCTTGCCCTCTTTCCTGGGCACGGTGAACAGATTGGAATAGAACCCCCGAAATCTGTCCCGATGAGGCACCGGGACCACCACACCCTGAGCCTTCAGGTCCTGCACCGCTAGGCGCAGGTCCCGCAAACGTTCCGGGGATAACAGAAGATTTGAGGGAAAAAATCTGCTCTTCGGCCGAGAGAGAAACTCGATCTTGTAGCCAGACTGAACGATTTCCTGAACCCACCTGTCCCGAACCCGGGACAGCTCCACGGCTTCTTGTGGGAGCCTTGACCCTTAGACGGCTTGCCCCTATAGTGTGACCGAAAGGCACGAAAGGACCCCTGATGGGGTCGAAAGGAAGCATGCTTCTTACCGGGAGCCGCCTTGGGCTTGTGGGATTGAGGCAAGAGCGTGCTCTTACCACCCGTAACTCCCTTAATCAGTGCATCTAAGGATTCGCCAAAAAGGCGAGAACCATCATAAGGCAAATTGGCCAAAGCCTTACGGGAAGATTGATCCACAGACCAACACTTCAACCAAACCAGGCGGCGATTTAACACCGCCACACTGTGTACACGTGCAGCCAACGGAACCATATCCAGGTCCGCATCGCACAAATACATGACACCCTGGTGGATTTGATCCACCATATCCAAGGTCGCCTGGGGGGCAGAATCAGCCACCAGGACCCGCCTAAGCACCTGCGTCCAGCTCGCGACCGCCTGGGCCGCCATAAGAGAAGCAAATAAGGCTTTCAACATAGAACCCATAATAGAATAGGTGTGACGGGCAAGAGATTCCAATCTTTTGTCCGTGGCATCCCGGAACACCGGGGTGTCTTCAGCCGGAATCGCAGTGGATTTGTGCAAAACCGCTATCGCATGATCCACCGGCGGTGGAATACACCAGCGCTCATCAGTAGCAGGCGTAAAGGGATAGCGTAGCTTAAACCTACTAGGTACAGCAAATGGTTTGCGTATATTACGCCACTGTTCTTTCACAGCGTTTTGGAAATCATCAGTGCAGGGGAACGCCTGCGACGCTTTTGCGTCTTTTCTGCGTTCCATAAGCCGCTAAGGCAGCTGGAGGACATGATTCCTCCTCTAATCGCAGTGTTTGCTTGATAGAAGCAACCAATTCATCCATGAGTGCAAGCTCTTCAGACGAGCCAGGGGGAGAATTATCAACCCCCTCCACCTCAGCCTCCATCACTGACCCGATAAGGTCCAGGGAGGAACGGGACCCCGATAAGGAGATCCCAGCCACAGCAGCCCCAGCACCATCACCCTCTGAATCAGAGGAAACTGACACCCTGGGCCTTTTTGTGGATTGAGCAGCCACCAGCTTTTGCACCTGAGTCGCAAGGCTAGCCACAATCGCAGCCAAATCCCCCCCGGGGGGGGAGATTGCAGACCCCTGGCTTCCCACTAAGGCTGTAGGAAATTTGTTTTCCTGAGAATCCATGCCCCTGTAGCAGAAAAAGAAATGGGTGACCGCCCCTTTAAGAGAGCGCTGCGATCGTAGCCCACTTCACACAAAAACCCCCCACACAAGGGACCCCCACAGGGACAACGAACCAAGGCAGGACACAGGGAATAGAGGGAAATGAACCTGGAGATCGCTGCTGCTGCTGCTGCCTGCGGTGCTTCTGAAGGAAAGGAAGTGCCGGTATACAGGGCGCTCTATTAAAGCCTATGGAGGCTACAAGAAAATGGCCGCCATGCATGTAAAACATGCGGCCGGAGCGATCGCAGCCAAAATGGCGCCGTTTGGCGCCGAAACCGCCGCTCCCACACCCCATGAGGGTGAAATAGAAAAATACACCAATTGCCCAGCAAAAGGAATAAACATGTTAAACCGCCGCAGCGGCACTGTAATGTGCCCCAAGCATGAGAAACTCAAGCCCCACAGCACACAGCCGTTCACATACAGACTGACACAGAGTGCAGCACAACCCCCCCTCCTGCAGCCCACAGCATGCAACACGAGGGATAGGGAGACAGTAACGGTGTGAACACAGGGTAAGGTAACACAGTCCCAGACTGACACCCCCCAGACAGACAGGTCCCCACATACATACACTTACCTCTTACATGGCGTGGGGAACCCGCACAGGCGAACAAACCGCTGAACATGAGGCAGGGAGAGTCGCATCTAGGACGCATCAGAGGGTGGGTTGAGAAACCGCACAGCGTCCGGTGAGGTAGCCACCTCACCTGGCATCCCTGCACGGAACAGGGATGGGTCGTTCAGATAACTCAGGAGCGATACCTGACTGAACGCTCGATGGCGGGCTGAGAAACCACTGACCCACAACCTGCGATCAGGGGGGTCAGCCCGAGACGCAGCCCGCATGATCCTCTTCTTCCGAAGAACTAACTAACGCTGATAAAATAACAGCTAACAAGAAAGAGAGAAAAAACTCAAATAAAATCCAAAGAAAGGAAAGAGAGCTGAGACAAGGTGTCCCAGCACAGAAACATCCAGCCACTCCTGACAGCTAGACAAATGAAACTGAGTTGGATACAGGAAGTGGAGGGTTATGTACTGAGGGGACCACCCCCTGGGGGTGGGGATATGTTAAAAGTCTTTGTACTAACATATTCTATTGCCTAGCTACTCCTACGGATAAGAGGACATAACCCATTGGTGATGAATATGAAGGGGCGGCGACTGTCGGAGGACGTAAGAGAAAAAAGGTATTTCGAAAAGTTTTTCATAGCTACAGGTGCATCACTAAAAATTAGAATCTCAAAAAGTTAATTGATTTCAGTAATTCAGCTCAAAAAGTGACACTCCTAGATTCATCACACAGTAATATTTGAAGAATTTCCTCGCATTAAAGTTTGATTATGGCTTACAGCTAGTGAAAACCCAAAATTCAGTATCTCAGAAAATTTGAGTATTGTGAAAAAGTTAAATATTACAGAGCACCCCGCACCTCCCCCCAACCCCTGTGGTCGTAGCACCCACATAGGTCTTCCCTGGGGTGAGTCTAGTAGGGTTATCCTTAAACCATTGGGTAAGTAGAGAAAACCTAAACACAACTGTGGTTGAACCCTCTGTATGTAGTAAGCCAAGTTACTAGGTCCATAGAGTCTTATACCAAAAATGATATCAAACCCTAGTATAGAGGAACAATGAATCCCCAAAATCAAAGCAAACTGAACCTCTTGGCGTATTTGTAGAGTAGTGTTGCGCAGATGAACACAAAAAAACAAAAATGCCAGTGGGTCACTCAGAAACAGATACATAGGGGTTCCCCCATCCCACAAAACAGAGCTGCGTGAGGGGATATGGAGTAAAGGAACTTTGCCCTCAGGGATAACCTGGTCGGGTAAAGTCTGTAGGGCGAAAATCTGGCTTAATCCCCTGCTAAACAATCACATTACTAGATATCTTAATTTTCGCAACTTAAAGCGGAGTTCTGGCCACAAAAAAAATTTCAATGAACATACCCCCGGGACAGTCAGGGCTAGTACATTCAACAATAGATAGCCTCTGATCTGTCCCGGGTTGCACTTACAGTGGGTACGGAAAGTATTCAGACCCCCTTAAATTTTTCACTCTTTGTTATATTGCAGCCATTTGCTAAAATCATTTAAGTTCATTCTTCTTCCTCATGAATGTACACATAGCACCCCATACTGACAGAAAAACACAGAATTGTTGACATTGTTGCAGATTTATTAAAAAGAAAAACTGAAATATCACATGGTCCTAAGTATTCAGACCCTTTGCTCAGTATTTAGTACAAGCCCCCTTTTGATCTAATACAGCCAGGAGTCTTTTTGGGAAAGATGCAACAAGTCTTTCACACCTGGATTTGGGGATCCTCTGCCATTCCTCCTTGCAGATCCTCTCCAGTTCTGTCAGGTTGGATGGTAAACGTTGGTGGACAGCCATTTTTAGGTCTCTCCAGAGATGCTCAATTGGGTTTAAGTCAGGGCTCTGGCTGGGCCATTCAAGAACAGTCACGGAGTTGTTGTGAAGCCACTCCTTCGTTATTTTAGCTGTGTGCTTAGGGTCATTGTCTTGTTGGAAGGTAAACCTTCGGCCCAGTCTGAGGTCCAGAGCACTCTGGAGAAGGTTTTTGTCCAGGATATCCCTGTACTTGGCCGCATTCATCTTTCCCTCGATTGCAACCAGTTGTCCTGTCCCTGCAGCTGAAAAACACCCCCACAGCATGATGCTGCCACCACCATGCTTCACTGTTGGGACTGTATTGGACAGGTGATGAGCAGTGCCGGGTTTTCTCCACACATACCGCTTAGAATTAAGGCCAAAAAGTTCTATTTTGGTCTCATCAGACCAGAGAATCTTATTTCTCACCATCTTGGAGTCCTTCAGGTGTTTTTTAGCAAACTCCATGCGGGCTTTCATGTGTCTTACACTGAGGAGAGGCTTCCGTCGGGCCACTCTGCCATAAAGCCCCGACTGGTGGAGGGCTGCAGTGATGGTTGACTTTCTACAACTTTCTCCCATCTCCTGACTGCATCTCTGGAGCTCAGCCACAGTGATCTTTGGGTTCTTTTTTACCTCTCTCACCAAGGCTCTTCTCCCCCGATAGCTCAGTTTGGCCGGACGGACAGCTCTAGGAAGGGTTCTGGTCGTCCCAAACGTCTTCCATTTGAGGATTATGGAGGCCACTGTGCTCTTAGGAAGTGCAGCAGAAATCTTTTTGTAACCTTGGCCAGATGCCTTGCCACAATTCTGTCTCTGAGCTCTTCAGGCAGTTCCTTTGACCTCATGATTCTCATTTGCTCTGACATGCATTGTGATCTGGAAGGTCTTATATAGACAGGTGTGTGGCTTTCCTAATCAAATCCAATCAGTATAATCAAACACAGCTGGACTCAAATGAAGGTGTAGAACCATCTCAAGGATGATCAGAAGAAATGGAAAGCACCTGAGTTAAATATATGAGTGTCACAGCAAAGGGTCTGAATAGTTAGGACCATGTGATATTTCAGTTTTTCTTTTTTAATAAATCTGCAACAATGTCAACAATTCTGTGTTTTTCTGTCAGTATGGGGTGCTATGTGTACATTCATGAGGAAGAAGAATGAACTTAAATGATTTTAGCAAATGGCTGCAATATAACAAAGAGTGAAAAATTTAAGGGGGTCTGAATACTTTCTGTACCCACTGTACCTGCAAGAAGAAATACTTACTTTTAAAATTTCTTCTCCAGCGCTGCCATCTCAGGTGTGGGCAGCTTGAAACCAGCGTGATCCTCTTCTGCGTCCTCTTCCGTCCCACGATGCACTGCGCCGGCCCCGCCATCACTTCCGGGTCTGCAGCGTCATCCCTGCACAGCTTCTGGGCATGCGCAGAAGCTGTTTAGCAAGGTATGACGCGCCTACACTGGAACTGACGTTGGGGCCGGTGCAGGCGCATTGATTTCTGGGATCGATGACGTTCAGCTCCCAGGAATCATTGCAAAGCGGAAGTGACGGCGCAGGCCGCAGCCGCCGAGGGAGGAAGTGGAAGAAAGGTGAGTATATTTTTCTGCAATTACAAGGTAAGTAAAAAAAAATAAAAATCTAACTACCCATTTCGTTTTCAGGTGAGCTATAGCAAGCGGATGGCCCAAAATCGACTGTCGATTTTGTGGCCGGAACTCCGCTTTAAGTAACCACTTCATTTTGAATATGAGAATAGCATGCAAGAGAAAAAATGGGATTTTTTGACATAACTTAAAATCCATTTCTCTGATGTTGATTGATGGACACAGCTCCTGACATTCTTTATCATTGGGTTATGCTGCCACCTACAGAAGTTGGACACTAGGCTGAAAAAACTTCTGGCTACACCCAAGGGCAGTCCCAGGGAGTATGCTCCCTCTTCCTGCTATAGTCACTCAGGTTTTGTTACAAGCAGTGTCAAGAGAATTATAACTTCACAGAGGGGTGGGTGCTGTGTCCGTCAATGAACATCAGAGAAATGGATTTTACAGTGAGGCAAAAATCCCAATTTCTCTTTCGTTCATGGACGGACACAGCTCCTGTCATTCTTGACCATTGGGATGTCCCAAAATAGTGTCAAGCATTAGGGGTGAGAAACGGCAAAAAAATTCCCAAGGCTAAAACAGTAGCCAACCAGGCGACGGGCTCAACCAAAACAAAACTGTAGCCCACCTGAAAAAAAAACAATACACCCTCAAAGAGGGTAAGGTCCTCCAAATGGCAGCCTGCAAAACCTTGCGGCCAAAGGAAGCATTCGCAGATGCCAACACATCCACATTATAAAACTTTGTAAAAGTGTACACCGACGACCAGGTGGCTGCTTTGCAAACCTGCGTCACTGACGCTGGATGACGGAAGGCCCAGGAGGCACTAAGCACCCTAGCAGAGTGCACCTTGACAGGAAAAAGGAGGAGCCTGACCCTTGATGGAATAGGCCTGAACCACCATCGGTCTGATCCATCTGGAAATGGTCGCAGAGGAAGCAGATAACCCTTTGTGAGGTCCATCCGTGAGAACAAATACAGAGTCTGACTTCCTAAAAGACTTCGTAGCTGCCAGGTGCCCCCGAATTGCCCAGGCCACATTGAAGGTATGCAAGGCAATTTCCTTTGGATGTTTAGGCCTAGGACACAGGGAGGCCCACACAATGTCTTCATTCAAATCAAAGTCAGAGACCACCTTCGGAAGGAATGACAGACCGGAGCGAAGCACCACTTTACCCTTGTGAATAACGAGGTATGCACAGAGAAGTGTGTGGCCAAAAGGTCGTTGGAAGAAGACCGAAAAAGCCGACACCTGGCCCTTGATGGTACAAGGCCAAATTCTATTCAATCCCCCGATGAATAAAGATCCGAGCCTACGAGAAGGAGCAAGAATGAACTCCAAGAGACCCACACCATGGAATGTACATCTTCCACGTACAATGGTAGATTTCCCTAGAGGTAGAGTTCCTAGCTTTTATCAACATAGGAATCACTTACTCAGACAAACCTCTATCCTTTAGCACCTGGCATTCAACAGCCAAGCCATCAAAGCCAGCGACTGTAAAGCAGGATGGAAGATCGGTCCTTGGGACAGAAGATCCTCCTCGAGAGGAAGCTTCCAAGGAACGTCAGCATCCAGTGCACTAGATCGGCGTACCAGGCCCAGCGAGGCCAGTCCGGTGTCACTAAGATGACCGGTAACCGTTTTGCCTCAATCCTGCATAGGAGTCTGGGCAGAAGCTTGAGAGGAGGGAAGGCGTAGATCAGACGATGCTGACCCCACGGGGCCACCAATGCGTCTGTGGCATCTGAGCCACAAACCTCTGCACCTTTCTGTTGAGCAGGGACCCCAACAGATCCACCTCAGGGGTGCCAAAACAGAGACACAGCTGATGAAACCCCTCCGAATGCAGGAACCACTCCCCTTGGTCCAACGCCTGCCGACTGAGGTAATCAACCTGCCAAATATCCACCCCGGGACATGTGTACGGCGGAGAGGGCTGGAACTAACCGTTCTCTGCCCACCTTAGAATGCCGGTTACCTCCAGAGCCACCAGGGCACTTCGGGTGCCCCCTCGGTGATTGATGTAAGCCACGGCATTGTCCGATTGAATGCGCACTCTGCATCCCTGAAGACAATCCGTCCAATGATCCAGACACAGTCTGATCGCTTGGAGTTCCAGGACATTGATCGGTATTCAGAACTCTTCCAATGTCCAGAACCCCTGAGCAGAATGCTGGCCGAGGACGCCTCCCCAGCCGCACAGGATGGCATCATTGTCCAATACAGGGGGAGAAAGAATTTTCCCAGATGAAGCCTTTGTTCCCCGATTCAACCAGGTTTGATTGTCCAGAGACTGCTGGGTCTTTTCCCAATTGGTCAGAATCGCGTGCTGGCCAGACTGGGGTGACCACTGGATCTAGATTATACAGCCCGTCGTCGAGTCTGTAGGTTGATAGTCGATCTCAAAAAGAAAAATCCAGGAGAAAAAACTTTTTCTATCTAAAAAAAATTTGCCAGGACCAAAGATTCCAGCAAGGAACTAGGTTCTTACTCCTGGCTAGACAGAAAAAAAAAAAAAAAACTAGTGTATATAGAGTGAGTATAGTAGAGAGAGGGAGTATACCCCCTTGGACTGCCCATGGATGTAGCCAGAATTTTTTTCGGCCTAGTGTCCTACTCCTGTAGGGGGCAGTATAACCCAATAGTCAAGAATGACAAGAGATGTGTCAGTTAATGAACGAAAGAAAAATTAACATTCATCTTCAGTGAAGGTCGGGAAGTTTTTGCAAATGACACAAAATTGGGCAGGGCAATAACTGCACAGCATGAAGCAGATATCCTACAGGATGACCTGGACAAAATAACGGAGTGAGCAACGACTTGGCAAATGAGGTTTAACGTGGAGAAGTGTAAGGTTTTGCACTTGGGGACTAGAGACATAAAAGCACAATACACATTAGGAGGGGAACCCTTGGGGGAATCAAAAACGGAGAAAGATCTGGGAGTCTTGGTTGATGATAGACTAGGCAATAGCATGCAATGTCAAGCGGCAGCTGCCAAGGCTAGCAGAATATTAGCATGCATAAAGAAAGGGATGTATTCCAGAGATAAGTCTATAATCCTTCCACTTTATAAAACTCTGGTCCGACCGCATCTGGAGTATTCTGTCCAGTTCTGGTCGCCAGTCCTCAGGAGGGATGTGTTGGAGCTGGAGAGAGTCCAGAGAAGGGCAACTAAACTGATTAGGGGATTGGAGGACCTTGATTATGAAGAGCGTCTGCAATCGCTTGATTTATTCTCCCTGAAGAGACGCCTGAGGGGGGACATGATAGCAATTTTTAAATATCTCAATGGGGATCTCAGCTTAGAAAAAAAGCTGTTCAGTCGAAGGGATTGCATGACTCTGGGGCATACAATGCGATTAGAGGAGAAGCGTTTTAACCTCAGGCAGCGTGGGGGGTTCTTTACTGTTAGGGCTACAAGATTGTGGAATTCTCTACCACAAGAGGTGGTTTCTGCGGGTAGTATGGTGGCTTTCAAAAGACTATTAGACGTACATCTCAAGGATCAGAACATTCAGGGGTATGTGAGATGATTACAGCCACACACACATACACAGGTTGAACTGGATGGACTGTTGTCTTTATTCAACCTCACCTACTATGTAACATATCATTTAATAATGTTATTTATTAATCCCATGTGAGCATTTCATCCTTCACCTCTGGACTCTGTTCCACTGAGCATTGTTTGTGAGCATGAAGACTTACCTCCGTTTCGGTTTTTATTAGTGGAGCACCTTAGTCCTTATAGTGGCTATTTCATCATCTTTATTGTGGACTTCACTTGTTTTGTTACAGCACCTACTGAGAGTGCTCGGATTATAGTAATTCACTTCATTTGACCATACAAAGTCAGATAAATGGACTCATTTATAACAAAGTGGGTATTGTTATTTATTCTCTTCTTCGCTTGCAATCCACAACCTATTCATAAAATGTAGGCTGCAATGTGGAGCCTGACAGAGTTCTCCCTGTTTAACACCGCAGAGAGGGATAGTTGTTTTAGGGTTTAGGGACAGCAACTGGTTATGTGACTTTGATATGTCAAGTGAGGGAGACCTCTTTCCAGCTCCAACGCCAGAGAAGCAAAATTCACACCGTGCCTTATAGATGTGTTTTTGTTTTCCTTTATAAATGGATCCCATAATTTCAGATGCAATCTGCCAGATCAGAAATATTAACCAACAGCTGTGCAATGTGGGGCTCCATCTCAGTGCTCAGTATTTCACTAGATTGATTATATAGGCTCTCGCACAGCAAAGATAATTGAGAATTTACTGATATGATAATCTTATTTAACAAAATCGGATTGCCAATTTGGCCTCAAACACAGTAACTAGGTAGATCATTAAAAACTAGAAAAGTGATTAAGCCCTACAGCCAAAAAGGTGGTAAATAATTGAGGATCTCCACCCTAGAGAGAAAAAAGTTAGTCATCAGCTACAAATACTGTAACTGCTGACTTTCAATAAAAGGACACTTGCCTGTCTAAGGATCCAGCACTGTCCTCACACAGGCTGGTTTTTCCCCAGTCTTTGGGTGCCCGGTATGTTTAGTGTGGGAAGCCGACTGACTCCTTGTGGCTTAATAGCTGGCTTCCCGCTGTGCGTGTGTGTGTGTGTGAAAGCTGAAAGTGGGAATAATGTCAGAAGGTTATTGTACCTTAATGCACTGAATGCACTAAGATAAAAAGCCTTCTGTGCTCAGTGCCCACCCCAATACTTAACTGAGCCCGATGTCAATTGGGCGCTGTACAAGGGCCCCTGCTGCTGTCAACCACAGCTCAGGGGGGTCGAGGAGCCAGAATCGCTGGCCAAGTACCAGAGAAGAGCAGGATCGAAGGCTGCTCAGTGCAAAATTAAATAGAGAGAGCTAGTTAAGTATGATGTCTGTTATTTAAAAAGAAAAACCTTTCCCTTTACAATCACTTGAACTTCCCTTTTTGGCTGAAGTTCCACTTTATGAAAAGTTGTGCAAGGAAGTCCAGTAGTTTCTGGAAATTACCCAAGCATATTATGCTGCAGTATATACCTCTCTATATATTATCACCTAGACAATGTCAGAAAAGTACCTTGGTGAGGGTATGTGGTCTAGCCGCAGAACAAAATGGCTGCCTAGTCCCTTCACTCCGTCCTACACCACGAAAATAATAGTAACCCCAAATGCCAGAGACATCCTTCCCGCTACCCTGCTTGTAGGATCCGATCCCATGTCTCCCTCTGCTATGTCAAGGAAAACATCAAAGTCTTTGAGATTGAGAAGACTGCAGGACGACCTCATAAAGCTGTCCTAGCACAGCTCCCAAGATGGTGCAGAGTGGGAGCACAGCATTCAGGCACCACCCGTATCCCAGCTCACTGCAGACTAATAATCTCTCTGATATGGGGGAATTCGCTCCGCCAGACCCGCCTGCCTCTCAGCTCTCCCCAGACTGAGGTAAGAGCAGCATTATCCCCAGCATGCTCCCCTGACATATCCCCAGCTATTAAGAAACAATGGGCAGACAAGCTTCCTGGAGACTCTGCTGACACTCTGGCTAACACACTGGCCTCTTTCCCTGCTTCAGACAACCCTGCCTCAGAGTGCACTCTGAAGGTTATGCTTATCTCTCTACAAGTAGACATGCAGAAGGAGCGGAGTTTCTTGGCAATGCATTCAGAGTCATCTAGAGGAATGCACAGATTCCCTTGAAAGGCATATGCACAAGCACATAATGCAGTGGTTGACACACAGGATGAACATGCCCAGGCTTTACACCAAATCAGTCTAAAAATCGCCGATCTGGAAGCTAGCTCCCGGCAAACCATTAAATTCTGGGGCATCCCAGAAACCATGAACTGATGCCCTATCTGCAAAAGCTCTCCTCACCATTCTCGCCCCAATCTCTCTACACTTGACCCAACAAACCCGGTTTTTGAATCCTGTGCACCCGATTACCTCTCAGCCACCATTCCAAGAGATACCTTGGCTCGCCTGCACTTCTTCCACATGAATGAACAACAAATGCGGGTAACCAGATCCATGTGAAAGCTTCCAGAACCGTCTCAGAATGTCTCACTCTTCACCGATATATCAGGGGCCATTGCACAAGCATGCAAATACTTTGATCCTGTCATCGAAACCCTGAGGGTACGGCAGTATAATCTTCAAATGGGGATACCCAAGAAAGCTCCTTGTCACCTACCAGAACCAGCATCAGAAAGCTTTTTATAAATGCTATTCTGTCTAAATTATCCCCCTAGCCCAAGGATCAGATTGTGATATGAGGGAACTGGATTCTTCAAGCACACATAGAAGAGGATCCCCTGCCCTGTCCTCCCTGCCCCTTAAAGAAGACTTGTACGATGCGTTGAGATGCCTGCACGGTTCAGAGAAGGAATATAGGTTTTTTCTCATCCACCCAAGGGTCATATTCCAGACTTGATCTGTTTCTGGTCTCTAAATCCACACTTCAATGTGCATCCTCACACACTATAGGGCTAATAACATGGTCTGACCATGCACCGATAACTCTTACCCTACAATTCACAACAACCCCCAAACCCTGCACTGTGGAGGATGAACCCCTCTGTTCTGAGAGATATACAGGCGGCAGATCAAGTTTGGAATTGAATCCTACTTTCGCCTCAACGTTGGCTCAGTCCCTAACCCTACCACTGTGTGGAATGCCCATAAATCAGTCAGGCCTATTCTTGAAGTTCTGTGCTCAGGAAAAAAAAAAAGAGGTCCCAAATCACTAACAAGTACCTGGCACGTATTCCTATGCTTGAACACAGCAATAAGATCTCCCCTTCTACCCAAATCACTAGTGAACTCCCATCAGATCTGATCTCCGTTCCCACCTTCGACAATGATTTTAATTTTATATTAAACACCTATGTCTCAACTGGCATTCCCAGGGGAATAAACCCCTGGGAAAACCCTAGCCGACCAATACAAATACAGATAAGCAAAGACGAAAATCCCATATCTGAAGTGGCCCAAGGCAATAATCCCCTCTAGATAGCTAATGGTTTCAAGGCATTCTATGCACAATTGCACAATTTTGCCTCTTCCAGTACCAATACAGTCCCCACAGATCAGCTAATGCCACTCCTAAAGAATCCTTAAAAGCTGTCATTCAGATCCAAACCACCATCCGAAATCCAGGTAAAACGCTTTTGAGGAAACAGCAAATTACCACCCCATTTCCCTTCTTAATTCCAACTTGAAACTCTATGCCACAATGCTAGCAACCTGTCTAGCCAAGATTATCACCTTGCACATATACACTGATTAAGTGGGATTTATCCCATGACATCAGGCCTCAGATGGGACATGGAGATTCATAGACCTCATTCAGTGGGCTGAGCAGCATGGAATGCCTTTTCTCTGCTCATTTCCCTAGATACAGAGAAGGCGTTCAATAGACTCCACTGGAAATACTTTGAAGCAGTTCTCCACAAGTTTGGGTTGTCAGGCAACCTCTTACGAGCCATAATAGGCTATTTGTCTTACCCGCATAGACAAGGAGCAACTATCCCAACTGACCCACTTTTCCTGGCCGCCGAACTCCACCCTCAATTATTTAGGGATTCAACTGGTATCTTCTTCCACCCATTTGCTTAACATCAACCTGGAATCTTTACGCCAGAAACTGCATGACACCTGCAAAATGTTATTACCCCACATTTTGTACTTCTTTAAAACTCTGTCACCATATTGCCTTGCCTCCTAACTAAAATACACAGGATTCTGAACTCTTTTATATGGCAACACAATAAACCTCAGACTCAAAAGTCAGCATTATACACATCGGCCTCAGTCTGGTATGGGAGCTCCAGATGTTAAAGCATACTATAAGGGGGTTATGTTGGATCAAGCTAAATCCTGGTGGCTGCCTTACAACACCTATACCTGGCAGCAGGACCTCCGCTTGGTACTATTGGCCTCCTGGCTCCGTTGATGCCCCCCTAGATCTACCCTAGCCACCGGTAACGTAACTAAGAGTGTGGTGCTCTATACTGCAATTGAACTCATGCTTATCTCGACAAACCTTATCATATCTGCCATTAGCAACCCTAGAACTGCTCACTCAGGACCTTTCACTACAACACCGAATTGAAGTGGGCGTGCGCAATATTGGATGTCTAAACACTGCACAGGGAATGGAATCATTCCAGAATCTGTCTGCCGCTTTTAACATTCATAACTAAGACTTCTTCATATATTTCCATGCTTTATCCATAGAGTGGTCCCCCAATCAGTTGACCAGAAACCTCTTTCTTTATTATGAATCTCACAAGTTAACCATGAAAGGAATATCTACAATATACAAACTCCTTACCACCCCTTCAGCTGACTACAAGTCCCCCGTTATGACATATTAGGAATCAGCTCTTCACTTCTCTGCCGCCAGCGCTCTGTGCTATAGTGCTCTCCAGAATCCCTGATCTTTCCTCAAGATATTTCCTCAATTGGGAAACAGTCATGAAAATTTACCACAGATGGTACTACACCCCTTCTAAACTAGCCACTATCTTCCCTCTCCCCCAATTGCTGGAGGAACTGTTCCCTGGAGGGATCCCCTCTATATATCTGATGGGATTGCCCTCTATTAAGTCCATTATGATCGGAAATTTAAGCCTCCCTTAAATTACTCACTGGTATTACTTTTGCATTAATCCTGCAGATGGCACTACTGGGAATAGAACTAGATGCCTTGCCTACATTACTGCGCTCACTGATCAAACACTTCTTAATCTTACCACAATGCTGTCAATAGCCCGCCTATGGAGGAACACCAACCCCCCCCCCCCCCCCCCCCTCCAACTAGTAATTAATGCCATTAATAACACTGCGCCATGGAACATATTTGTCAAGGCCCACCTGACAGTCAAAACATTTTTTTTTTAAACAATGTGAGTTGTGGCTTCTAGATCCTAGATGCACCCTTAATGATTCATCCAGTCTCCCCTGACCTTACCCGCTGCACCTAAACTCACTGACCCTGTGCCCAGAGGTGATATCTGTTGTATATTACCATATCAAGACAACTTGCTTTCCCCCCCCCCCTCCCTCCCCTTTCCTCTCTCTATCTCTTGTACTATTACTGTTATATGCAGACAATGTTTGGTGCATGATGTACACTGCTTTCTTTGTATACCGTTTGCCACGTGTACCTTCTATGCTTCTTTTCATGTATGTTGCAAATTTCAATAAAAAAATATTATTAAAAAAAAAAAGACAACTTGCTTTTTTTTTTTCTTTAGTAACTGTGTATTCATTCGTTTTTGCATGTATTGTCCTTAAAAAGATCTGAAACTCTGGTTCGCCCCACTAGTTTTCCTGCCCTGCTCATTATTTAGCACCACCTTTGAAATGTACTTACAGATGTTACTGATTTTCATCATTCTGTATACATGTTTGAATCCTGGATAAGTTTGTTCACTTTGTAGCTTCTTATGGCTTTGTATCACTTTCTCTAAACCCAATAAAAAAGTATGTGGAAAAAAAACACTTACTGGTGCAGACTGAGCTTTAAGAACAGGTACAGCTGGGAGCTCATCAGACTCTGGGTGGTTCCAGTGTCTTGCATTATAGACAGCTTTTGTTGGAGACTGAAAGAATAAAACATTAAAACATAAAATAAGATTTAGGTTACTAATATAACAATTTAATGTAATAATACAACTCCTTTTAATTACTAGCATAACAATTTAGTAAATCAGGACTAGCACTGAGCATGTTTGCAGTCAATTAAGAGACATTTCCTGGGACCCTAAAAATGCCTCCTCTTGAAGTACAGTAACGTAATGGAAAAGGGAAGAAGCAGGTCTCTCTGCGCTATGAGAAAAGCTTATTTCTCAAGCAAATGCTCCCGCCAATGTTTCAGCACTGAGAGTCTTAATCACAGGGACAGAATGGTTTGAATGCACACACTTTTGGAGAGCACAAGTTAAAGCGGATCACCTGAAAAGGGAAGTTGCGTTCATCCTCCTTTACTATTGTAAGCACCCCAATATTGTGCATTTACATGAATTGCTAGAGCATGAGCTAACAATACAACTACTACTAATGCATCCACCACCCAAAACCATGAATTTTCAGGGGGGGAAAAAAAAAAGGGGAAAAAAATTGGCTCTTACAAAAAAAAACACACACACCAAACAAATGTCTTTAAATATAAAAATGGCGCGCTGTTCCTTTAACTCATATACAGTGATATAAAAATCATTTGTAAATGTAATACAAATAAAGTGAAAAGTGCAAGTGCTAATACGATGTGCAAACACATGCAAAAGTGGCAATGAAAATTGCAAACAATATCTCAATAAAAAATACGTGACAAATCATAAAATTGTATCACTGTGGTAAAGTGCTAGGTATTCCAAATCCACTCAAAGACAGTGCTCCAGTGAAAAAGGACATGCTCATGGTGTAACGATTAAACTCTTACCAAATATTATAGATCTCCATCACAGAGATCAAACACAGCCTGTGATCACTCTTCTCGGCAAATGCTTCTCAGTAAGCGTGTCTCCGCACTCGTCTCGTAGCAGCATAAACACTTCTTTGGGAGAGATCCACTTACCACAGGAACGTGTAAGTTATATGAACAGGGAGAAGCTTCATAGGGTTAATCCATTTAAACAATTTATTGACTAAAAAGAGTAACACTTACATAATGGAAAAGAAAAATGAGCCGCGGTTGTCACCCGTCCTGCCAGCCACGACGTGGTCATACCTGCACTCCATCTGACGAGTTTCCCCAAAACTAGCGTCTTCTGGGACTGGAGCATCCTTTTTATCCAATAAATTGTTTTAAACAGATTCAAGCTATGAGGTGTCTTCTTATTCATATTACTTCCACATTCCTGTGGTGAGTGGATCTCACCCAAAGAAGGGTTTATGCTGCTACAAGAAGAGTGCGGAAACACGCTTACCGAGAAACATTTGCCAAGGAGAGTGATCACAGGCTGTGTTTGATCTCTGACGGAGATCTAGACTATTTGGTAAGAGGTTAATTGTTGCAGAAAGGGCACATTCTCTCTTTCAGGGGAACACTGTCTTGGGAGTGGATTTGGAATATCTAGCACTTTACGACAGTGATACAATTTATGATGGACTTTCAGTTTAATTTGTTATGTACTTTTTTATTGAGATATTGTTTGCAATTTTTAAAGTTACCTTTTGCATGTTAGCACAGCGTATTAGCATTTGTTATCACTTTATTTGTGTTATATTTACAGATATTCATATCACTGTATATGAGTTAAAGTAACAGCACACCATTTTTGTATTTATAGTTTATATATCCAGCATCATAGGATTTGTGTTGCAGCGGTTCACGAGAGCACTAGGGCCTAGCAAAAACTGAATTTTTGTAAAATCTTACCTGTAAAATTCCTTTATCTGAGTCCTCCGACAGTCGCCGCCTCTCCATATTCGTCACTATGGGGTTATTGACCTTTGCTCCGTAGGAGAAGCTAGGCAACAGAATATGTCAATATTAAAAGCTTTTAGCATATCCCACCCCCAGGGGGTGGTCCCCTCAGTCAATACCCTCCTGCTTCCTGTATCCATACCTCAGTTTCAGTAGAATAGCAGTAAAGTACATAAACAAACCCCAAAAGAGGGGCGGGGCGGCGACTGTCGGAGGACTCAGAGAAAGGAATTTTACAGGTAAGATTTTACAAAAATTCCGTTTTCTCTTACGTCCTCCGACAGTCGCCACCTCTCCATATTCGTCACTATGGGGACGTCCCAAAGCAGTGCATACATGAGGGGTGGGAAACGCAGCCGCGTCTAAGGCAACGCCGGACCCACATCAGAGAAAGGAACCTTAACAAAGGAAGGAAACCAGCTGGGCAGCATGAAAAAAAAAAACTTTGCTCAACAGGAGCAACAACCCAGGAAGAACAAATAACCAAGGGATAAAAACATCCCAAACAGCCAAGGGCCCAAAAATAAGGGACCCTAAGGTACTGCCGCACTAAGAACCTTGCGGCCAAAGGAAGCATCCGCCGATGCCTGAACATCCACTTTGTAGAACTTTGAGGAGGTGTGAACGGACGACCAAGTCGCCGCCTTACACACCTGGGCCACAGAGGCCCGATGATGACAGGCCCAAGACGTACTCAGAGATCTGGTAGAGTGCGCCTTCACAGGCATAGGGGGAACTTTCCCCTTCAAAGCATATGCCTGCTCAATAGTCTGTCTGATCCATTTGGCGATGGTAGAAGCCGACGCCGCCAAGCCCTTCCGAGGCCCCTCAGGAAGGACAAAAAGAGAATCCATCTTGCGAAAAGATTTAGTCGCTGACAGGTAAACCCTGATCGCCCGAACAACATCCAAGGAATGTAAATCTACCTCCTTCGGATGCTTAGGCTTTGCGCAAAGTGAAGGCAAGACAATGTCCTCATTGAGATGAAATTCCGAGATCCTTTTCGGAAGAAAAGAAGGGTTAGGTCGCAAGACCACCTTATCTAAGTGAATCACCAGATATGGAGACCTGCAGGACAAGGCTGCCAGCTCCGACACTCTACGAGCCGAAGTGATCGCCACCAAAAAAGCGACCTTCTTGGACAACAGAGGCAACGAGATCTCCCTGATCTTTTCAAAGGGAGCATGTTGCAACACGGACAAAACGAGGTTCAAGTCCCATGGAGGCAAAGGCTCCCTCCTAGGAGGGACCAGGTGTCGCACCCCTTGAACAAAAGTGCTAACCAAAGAATTAGACGCCACAGGGCGTTGAAAAAGAACGGCCAGCGCAGAAATCTGACCCTTAATCGTGGCCAACGCCAAATGCTGGTCCACACCCGTTTGAAGGAAAGACAACACCCTAGACACAGAGTATGAGCGAGGGGAAAACCCCCTGGACTCACACCAGGCAAAATAGGCCTTCCAAGTACGGTAGTAAACCTTCCCCGAAGAAGTCTTTCTAGCGTTGATTAAAGTATGAATGACCTCCGGGGAGAGACCCCTATCCCTCAGGACCTCGGTTTCAACAGCCAGGCCATCAAAGCCAGCGACTGTAAAGCAGGATGGAATATCGGTCCTTGAGACAGAAGATCTTCTCGAAGAGGCAGACGCCATGGAGCGTCGACCGCCAGATTCACGAGGTCTGCGTACCAAGACCGGCGAGGCCAGTCTGTCGCCACCAGAATCACCGTGAGCGGTTCCGAGGACAACCTGCGAAGGAACCTGGGTAGTAACTGAATCGGTGGGAATGCATACATCAGTCGATACTGATGCCACGGGGCCACTAACGCGTCCGACGCGTCTGCCCGAGGATCGCGCGTCCTTGCCACGAACCTTCCCACCTTGTTGTTCAGACAAGACGCGAACAGGTCCACATCTGGGAGACCCCACTTCGCGCACAACATCTGGAAGACATCCGGGTGGAGCGACCATTCCCCCTGGTCCAGGGTCTGGCGACTCAGATAATCCTCCTGCCAGTTCTCCACCCCCGGAATGTGAACTGCCGTGATCGCCGGGACGTGCGTCTCGGCCCAAGACAGAATGTCGGCCACCTCCCGAGCCGCTCAGGCACTCCTGGTGCCCCCTTGGTGGTTTATGTAGGCCACCGCTGTGGCATTGTCCGTCTGCACCCGAACCGGACGGCCCTGAAGCCTGTCCGTCCAAAGTCGAAGGCAGAGATTTATCGCCCGCAATTCCAGAATGTTGATCGGAAGGGAGGACTCCACCTCCGACCAAGTTCCCTGGGCGGACAGAACGCCCAGAACACCACCCCAGCCCGACAGGCTGGCATCCGTGGTGATCACCATCCACGAAAGAGGACGAAAAGACTTGCCCCCCGACACCGCCAGGGACTGTAGCCACCACAGAAGATCCCTTCTGGTGCGAGGACTCAACGAGATCTGAAGATCCAGAGATTGTGGTCGCCCGTCCCACCTGGACAGGATCTCCGCCTGGAGACCCCTCGTGTGAAACAGGGCAGAGGGAATCGCCTCGAAGGCCGAGACCATCAAACCTAGACACCTCATGCTCGTCCGGAGGGATGAGCAGGGAACGTCCCGGAGGGACCTGACTTCTTCCTGAAGTGTCCTGAGCTTGTCTTCCGGCAGGAAGACCTTCGCCTGAACAGAGTCCAGGATCATTCCCAGGTAGGGAAGACGAACCGACGGGCACAGCGTCGATTTTGGAAAGTTTATCGTCCAACCAAACTCCTGTAGAGTTTGCATCGTGACGGACAGGTCCTTCACCAGACCCTGACTGGTCGCAGACCGAACCAGAATGTCGTCCAGATACCCCAGGACCGAGATGCCCTGGGCTCTCAATAAAGCCAGAACCGGTGCAAGCACCTTGGTGAACACCCGCGGAGCCGAAGCGAGACCAAAAGGCAGCGCCACGAATTGGTAATGATCCTCCGCAATGGCGAATCGAAGGTACCTCTGGTGACCCTCGAAAGTGGGGATGTGAAGGTACGCATCCTTCAAATCGATGGATGCCATGAATTCACCCGGAACTAGAGCAGCCACCACCGAGCGCAGGGATTCCATGCGGAACTTGCGAACCCGCACAAAGAGGTTCAGAGCTTTTAAGTCCAGAATTGGACGTACCTTGCCCTCCTTTCTGGGCACAGTGAACAGATTTGAATAAAACCCTCGAAATCTGTCCCAATGAGGCACCGGAACCACCACTCCCTGAGCCCGCAGGTCCCGCACCGCCAGGTGCAGATCTCGCAAACGCTCCGGAGACAGTTGAAGATTTGAGGGAAAAAATCTGCTCGCCGGCCGAGAGAGAAACTCGATCTTGTAACCGGACCGAACAGTCTCCTGAACCCACCTGTCCCGAACGCGGGCCAGCCAGGGTTGAAGAAAACCGAGCAAACGTCCCCCCACCCCAGAACTGGGTGAGGGCGCCCCTTCAGGCCGCATTGTTATGGGCAGCGGACCCGGACTGGCTGGACTTCTGCTTACCTGACCACGGCTTCTTTTGGGAGCCTTGACCTTTGAAGGGTTTGCCCTTATAGTGCGACCGAAAAGCACGAAAGGACCCCTGAGAGGGTCTAAACGAAGCATGCTTCTTACCTTGAGCAACCTTAGCCTTGTGAGACTGGGGCAAGAGCGTGCTCTTACCCCCAGAGATCCCCTTTATCAGCATATCCAAGGAGTCGCCAAAAAGGCGAGATCCCGTATAGGGTAGATGAGCTAAAGTTTTGCGAGAAGATTGGTCCACAGACCAACATTTCAGCCAAATCAAGCGGCGTGTCAACACCGCCACGCTGTGCACACGTGCAGCCAAAGGAATTACATCTAAGTCCGCATCACACAAATACATGACACCCTGATGAATTTGATCCACCATAACCAACGTTGTCAGCGGGGCAGAATCAGCCACCAGGACGCGCCTGAGCACCTGCGTCCAATCCGCGACAGCCTGAGCTGCCATAAGGGAAGCAAAAATAGCTTTTAGCATGGAACTGGTAACCGAGTAAGTATGGCGGGCAAGAGACTCCAGTCTCCTGTCTGTGGGATCCCGGAACACCGGGGTATCCTCCGCCGGAATCGCAGTAGATTTATTTAAAACCGCCACCGCGTGATCCACCGGAGGCGGCACACACCAACATTCATCAGTGGCGGGTGTGAAGGGATAATGCAGCTTGAACCTACTTGGCACAGCAAAAGGCTTCTTTATATTGCGCCACTGTTCACTAACAGCGCGCTGAAAATCCTCAGTGCAAGGGAAAACCTGCGATGATTTGCGTCTCCGCTGCGTCCCATAAGAGGCCAGGACGGCAGGAGGACATGGTTCATCCTGCAAATGCAGCGTTTGTTTGATAGAAGCAACCAATTCATCCATGATTGCAAGCTCTTCAGACGAGCCAGGGGGGGAATCAACCCCTTCAACCTCTGCCTCCCCTTCCGACCCTACAAAGTCCAGGGACGAACGGGACCCCGATAAGGGAACCCCAGCCATAGCAGCCCCATAACCATCGCCCTCTGAATCAGAGGAAATTCAAACTCTGGGCCGTTTTGTGGATTGAGCAGCCACAAGCATCTGCACCTGAGCAGCTAGGTTAGCCACAATGGTAGCCAAATCGCCCCCCTCGGGGGAAGCAGCAGACCCTTGGCCCCCCACTAAAGTGGGAGGAAATTTGCTTTCCTGAGAATCCATGCCCCAGAAGTTTGCAGGAAAAAAAGGGGTACTGTCCCTTTAAGAGCACGGCAGCGTAGCCCACCGCACACACACACAGCACACACCGACCCCCACAGGGGGAAGTACAACAAACTTAGGCAAGGAATACAGGAATAAGGAAGGTAAATCTGGAGAGATCCCTCAGGCTGCTGCATCGATCGCTGGTCTCAGGGCAAAGGAAGTGATGTAATCCAGACCGCTCCTATAAAGCCTATGGAAGGCTCCACAAACATGGCCGCCGGTGGGGGACTGTAAAGGCAGAGCATGCAGCGCTGACATGTGGTCTGAGCGATCGCCGCCAAAATGGCGGCGCTTTGCGCCAAAAACGCCGCTCTCCTCACACAGTAATGGCCAGCAAATGCTAATAATAAAAAAATGGCGGACCGCAGCAGCGGCCGCCGCATGTATGCATAACATGTCTCACATCATGCCCCACAGCATACAGCATGTCACACAGAGAAAATACAACGCTTGCAACACAGCACAGTGCAGGATGGCCCCCCTCCTTGCAGCCCACAGAAGTAGCAAACCAGACAGGGAGCCCAATAGTGTGTACAGAAATGCAGGGTTACACAGTCCCAGACTGACACCCACTAAAGACAGGGAGAGTCGCAGCCAGGACGCAGTAGAACCGCGGTGAGAAACCGCATGGCGTCCAGTGAGGTAGCCACCTCACCGCAGCATCCCTGCAGCGAACAGGGATGGGTCGTTCACACATGCCAGGAAAAAACTTGACTGAACGCTCGATGGCAGGCTGGGAAGCCACTGGCCCACAACCTGTGACCAGGGGGGCCAGCCCGAGACCCAGCCCGCACGATCCTCTTCATCAGAAGAACTAACTAATGCTGAAAAAAGTAACCGCTAAGTAAAGAGAGAGAAAAAAAAACTCAAATAAAAAATCAAAAAAGAAGATAAAGGATGAGACAAAAGCCCCAGCCCAGAAACAGCCTGCTACTCCTGATAGCTAGACAATGAAACTGAGGTATGGATACAGGAAGCAGGAGGGTATTGACTGAGGGGACCACCCCCTGGGGGTGGGATATGCTAAAAGCTTTTAATATTGACATATTCTGTTGCCTAGCTACTCCTACGGAGCAAAGGTCAATAACCCCATAGTGACGAATATGGAGAGGCGGCGACTGTCGGAGGACGTAAGAGAAATTTACTTTCCTTTTAAGACAAATATCTGGGAAGATTAAAATAAAAAATAGAAAAAAACGTCAGTACAAATAAGCAGGGTATCTATATACAGCTAATAAGAATAGAAGGAGAGGTTTTACCCGTTTAGGTCCACTGAATATCTTTCGAGCTGCATCTCTGCTTTTATCTCCTTGTCTACTTGCAGGCTTTTTGAAGACTTCAGGTATAGCATACAGCTCATCTCCAGAATCTAAAGTATTTCAAAAACACAAAGCTCACAATACAAATAGAAGAAAAAAAAAAAAAATACATAGAAGGCAGTAAGCCATGTAACATTTCTATGGAATAAAGCCAAGCTACAGTCACACACTGTAAGGAACACATTATTGGAGCAGGGAAACTTCCCTGTCATCAGAACACAATGATCAGTGCTGTCGTCTATAGTTTGAGGCACTGATCATTCTGGAGAAAAATTTGTCAGGCTAGTTGTACACAAGTCGATCAGTAGATTGACTTGTGTACAACCAGCCTTCACATACAAAAATTGAAATTCAGCCAGTCCCTACTTAACTGGTCAAACTTCGATCTATTTGTTATTCTCAAAAACTCGGACCATGCTGAAATTAACCCCTCGTGTTAAACAATGTGCAAACTACAGTAATCAAACCATCATGATCGCATACTATATATCCGGTGATTAATCCAGTGTAATATCAATTGAAGAAAACTTAAAAATGTGAATACAATTAATCCCAAATAAATGAATAAAATTGACTTCATAAAATTCCAATTCATTCAATAAAACTGATATCAGAGCAAGCTAGGGCAGTCTTGCAACCAAACATGCAAAAGTGCCAATCCCACAGGGCCTGTCCCTGGGAAATCCAGTACTTCCCAGGATTTAGTAGCTCACAATAAATCCAATATACAAATGAAAATGAATTCAACAGATAAATAAAAAATGTAAAAGTATCTCATCAACTGATCCAGCGCAGTTTCCTCTCATGACAGTATATGTGACGGTTAAATCTTTAACTCATAGTCCAGTTCCATCCTCCTCCCATAAAGAACATAAAAAAGGGAAAGAAGGACTGTTAGCATAAAAACCTGTAAAGCTTTATTCACCACACAATAGTTGCACTTACAAAATCAGAGTGTCTAACCTGACACTAGGGATGTATTGCATACACATTGACAATGCTGGATACATTTTCAATTATATATAGGATTTATTGAGATATATTTGATTAAGTCCTAGTGAGTACTGGATTCCCATGGGAGAGGCCACATGGGATTGTGTGATATGGACACACTTGCATGTTTGATTGCAGAACTTCACTAGCTTGCTCTGATATCACTATACACTGGTGGACTTTTTTTGGATATATTGCAATTTTTAAAAATTAGATTTTTGTTTTACCATTAAATCCTTTTCTCTGATGTTCACTGACAGACACAGCTCCAGAATATTCTTGACCACTGGGACGTCCCAAAGCAGTGTCAAACATGAGGGGTGGGAAAAACAGCAGAAAAAAATCCCAAAGGCTAAACCTAGCTAATCAGGCAACATGGAGCTCAACCAGGAACAACTGGAGCTCACCTGAAAACAATACACCCTCAAAGAGGACCAAGTCCTCTCAAACAGCAGCCTGCAAAACTGCAGCCAAAAGCAGCATCCCCAGATGCCAACACATCTACTTTGTAAAATTTTGTGAAAGTGCGCACAGATGACCAGATGGCTGCCTTGCAAACCTGCATCACTGACGCCTAATGGCGGGAGGCACTAAGCACCCGTGTAGAATGCGCCTTAACAGGGAAGAAAGGAATCTGACCCTTTATTGAATAGGCCTGCACTACTGTCTGCCTAATCAGTCTGGAAATGGTCGCAGCAGACGAGGCCAACCCCTAGCAAGGTCCATTCGTAAAGACAAAAAGGAGTCTGATTTCCTAAATTACTCGGGTGCCGCTAAGTACACCCTGATCGCCCGAACCACATCCAGAGAATGCAAGGCAATCTCCTTAGGATGCCTAGGCTTAGGACACAGGGAGGGCAACACAATGTCTTCATTTAGATGCTAACCAGGGACAACCTTAGGAAGGAACTACTGACAAGGGCGAAGCACCACCATATCTCTGTGAACCACCAAATAAGGTGAACAAGACAAAGCTGCAAGCTTGGACACCCTGCGTGCAGAAGTAATCGCCACCAAGAAGGCCACCTTCTGGGACAATGAAAGCAGCGGAATCTTGGGAAAATTTTCGAAAGGCAGTTTCTGAAGGACAATACCAAATTGAGGTCTCACGGAGGCAACAGAGAATGCACAGTTGGAGCCAAGTGGCAAACCCTGTGAACAAAAGGTGCGAACCAAAGAATGCATAGCCAAAGGACATTGAAAGAAAATTACCACAGCCGAAACTTGGCCCTTGATGGTACCCAGGGCCAGGCACTGTTCCACAACTCCTTGGAGGAACGCCAAAATTCGAGCCACCAAAAAGAAACCCCCAGAGACTCACCACGCAATATATGACTTCCAGACATGAGGGTAAATCTTCCTAGGAGTGGGAATCACCGAGTCAGACAACCCCCTATCCTTCAGCACCTGGCTTTCAACAGCCAAGCCGTTAAGACCAGCGACTGTAAAGTAGGATGGGAGATCGGTCCTTGGGCCATCAGGTCTTCCCTGAGAGGGAGTTGCAAAGGGACATCGGCGACCAGCCATACCAAATCAGCGTACCAAGACCGTTAAGGCCAGTCTGGGGCCATAAGGATGACTGGAATTCCTTCTGCCTTGATCCTTCGCATAAGTCTGCAGAAGTTTGAGAGGGGGAAAGGCATACTGTATATCAGACAGTACTGCCCCCAAGGAGCCATCAGTATGTCCTTGGCATCGGCTAGAGGATCACGACACCTTGCCATGAATCTCTGCACTTTCCTGTTGAGACGAGAGGCCAACAGATCCACCTCGGGGAGTTTCCCACCGGAGACACAGTTGATAATACACCTCAGGATGAAGTGACCATTCTCCTTGGTCCAAGGTCTGTTGACTGAGGTAATCCGCCTGCCAATTTTATAACCCTCTAATTCTGCCAACCTTAGAATTTCGGCTACTTCCCAAGCTGCTAGGACACTTTGTGCCCCCTTGATAATTGACATATGCCACGGCCATCGCATTTTCCGACTGAATCCGTACTGGACACCCCTAGGGACGAATTGTCCAATGGGCCAAAGTCTGATCACCTGAAGTTCCAGTACGTGGATTGGTTGCCTGGACTTCTCCAGAGTCCAAACCCCCATGAGCACAGTCTGTGCCCAAAACACCTCCCCACCTGTACAGGCTGGCAACCGTGGTCATCACCGTCCAGTATAGGGGAAGGAAGGATTTTCCCTGTCGAAGGGCCGGAGATTGAAAGCCACCAAATCAGGGATACTCTTGTACCCCCGCTCAGCAGGATTAGATTGTCCAGAGACTGTAGATTCTTGTCCTACTTGGCAAGAATCTCCCTTCGCAGAGGTCTCGTATAAAAACGTGCAAACAGAACAACCTCGAAGGTAGACACGATCAGGCCCAGCACCCGCATGCAAATCCGGAAAGACGACCGAATAAAGGATAAAAGAAGTTGAATGGCATCCTGCAGCTTCTGGAACTTGTCTGGCTTGTCCAGACTCAGACCCAGATAGTCCAACTTGGTGGACTTTGAAAAAGGAGCGCGCGCTGGTTTCCCACCACAGTGCGTATGCTCGGAAACGCGTCAGTCATTACGCCGGAAGATCCTGTGGACAAGCATCACGGACACTGTGCGGCCCAAGCCTCCATCTCACTGCGGTTTCACCCTGCTGTCCAAGCCTCCATCTCACTGCTGTGACACCCTCCACTTCCTGCTGGACAGGAAGAGGAGATGATTACAGACCCACAGTGATGACTCCAAGCCCCAGCCTCCACATGGACACCGGAAGGACCCATCTTGTCTGCTTACCTTGATATAAGTTTTTATTACTTGTTTGCCATATTAAATCGCAGTCTTAAATCAGAGGCGCCCGTTTTCTCTTTTGTTTGTTGCATGTTTGGAGATCGCTTCTGCTCCCCAACAGGCTGGCCCTGAGCATTCAGACTATTTCCTCATCTCACCTTAAGACTTTATCATAGCCTTGATGTGCTACTATATGGACTATCGTTTTTATGTAGTGCTAACAGCTTGCACCACTTGTTCCATTTCTCAACTTGGTGAATGGAACCAGAGCAGACTTCTGAAAATTTTGAGTCCACCCAAACTCCGGCAGAGTCCGCACAGAGATTTCCAGGTTGCCCTGTAGAGCAGTCAGAGACTCTGCTCGTAGAAGATCGTCAAGGTACCCCCTGTAAGACCCCTAATGATCTCATCCATGGAAGCTCCAAATAGGCGATCTCCTACAAAAGGGAGATGAGACAGGACCTTCCTGGAAGCCTGGTCCGCAGACCAGTATTTGAGCCATACTATGCGCGCAAGATCACCGCTGTTAAAGATACCCTGCAGACTAAGGGAGCCACATCCAGAAAGGAATCCCAGATGAACTGCAACCCTTGGACCAATTGGTCCGCCAGCTTGGAGAGGTTAGGGGGAATCTGTTCCCCTTCCAAATCCTGGCGCAAAAGCTTGGAAACCAAAGTTATGGTAAAACACCAGTCTACAGATGGTACCGGCCATGGTAAAAAAGGTGTCGGACCAGAGATTAAGCTCTATTGTCAAAAGGGGTCTTTAAAATACGGAGAGTCCTTCACCAGGAGAAGGGTGGCTTTATTCACCCTGGAAACCTGAGAATCCACCACAGGTGGTACTGGTTTTTTTTTACAGGGACTCTTTCAATAGGATACCTTCCAGCGGAACGCTTAGGCACCCTGACAGAGCGTTTAGGGACACCCCAATTTTGTCAAAATAGACGGGAAAGGGGAAAACCTTTGCCGCGTTTGAGGATCTGCGGGTACTGAAATGTACCGGCATCTACGACAGCAGCAGCTGCGTCCTCCAGTTTTAAAGTTTCCTGCTCCAATACAATCAGTGCATTCACTAGTGCCTTTTCATGCTTGGCCGTAGTGGAAGAGGAGCCCCTGAAGAGGAGGGAGCATGGACACAGATCCAGTAGGGAGACTCGCGTCCACAGTAGCCAGATCAACCTCAGAATCTGAGGAGACAGAGGATGCAGGTGAAGGCGGGGGACCCTTTTTGCCTGTCCTGTTTTGCAGGACCATATCTACCTTGGACACTAGTGACTCTAGGTTCGCCGTCATGGCAGACAAAGCAGACTAAGACCCAGAGGGCCCGCAACTTCAGAGGGGGGTCAGGCGGTGAGACATGCTCCCGGGACTCCATGGGTTAACCCAGGGACCACTAGCAAAAAAAATACATACTGCTAAAGAAACCCTCAATGCTGCACCAGCAGCACCACAAGTCCCACGCAAGTTGCACGCTTTGCGGCAATCAGAGAGAAAGAGAAAGTTCAGGAAAGAAAACTAGAGGTCCACCACCGAATCACCGCCTTTTAGGCTACAAAAACATGGGTGCTGCTTTATATCAATAGGAAAATACAAGAAAATGGCCGCCGGACTACACAAACACGGCCGCCGATATATACCGCAGTCATCCACAACATGGCGGCTTCACAGCGCACACGCGGCTCCCCGAACCCCCAGAAATGAATAGGCAGTAAGGAGGGGCCGTGGCAAGAGCTCCCACCAGGACCAGCCCCCCCAAAAAACAAATTTTCAGCAGCTGGTGATGCCCCCCCAAGGCCCTAACGCCCGCTCTACACCCTCACACAGACATAATATGTATGACCGCCTATGACCGCCCATGGAGGGGAAAAGAGGGGGGAAGCTAGGTGTGGGTAAATGGGGGTGGTGCACAGGGGGACCCCGATAAATGAGGGGAGAAGCTATGTGGGAAGGAAGGGAACCTGGGGGTCCCATCGTCCCAGGGAGGGGGCCCACGTCCACCCCAAAAGGCCACCAGTGGGAGGGGGGGGGGACACTACTCATCACACCATGGAAAATCGGGTGGGCACAACTCCAGACAAACCACTGCACCATCGGAATGGGGGTTGCTGCAGGCCAGAGGCACTCTGCGACTCAGGTCGTTACCACGTCTTTGTATCCTCACAAGATGTTTACATCGCCGGCCAGCCCCCATCTAGTGGGGCTATGTCGTGACTAACCTAGCCCGGAGCAGCAGTCAGATCGCGCTCGCTGGCTGGACTGGGGAGACCATAAGGATCTAGAATATCCAGTCTGTCGCCCAGTCCAGCAGTTGATTGCAGTTCTCACAGGAATAGAAAAAAACAAACAAAATAAGTTTAAAAAAGGATAAAAATGCTAGAACTAGAGATCCCAGCAAGGAACTAGGTCCTTACTCCTGACTAGGCAGAAAAGAAACGGAATGCCTATAGCAGGAAAGTGGGAGTATACCCCCTGGGACTGCCCCATAGTCGTGGCCCACTGGTCTAGATGATTGAGCTGTGTCTGTGAATGAAAGAAAGAGAAATTGTATTTTACGTTAATGCAAAAACCCCATTTTCTCTTTTGTTCATTGATGGACACAGCTCTCCATTATTCAGAACCACAGGGACGTCCCCAAGCCGTGCCAAAACATGAGGGGGTGGGACAACAGATAATCCCAAGGCTAAACACAATAGCCAACCAAGTAAACAGGAGCTCAACAAAAAACAACTGGAGCCCAACCTGAACAAATACACCCACAAAGAGGGAACAGACCCTCTTAACAGCAGCCTGCAGAACTGTCAGATCACAAACCTTGAGTCTGACCTCCGAAAAAAAAAAAAAAAAAAACGTTGTGGCTGCCAAATACAACCAAATAGTCCAAACCACAACCAAGGCAAGCAAAACATTCCTTAGGATGTTTGGGCCTGGCACACAGGGAAGGCAACACAATGTCTTCAGCCAAATGGAAAAATACCTTCGGAAAGAACGGATATGGGCAGAGAACCACCTTATCTTTGTGGACCACAAAATAGGAGGTAGGACAAGATAACACGGCCAGCTCAGACACCCTGCGAGCAGAAGAAATGATAGCCATCATAAAGGCCACCTTCCCGAATATTTTTAAAGGAAGGCTTCTGGAGAACTGAAAGCACCAATTTCAGATGCCAAGGCTGTAGAGTAGACAGCACCAGTGGAGTCAGATGTTGAACCCCTTGAAAAAAAAAAAAAAAAAAAAAAAAAAAAAAGATATGTACCAGGGAGTGTGTGGCCAGGGGTCGGTGATAGAAGAACGTCAAAGCCGACCCTTTGCCCTTGGTGGTACTCAAAGCCGATTTCTGCTCAGCACTTCGTTGAAAAAAAGTAAAAATCCAAGACACCGTAAAAGAACGAAGGTGAACTCCAATCTACTCCAATGCTTCCACCTGACAGGCAGGAGTCTGCTTGTCAGATTTACACACAATCCCAGTGGCTGGAGCCAATGGGGAACTCCAGGACACAGCATGCTAGATAGAACGCAACTAAGCCTCTCAGCATACCGCTCCTGTCTACTCCACAACCCAGTGCTCCAGTGAGTGCTGGTGTGGCAGAGCAGAAAGCCAGGGGAGTGACAGTCAGTGTTCTCTGCTCAGAGAAGACTGAAAACCAAACGATCAGATTGGGTGCATGGTAGAGAGCAGTCAAATGATTGCTCGATTCTCGACCTTAGAGCCAGTGGGGAACAGCTGCAGCAATGTACCGATGCTGCAGCCATAAAAAAAAAAAAGGTACGGGTTCCCCCTCCCCATTAACTTCTCCTTTAAGTCAATTCTTGAACATCCATAGTCTTAATTAGACTAAGATTTGACTGTACATTTTTTTTGCAATTTCTGCACTTTTTTTTACAGTACTGACATAGAAAAATAGAAAAATAGTTTTATGTTATACTTGTATCAAATAGTTTTATGTTATTACCAAGTGTACGGGGGAGATAGCATTCAACTAAACTCTAAGAATTATGCCCATTTGATGAGTGTTAAATAAAACTGGATTGTTGTCTTACCATAAAATCCTTTTCTCTGAGGTTCACTGATGGACACAGCTACGTCTCCATTGGGTTTATGCTGTTCTCTCTTCAGGAGTAGGACTAGGCGGAAGCAATTTTGGCTATGCTCCTGAGGCAGTCCCACGGGGGGAGGGGGGTGGGGGGGGTTATCCTCTCTCTTACTCTGGCTCAAAAGGAACAGATTGTCTAGCAACTGCGGATCCTTGTTTCATTTGGCAAGAATCTCTTTGCAGAGGTCTGGTATGGAACTGAGCAAATGGAACCAACTCGAAAGTGGAGACCATCAGACCCAGCACTTGCATGCAAATCCTGAGCAATGACCAACGGTCGAAAAGGAGCCGAATCGCATCCTGCAACTTCAGTAGTTTGGCCTGTGGAAGAAACATCCGGGCCGAGGCTGAATCCATCATCCGACCCAAGTAGTCCAGTTTGGTAGACTGAGTCAGAACAGATTTCTGAAAATTCAGTGTCCATCTCTTGTAAAGTTCACACAGTAATGTCCAAATCGAAATCTAGAGCCGATGACTCTGCATGCAGCAGATCGTCTAGGTAGCCTAGTACCATGATCCCTTTCTGCCAGAGCAAGGCCAAAACCGGGACCAATACTTTTGTGAAGACTCGAGGCGCTGAAATGAGACCGAAGGGTAACGCCACGAATTGATAGGGCTCCTCACCCACGATAAAGCGAAGAAAACGCTGGTGCCCAACATATGTTGGAATATGAAGTTAAGTGTCCTTGATATCGATAGAGGCCAAAAAGAGCCCCTTGATGAAAGAATGCCACTACCGTGCGAATGGACTCCATCCGAAATTTCTGAACCCACACCAAGTGGTTCAGAGCTTTGAGATCCAACATCGGGTGGACCTTGCCTTCCTGGGAACGGTAAATGGATTTGAATAAAAACCTTGAAAATGTTGCGACTCTAGAATCAGCATAATGTCTCCTTGTGCCAACAGGTCCTGCACTGCCCCGTAGAGGCGCTGAAGCCGATCGTGAGACAGGTGTATGTTGGAGGCAATTCGGGGACCTACTTGTCCTGAATAAGCCGGGTCCACAGATCTGGAAACAAAAAAAGACACCCCCCCACCCCGGATATGGGTGAGGGCGCCCCTTCAGGCTGAGGAAGGCTTGTCTGTAGAACCAACAGGGCCCGCTTTTGACTTACCATTCCAGGGTCTCTTGGAGCCGCCCGTGAAAGTATGGGTGGATCTTGAACCCTTTTTTTCCCTGCGATCCAGTCGGACGAAAGGGCCGCTTGTGAGCTGAGACAAAAAAGGACCACGCGTACGACGAGGTTCCTTGCCCCTAGCAACCACAGAGTAATGTACTCTTACCTCCTGTAAGGCTCCTAATGAGCTCCTCCAGCAGCCTGCGGCCAAAAGAAGCATCCAAGGATGCCTACACATCTACTTTGTAGAATTTAGTGAACGTGTGCACAGATGACCAAGTTGCCGCCTTGCAAACATGTATTACTGACGCCTGATGGCGAGAGGCCCAAGAGGCACTCAGCGCCCTAGTAGAATGAGTCTTCACAGAGAAAGGTGGAACCTGACCCTTAAATGAATATGCCTGTACCACCGTCTGCCTGATCCGTCTGGATATGGTCACAGAGAGTGATTTCCTGAAAGACTCAGTAACCGCCAGGCAAACCCCAATTGCCCGAACCACAGCCAAAGAATGCAAGGCAATTTCCTTGGGATGCCTGGGCTTAGGACAGAGTGAAGGCAGCACAATGTCTTCATTCAATGGAAATCAGAAACCACCTCAAGGAAGAAATGACTGATTAGGTCAGAGGAGAAGAACGGCAGGACAGCGCCGCCAATTCAGACACTCTGCGGGCAGAGGTAATAGCCACCAAAAAGGCTACCTTCTGTGACCGTGTAAGCAGATGAATCTTCCCAAGTTTTCAAAGGAAGGTTTTTGAAGAACAGACAGTACCAAGTTAAGATCCCACTGAGGTAATGGGGACTGTATCGGAATAGCCACATGACAAACTCCCTTGATAAAAGTGTGAATCAAAGAATGCGTAGCTAAAGGGCTTTGAAAAAACACAGCCAAAGCCAACACATGACCTTCAATAGAACCCAAGGCCAACCGCTGCTCAACACCTCTTTGATTGAAAGCCAATATCCTAACCACTGAAAAGGAGCGTGGATGTGCCTTAATCGGTTCACACCATGAGATGTACGATTTCCACATACAATGATAAATCTTCCTGCAGGTAGATTTTCTAGCCTTCAACAGTGTAGGAATCACTGAGTCAGAATGACCCCTATCCTTCAATACCTGGCTTTCCAAAGAGCATCAGTGACCAACCTTTTCCAGATCTGCATACCAAGACCGGCAAGGCCTCTATTCAGCACAGAAGCTTCGGCAGAAGTTTTAGCAGAGGAAACACAAACCCCTAGGAGCCACCAGTGCCAGTGCGTCTGTGGCATCGACCAGAAGATCCTGAGACCTGGCTACAAACCTCTGTACCTTCTCATTGAGCCAAGAAACTAACAGTTCTACATCAGGTGTCCCCCACCGGACACACAACAAGTGAAACACCTCCGGGTGCAGGGACCATTCCCCCTGATTTAACACCTAACGAATCAGCCTGACAGTTCCCCCCACTCCTGGCAAATGCACGGCGTAGAGGGCTGGAACAAAATTTTCTGCCCATAAGATCTCTTGGTGCCCCCTTGATTGACAAACCACGGCCGTGGCATTGTCTGATTGAATCCGAACTGGACAACCCTGCAGACGATTTGTGCAGCAAAGCTTTATCACTCTGAGTTCCAGAATATTGATCGGAAGTTTGGACTCTTTCAGAGTCCAGGTCCCCTGGACACACAGCTTTCCGAGTACAACCCCCTCCCCCTGTACAGTGATTGACAGATCGCCCACCAGAACTGAGTGGGAGTCTGCTCTTAAGAAGAGATTGTCCAGGTACCTTAGTACTGCGATCCCCTGCTGTCACAGTAATGCCAATACCGGAGCCAACACGTTGGTGAAGACCTTGGGGCGGAGGCGAGCCCAAAGGTTAACGCCACAAATTGATAATGTTCTTCTCCTAAAGCGAAGCGTAAATAGGGATGTGCAGATATGCGTCCTCGATATCGATAGAGGCCAAAAAGTCTCCTTGGTATAGGAACGCCACTAACGTGCGAATAGACTCCGTTCAAAATCTCTGTACCCGCACAAAGCGATTCAGAGCCTTGAGGTCCAGAATTGGATGCACTATCCCCTTATTTCCTAGGAACAGTAAACAGTTTTAAATATATAACCCTTGAAAGCGTTCCCGAGAGGGAACCGGCACAATCACCCTTTGCGACAGCAGATCTTGTACCACCCTTGTAGATCCCATAACCGATCTGAAGATAGACGTAAACTGGACGGGAAGAATTTGTCTGACAGTCGGGAACTGAATTTGATCTTGTACCTTGATATGAGCCGCTCTTGGGCCCATTTATCCTGAATCAAGGAGGTCCATGGTTCCGGACAGAAAACGAAGATGTCCCCCCACCCCAGATACAGGTGAGGGTGTTCCTTCATGCAGGTGGAGATTTGTAAGCAGATCTGGAGGGCCTGTTCTCGGCTTACTCGACCACGTCTTCTTGGAACCCCCAGATGACTTAAATGGCTTAGGACCTTTCTCCTACATGCCGAAGGGGCCGCTTGCGTGCTGAAAAATAAGGGCCCATCTATTACGTGGTGACTTTCCCTCAGCGGATAAAGGAACTATTCCCACCTGTGAGTCCTTTGATCAGTTCACCCAAATAAGCAGTCCCCCGTAAAGGAGATCTGATCGAGCCTTCCGCAGACCAGCTTTTTAGTCACAACATGCGTGGTTACCATTATTGCGTTTAGAACAACTCCACTGACTCGCAACAATTTTGTCACATTAGGCGGGAAAAGGGAGTAAAGCCACTTTTAGGGGATCTGTAGGCCCAAAGGGGACCGGCACCCCCCATGCTAAAAAATTTCTGCACCGATACAATCAGTGCATCCACCAGCGCCCTTGCATCCTCACCGTAGAGCACCCAAAATGTGTGGGACCCAGTAGAGTCGCTCTATGCTAAGCTCCCCCTGAGAAAACAAACAGGGGAGGTCACCGACCACAGTCCCACAAGGAGACGCCGGCTAAAGTTCCACAAAAAGACCCCTATTAGGCCTAAGGGTCGCCCACTATAAATGACATAAAAAGGACATAGCCCCCTATAAAAGGGGGAAGAGGGGGCCCGCTGTGACGCAGACACGCAGGCAGAGTACCCCCACGGCGCCCCCCGGTTCAAGGTGGCGCCAGGCAGTCCATATGTCCACCCCTCTGAGGGGGGGGGGGCATCCGCTGCTCTATCACCCCGGGCAGCAGCTCAAACAGCCTGGTCAACAGCTTGACCAGCAGCTCGGCCAGTCAGCCGCAAGTAGGCCGTAAAGCTGTGGCCCAAATTTGGGGCCCGATAAGGTCGCAAGTCTACTGTCAGCTTGATTAGCAGCTCAGTTAGGAGCTCGGACAGCCTGGCCAGTCACCCGGACAGCTTGGTCAGTCACAGACAGCCAGCTCTGTCAGCCACAAGGCATCATGCCGACGCCTCAATTTTTGGCCCGAGCCGACAGCATGAGGAATCCGCTGGTCGGCATGGTTAGGCACCTCATCTCGGTCGGCTTGGTCAGGCACTCGGTCAGCCTGGTCAGCTACCCGGACAGCCCAGAGAAGCCCGCAAAGCCGCGGACTAAATTTTCGGCCCGATCCAGCCACATGAGACCCAGAGCCACAGATGAAGAAACATCCGATCCCCCCAAGCCTATAACCACCGCAGGGAGCCCAAAAGGAGCTCCCTGCCCCAGTCACTAAACCACAGGGGGGCCGGGAACTTGCTCATAGACCCCCGTGTGCGAGACGGTCAGCAACAACCGCATCCACCCCCCCCCCCCCCCCTTACTGGGGCAAGTTGCAAAGCCAGCTCCTAACTAACGCCGGGGCCAAAAGACCACCCTGACTGTTAGATGGACTGGGGGAATTGGAAGGGAACCCGGGGGTCTGATAATCCCAAGGAGGGGCCCACATCCACCCCAAAACCGCAAGAGCTATGGGGGGACGCTACTCACCATACCAACGACAATCGGGTGGGCGCCACTCCGGACAGACTACCTCTCCACTTGGGGTGGGGGTGCTGACGGCCAAGAGGCACGCTGAGACTCAGGCCAAACCAGGTCGTGTACGTCCCGGCAAGGTGTTTCACTCGCGGGCCAGCCCCTGTCTATTGGGGCTCACTCGAGGCGAGACCTAGCACGGGGCTACAACCTGCACACGCTTGCTGGCCAGACTGGGAGACCTTAAGGATCTAGGATATTCAGTCCCCAACCCAGTCCGGCTGTTTATTCCAGTTCTTTAAGGAACATAACTAGCTAAAAAATAAAATTAACAAAAATTCCCTTTAAAATATAAACACAAGCTAAGACCGAAGTCCCAGTCGAGAACTAGGTCCTACTCCTAAACTAAGCAGACACAAACTGAATCTTATAGCAGAGTGAGTGGGTGTATGCCTTCAGGGACTGCCCCATAGGTGTGGTGAAGTTTTTCCTGCCGAGTGTCCTACTCCTGTAGGGGGCAGCATAACCCAATGGTTATTTAGAATATGGAGCTGCGTCTGTCGATGAACGACAGAGAAATAGGAATTTTGACTTACCTGTAAATTCTTTATCTTGGCGTACTGCACAGGACTTGTAATATTAGAGCATGGGTTATACGCAGACTACCTTTAAGTGATTGGACACTGGCAAAATTCTTGCTAGGGCCATCACTAGTGCACACTATATATAACTCCACCCACTATATGAAACTCCAGGTTTTCTATTTTTTTTAGCAAGCAATAAGGAGTGAACAGAGGAGTGGTATGTGTATGGTACTCCAAGATAAGGAACCTACAGGTAAGTCGAAATTCCTATTAGGTTAAATCACATGGTACAGGACTTGCATTTACAAACCATGGGAGGGGTGGGTAACAACATATCAAACTAAACTGTAAACAAGCCCACAAGAAAAACATGGGTTGAAAACGCAAAACGACAACCTGAATCACCTTACGGCCAAAGCTTGCATCAGCCTCAAGTGAATGTCTAAACATCCACCAGGGAGAATGGTTAAACAGAGTACCAAGCGGTGGCCTTAAAAATACAGGAATCCGGATACTGAAAAGCCTAAGGAGACATTAACAGCCTGGTGGAATAGGCTCCGACAGTGAAAGAAGGAACTCTGTCCCTAAGGGTGTAGGCCCCAGAGATAAGAGGTCTAAACTATCTAGCAATGGTGGAGTGAGATTCAGACCCACAGGCGGGACAAAGACTCAATGTTGCGAATAAAGAGAGCCCTGACCACATTTAGACAGACAATGTAGGGCAATTTAATTGTCAGGTGGTCCTGCAGGACAAAAAGGAAGGAAAAACTATGTCCTCATTAAGAAGAGAAGAAACCACTTTAGGTAGGAAGGGCGGTTTTGATCTCAAAACCACTTTGACCTTGTGCAAAACAAGAACAAGCTCTTCACAGGAAAAACCTGCCAACTTAAAAATTACACCTAACAGATATAATAGCTACTACGAAGGCAGAGTACACATGGGCCAAATATCGGAAAACTGGCCGACATTCGGTCAGTGTATACCGCTAACAGAAGCTAGTCCAATGACTGGCTTTTTTGTCAAAGACATGTTAGAAAACCAGCATTCGATCAGCGCTTGCAGCCAATGGCTGCAAATGCTGATCAGTGTGTTCTTGCAAGGTAAGGTGGGGAGGAGTGGTCCCATTGTCAGAACACAAAGACACAGCGCCTAACTAAAATCACTTGTGTCAGTTCAGCCCACTAGATTGAATGAAAGGAAAAAACTTTACGCGTGTACTTAGCCTAGGGTTATCCAAAAGAATAGCTCTAATTGGTTCAAAGGGAGGTCTCTGAAGTACAGAAAGCTCCAGGTTGAGATCCCAAGGTAACATAGAAGGTCGAACTGGGGGGAATTCATATAAACAACTCCCTTAAAGAGGAAGTAAACCCTCCTCTGTAACTTGTACCTATAGGTAAGCCTATAAGGCTTACCTATAGGTACAAGTCTATAAGGCTTACCTATAGGTACTGTAAATATCTCCTAAACATGTACCGTTTAGGAAATATTTACCTTACATGCAGCCAGTAACGTCACTGGCGCATGCGCTCTGAAGGAACGGCCGCTGGTGCCGTTCCTTCAGAGCCCCGTGCCGTGACCGTCTGCTTCCGCACGCGTGCGCGGGAGTGACGTCACCGCGGCTCCGGCCAATCAGATGGCCGGATGCCGCGATCCCGGAAGACGGGCGACTGGACATGTCGCTCGTCATACAGGTAAGCAGGCGGCACGGCGGGGGCTCGTTCGAAGTTAAGTATTTCATAATGAGCTAGTATGCGATGCATACTAGCTCATTATGTGTTTGTCTTTCAGGTTCCCAAAAAAAAAATTATGTGTTTACAACCTCTTTAAGTCTTGTTAAGGGATTATGAGGCAAGAGGTTTTCTGAAATAGAGACAAACCTATCCTTTCAGGACACTCATGATCCCATGGTCAGGGCCAAACTGAAGAAAGGCAAAAAAATATGATGAGGTTTTCCCAGAGACTCCACTTCCTGTCATTGTACAGGGTAAAATAAACCTTTCATGTTAGAAAGCTGAACTTTCTTGTTCTAAACAAGGTGGGGATAACAGAGTTAGAAAAACCCCCTTTAGGATTTGACATTTAACAGTCACGCCCTTAAGGCCAGCGAAGAGAAACAGGATGGTATGAGGGGGGCCTGGGCCAGTACATCTGGTCTGTCTGGATAAGGTCAAAGTAAATCTACTAAAAGTTAAAAGTAGGTTTGTGTACTACATAATTCCAGGCCAATTTAGTGTGATGAAAATCACCAGAACCCTTTCTCCTATCTCTATGGCATCAGAAGGATACTCATTGGAGAAATGCATAAACCAATTTGAATTGAGTCCAAGGAATCTCTAAAATAGGTAATCATCTAAAGTGAAGGCTAGAGGATCCCTGATCTCAGCTACCATTTTTTCAGCTTGTTGAACCTTGAGGCCAAGATGGCCACACATCTGGTTTTCTACACTTTTGACAGAGGTCTTGAAAAATATTGGTGCAGAGACCAATACCCTGGATCTAGGGATTGCCTATTTAGAAAGTCCGTCTGCCAATTGTCAGCTACTATGTGGATGGCTGAGGAAGCTGGAATTGGAGTTTTTCTTTTACAGCAGTTTAATTTCTGGTGCCCCCTTGATGGTTTATGTAGGCCATGCCTGTGGCATTGTTCAACTGTATTCTGACTGGTTGACCCTTCAGAAAGGGGGTCCAATGTTGCAGAGATAAATCAGATGGCTTTCAAAATCAGAATGTTGAGGGGAAGTATCGACTCCTGTGGGGACCAGGACAGCCAGGGAATTGCAAACTCCTCTCCAACCTGTAAAACTGGCATCAGCTGTCACCACCTTTCAGAGCATGTGAAGAATTAACTGACTTTCCCCAACTATGGCTGAGTCTCCAGGAGAATCAATACAACCCCTCCAGCCCCACTGGTAACCAAGATGTCTGGGAATTTATTTTTTATTGTCCCTGACATCTTCTTTTGTGCTGTACAGGGTACTCACTGCAGCCTTATAGAGATGTAGGGGGGAGTGTAGAAGGAACGTCCCCTTGTGTCCTTGTAGCCGGTTTCCTATTCCCTCATCCAGGGATTTCCAGACACTTTGAGGACATCTACCCTGTAGTCAGTCAAGGCATGTGCATCCCTGAGGAAGCAGAATCCTAAAATGGCCGCTGCACTGATCCCAAGCCACTTGGGATCCCAAAGAGAATGGTGGACCCAACCAGGACACTTCACATTGATGCCTCAGTTTCAGGGACCAACAACCACTGTCTTTCCAAAGATATCATTCTGTCAACACAAGGAGGGGATGACTGAGGGAAGGGAAAAAATGAATTTTTGTACTTACCGTAAAACCTTTTTATCTTTAGTTATCGACAGACGCAGCACCCGTACCTCTGCTGAGTGAATGGGGTTTTTTGTCTTCTAAAAACACTGCTTGCAACAAAACTGGCTGCTGTAGCAGAGTGTGTGGGGTTATACCTGCAGGGACAGCCCCCATAGGCATGGTAAACCCAACAGTCTAAGAAAATATGGAGCTGCGTCTGTCGATGAACGATAGAGAAACACACAAGCAGCCTTTTCTCATAAGGAGGAGGTGTAAATGAGTTAATAAATGCTAGAGGAGCTTCATGTTCCCACTAAGGGAGCACGAAAGCACCCCACTGCATTTACTCGTGACCCTGCATATCAGATACTTGACTAGTGAGAACAGGTCTATCACCTAAATACATTGGCAAAAAAACAGTGTTATGAAGTGGGCAAGGGTTTAGGAGTGCAAAAAGGTCCAATCACCTGAAGGTAGCCTGCAGACAGCACACAATATTAGGAAGGAAGATCCAGAAACTATAGGTAGAGTGTGAGCCCACCACCTAGTAAAGGCTTATGCAGTAATAACCAATTAGTCACTTACCTTTGTTTTTGCTTGGGTCTGAACTGCTGCTTGTTTGAATGGTGGGCTTTTTGTCTGTAAAATGTGCTGTAAAATTTGCATTTTGCTTTCAATATACAATGAATAATGAAAAATAACTTCTCCTTATTTTAAAATTTTTGTGCATATCCCCACCCGAAATAAAAATCAAGCCACTAAAAAACTATTTCTTACCAATATTATTTGAAGAGTCAATAATCTGCACATTTTTATCAACTCCTGAGCTTGGCATATCAGACATTAATGTGACCTCTGCACTCATTGCTTTCTTCTTAGACTTCCTTTCTTTTTGATGCCAACCATCATCATCATCATCTTCATCATCATCATCGTCGTCACTTTCACTCAAGTCATCAAAGCCAAAATATTTAATTCTATAGCTTGACTGCCCAAATGGCTTAGAACCTCCTTCCTCACTGCAGCCATCATCTTGGTCATCAAAACCAAAGAACTCCAGTTTGGCATCTTTTTTGGACTTAATATTGCCAGGACGAAATCGTGTGGTTGTTTTTGCTGTTGCAAGATCGGCTTTCTTTCTAAGCCGCCCAGCTTCCCCTAAATCTGTTGTAGGGCTTGCAGTGAACTCATCTATACCCCTTTCCATGCTATCCTGGATGGTAACATTACATACTGAGAGACAAGATGGATGCAGAACTGTAAAATCTCTAGTCCGTCCAGTGGGTTTGGTCCCACTGCTTCTGTTCACAGTGCTTGCTCTTTCTGTGGCACTGTTAGATTTGGCCATTGAAAAGCTTGAGCCATCTAAAAGTCTGTCAAAATTGGAGGAACCTTGTGAAGATTTTGTTGTCTTGTTAGATCTACAGTATGTCCTACAATTACTAAGTTTGACACCTTGTAGCACATCCTCACTAGTTTGCTCTTCTGGATTATCCATTTGTTCTTTAGCAAGCTGGCTGTCATCTTCAGCTTTAGGTTCAAAATGAATACCTTCATCCTCATCAGAAAGAAGGTTGGGAACATATGAGTTTTCTTGGGTTAGGTCATCCCAATCGTACAGCAACAGATTCTGAGAGCTTTTGTTCTGCTCATTTTGTTCTGGAGAGTCTGACCCTTTTAGAGAATCGTAATCCCAATCATGTGTCTCTGTGGCAAAACTAGAGATGAGTGACTCCACAGGTAAATTGCTGCTGTTGCAGGATTTTGTAGACAAGCCTGAAGGTAACGTGCTTGTAGATTTTTTGCTGTCATTTTCAGCCTTCTTTGGAAAATAACAATTTTTGTCTTCTGTAAAACTATGCAGATTACCTAAAACAAGGAAAAACACATAACAGATTAGAAAAACCTTAAATAATGTTTTATTTCCTTAAAGTATATGTAAACCCCATTCAAAAATATTGACCTGGGCAAATATATCTGTAGATATATATATATATATATATATATATATATATATATATATATATATATATATATATATATATATCCCTCTCTCCAAAGCCCTAAATCCTGTGTCTTTCTGCTGCGCCATTCCTCTGTTATTAGCATGATAACTTCTGACAAGTTCTCAGACACAGGAGATAAAAGCAGAGACAAAAGCAGCTGGAAATTTGTGTCAATGCAGGTGCATAGAGCTGGTCTATTCACAGCACAGCTCTGCATGTTTCTTCCTTCCTTTGTGGAGAGGTGGGGGGGGGGGGGTGCCTTTCCTTCAATTACCTGTCACACAATTCTGCTCCAAAAGAAAAATTATGATGCCAAGCATTTGACTCCTGCACTCAGATACAAGGATCCCAGTTCACTCTGATCACGGGACTCCTACTTGGCATCCTCAATGGCAAGGCCTTGCTGCCCACTACGACCTGGGTGGTCAACCAAAAGCTACAAACAAAAGAAAGGGCGCACTGGCCTAGCGCATTATCCTCAATAGAGCTTTATCATCAGATAAAAATATATCTACTCACAAACATAATTTGTAAGCTAGCATATCAGATACGAATGACAGAGTCCATCAAATTGCAGTCCACAGTCATGATAGTTAGCGGCTAACGCCTTTCGAGGCTTCGCCTCTTCATCAGAGCCAAGCCTCGAAAAGCGTTAGCCGCTAACTATCATGACTGTGGACTGCAATTTGATGAACTCTGTCATTCGAATCCGATATGCTGGCTTACAACTTATGTTTGTGAGTAGATATATTTTTATCGGATAATAATAAAGCTCTATTGAGGATAATGCGCTGGGCCGGTGCCCCCTTTCTTTGTTTTGTTTGTAGCTGTCACACAATGTATGCCAAGACTTCACAGCCAGGGCTGAAACAGAACAAAAAAATCCTAACATGATGTTCACTTTCTAAACAGTGTAGAAAGACGAAGACAGCAGATAAACAAAACTTATGTAGAGAGAGGTGTTTCATCTCTGTGTGTAATCTGAGGATGCTCTGTTCATGGAGAATATGTGAGGGTTTACAGCAACTTTGAAGCACAGTGTAAAAAACCTAAAGCTGAAACTCATTTAAATCTACTCTTCCACTGTAAGCCATTTATGCCTTCTCTTTGCACATGTTTAACAGCTTCCGGACCGCCCGCCACCCATTTACTGCAGCAGGCTGGCCCTCCTGCACGAACCTATGTAACCCTATGTCGGTTGTGCGCTTGGTGTGTGGGGGGGGGGGGGGAGCACGCCCTGCCGCGGCGCTCTCCTGCTCTCACTAGGCAGCGGGGATCCTGACACACGGGACTGGAGGCCGCGATTGCCGCCGGGCACCCACAATCGCTGCTCCGCTGAGAAAGGAGGGTCAGCTGTTGTAAACACAGCCGACCGTTCTCTCAGAAAAGATCAGAGCGCCTGTGATCCTTCTATATAGTATCACAGGTTTCTTGGGTAATTTCACAAGTCCCTCCCCCAACAATTAGAAAACACTCCCCTAGGCTCACATTTAATCCTTTGATCACCCACTAGGTTAACCCCTTCCCTGCCAATGCCACTATTACAGTAAAAGGGCATATTTTTAGCACTGATTACTGTAGTAGTGTTACTGGTCCCCCCAAAAGTGTCAAAAATGTCAGTTAGGGGTACGATCTGTCCACCGTAATGTTGCAGTCCCGCCATTACTACTATAAAAATAAATCTTTCCCCTACTTTGTAGACTTGATAACTTTTGCGCAAACCAATCAAAATACGCTTGTCACTTTTTTACCAAAAATATGTAGCAGAATACAAATTGGCCTATTAGGATGAAAAATTTTGATTTTTACATTTTTTTTGGGGAATGTTATATAACAATGTGAAAAATATTGTTTTAATTTCAGAATTATCACTCTTTTTGTTTAAATCGCAAAAAAAAAAAATGGATTTTTGATGGGACGCAGTTCCTGATGCCTATCAGTAGGGTTATACTGCCCCCTACAGGAGAAGAACACTAGACAGAAAAAAATTTCTGGCTATGCCTATGGGCAGTTCCAGAGGGTACACCCTCTCTCTTCCTGCATAGGATGTCAGTTTTTTATCAAGTGTCAGAAATAATACCAACCCAACTCAAAATAGAGGGCGGGTACTGCGTCCGTCAATTAAGAGAAAAGGGTTTTACGGTAAGTCAAAAAACGTAATTTTTGTAAAATCTTACCTGTAAAATTCCTTTCTCTGAGTCCTCCGACAGTCGCCGCCTCTTCATATTCGTCACATATGGGGTATTAGACTTTGCTCCGAAGGAGTAGCTAGGCAACAGAATATGTTAACAATAAAGCTTTTAACATATCCCACCCTCAAGGGGTGGTCCCCTCAGTCAATACCCTCCTACTTCCTGCAACCATATCTCAGTTTTAGTGGAATAGCAGTAGAGTATACAACCAAACCCCAAAAGAGGGGCGGGGGCGGCGACTGTCGGAGGACTCAGAGAAAGGAATTTTACAGGTAAGATTTTACAAAAATTCCGTTTTCTCTTACGTCCTCCGACAGTCGCCGCCTCTTCATATTCGTCACATATGGGGACGTCCCAAAGCAGTGCAAACATGAGGGGTGGGAAACGCATCCGCGCCGAAAAGGCAACGCAGTCTCCGCATCAAATAAAGGAACCTTACCAAAGGAAGGAAACCAGCTGGGCAACAGTAAAAAACAAGTGCTCAACAGGAGCAACAACCCAGGAAAAGACAAAAAACCAGGGGATACAAAAAACTATCCCAACAGCCAGGAGTCCCCAACAAGGGACCCTATGGAACAGCCGCACTAAGAACCTTGCGGCCAAAGGAAGCATCCGCCGATGCCTGAACATCTACTTTGTAGAATTTTGTGAAAGTGTGCACGGTCGACCAGGTCGCCGCCTTACACACCTGGGCTACAGAAGCCCCATGACGACAGGCCCAAGACGTACTCAAAGATCTAGTAGAGTGCGCCTTCACAGGGACAGGAGGAGCCTAAAGCCCCGTACACACGTACCGATGGTCGGCTTACAAATGTTCCTCTTTTCTCCCCGGGATGTCGGTGTCTGCTGAAAAGTGCAAAGACAGCACAAGGACAGCACAAGAATTTTGTCCGCCGACTGCAGAAGTGATGTCATGTAATGGTTAACTTTCCCTGTGTTTTCTATTTTCTGAGCATGCCCAGTCTTGCAAATCTGCGGTCTGTCGGCCGAATTGTGTACTGACAGGCGAACAATCGTCCGTTCTGGTGTCGGCATACAAATATTTTCATGTTTGCACGAAAGACTTTTGTCCGCGGATTGTGCGCAGACATCTGTCGGAGGCACCATACTAACACGCGTACAATCGGCAGATCCTTCGTCCACCGACGTTTGTATGCCGACGATCGGTACGTGTGTACGGGCCTTTACCCTGCAAAGCATAGGCCTGTTCAATGGTCTGCCTGATCCATTTGGCGATGGTAGAGGCCGAAGCCGCCATGCCCTTCCGAGGACCCTCTGGAAGAACAAACAAGGAGTCAGTCTTACGAAAAGACTCAGTCGATTTAAGGTAAACCCTTATCGCCCGAACAACATCCAGAGAATGCAATCTCACCTCCTTTGGATGTTTAGGCTTCGCGCACAGCGAAGGCAAGACAATATCCTCATTAAGATGGAATTCCGAAACTCGTTTCGGAAGAAAAGAAGGATTAGGTCGCAAGACCACCTTATCCAAATGAATAACCAGGTACGGAGACTTGCAGGACAAAGCTGCCAGCTCCGACACTCTGCGAGCCGAAGTGATCGCCACCAAAAAGGCGACCTTTTTGGACAACATAGACAACGAGATCTCCCTGATCTGTTCAAAAGGAGCACGTTGTAACACAGATAGAACGAGATTCAAGTCCCAAGGGGGCAAAGGATCCCTCCTAGGAGGAACCAGATGCCTCACAACCTGAATAAAAGTGCCAACCAAGGAGTTGGAAGCCACGGGACGTTGAAACAGAACGGCCAGCGCAGACACCTGACCCTTTATCGTAGCCAGCGCCAAACGCTGATCAACACCCGTCTGAAGAAAAGACAGCACACGGGAAACCGAGTACGTGCGGGGTGAAAACCCCCTGGACTCACACCAGGCAAAATAGGCCTTCCAAGTACGGTAATAAACCTTCCCCGAGGAAGACTTCCTAGCGTTGATCAAAGTATGAACGACCTCTGGAGAGAGACCCTTTTCCTTCAGGACCTCTGTCTCAACAGCCAGGCCGTCAAAGCCAGCGACTGTAAAGCAGGATGGTAAATCGGTCCCTGAGACAGTAGATCATCTCGAAGAGGTAGACGCCAAGGGGCGTCGACCGCCAGATTCACGAGGTCTGCGTACCAGGACCGGCGAGGCCAGTCCGGTGCCACAAGAATCACCGTGCTGCGTTCCGAGAGTAACCTGCGAAGGAACCTGGACAGCAACTGAATCGGTGGGAAAGCGTGGGAAAGGATCAGCCTGTACTGATGCCACGGGGCCACTAACGCGTCTGACGCGTCTGCCCGAGGGTCACGCGTCCTTGCCACGAACCTTCTCACCTTGTTGTTGAGACGAGACGCGAACAGGTCCACATCTGGAAGACCCCACTTCGCGCACAACATCTGGAAGACAGCCGGGTGAAGAGACCATTCCCCCTGATCCAGGGTCTGGCGACTCAGATAGTCCGCCTGCCAGTTCTCCACCCCCGGAATGTGAACTGCCGTTATCGCCGGGACATGAGTCTCGGCCCAAGACAGAATGTCGGCCACTTCTCGAGCCGCCCGGGCACTCCTGGTGCCCCCTTGGTGGTTGATGTAGGCCACCGCCGTGGCATTGTCCGTCTGCACCCGAACCAGGCAGCCCTGCAGCCGGTCCGTCCAGCGATGAAGACAGAGATTTATCGCACGTAATTCCAGAATGTTGATCGGAAGGGAAGACTCTCCCTCCGACCAAGTTCCCTGGGCAGACAGAACGCCCAGAACACCACCCCAGCCCGACAGGCTGGCATCCGTGGTGATCACCGTCCACGAGATAGGACGAAACGACTTGCCCCCGGACACCATCGGGGACTGGAGCCACCACAGAAGGTTTCTTCTGGTGCGATGACTCAACGAGATCTGAAGATCCAGAGATTGAGGTCGCCCATCCCACTTGGACAGGATCTCCGCTTGGAGACCCCGCGTGTGGAACTGGGCGAAGGGAATCGCCTCGAAGGCCGAGACCATCAATCCCAGACATCTCATGCACGTCCTTAAAGACGAGTGCGGAACGTCCCTGAGGGACCTGACTTCCTCCTGAAGAGTTCTGAGTTTGTCTTCCGGCAGGAAGACCTTCGCTTGTACCGAGTCCAGAATCATTCCCAGGTAGGGAAGACGAACCGACGGACTCAGCGTCGACTTTGGAAAATTTATCGTCCAACCAAACTCCTGTAGAGTTTGCATTGTGACAGACAGGTCCTCCTCCAGACCCTGGCTGGTCGCAGACCGAACCAGGATGTCGTCTAGATACCCCAGGACAGAAATGCCCTGGGCCCTCAACAATGCCAGAACCGGTGCAAGCACCTTGGTGAAGACCCGCGGAGCCGAGGCGAGACCAAAAGGTAACGCCACGAACTGGTAGTGATCCTCCGCAATGGCGAATCGAAGGTACCTCTGGTGACCTTCGAAAATGGGGATGTGAAGGTACGCATCCTTCAAATCGATGGAGGCCATGAATTCCCCCGGAACCAGGGCAGCCACCACCGACCGCAGGGATTCCATGCGGAACTTGCGAACCCGCACAGAGCGGTTCAGAGCCTTCAAGTCCAGAATTGGACGAACCTTGCCCTCCTTCCTGGGCACGGTGAACAGATTGGAATAAAACCCCCGAAATCTGTCCCGATGAGGCACCGGAACCACCACTCCCTGAGCCCTCAGGTCCCGCACCGCCAGGTGCAGGTCCCGCAAACGCTCTGGAGACAGTTAAAGATTTGAGGGAAAAAATCTGCTCTCCGGCCGAGAGAGAAACTCCATCTTGTAACCAGATCGAACGATTTCCTGAACCCATCTGTCCCGCACACGGGCCAACCAGGGCTGAAGAAAACCGAGCAAGCGTCCCCCCACCCCAAAACTGGGTGAGGGCGCCCCTTCAGGCCGCACTGTTATGGGCTGCAGATCCGGATTGGCCGGACTTCTGTTTACCAGACCAGGGCTTCTTCTGAGAGCCTTGACCTTTGAACGGCTTGCCCTTGTAGTGCGGCCGAAAAGGCACGAAAGGACCCCTGAGGGGGCCGAAAATTAGCATGCTTCTTCCCAGAAGCCCCCTTAGCTTTGGGGAAATGGGGCAAGAGAGTGCTCTTACCCCCGGTGATCCCCTTAATCAACACATCCAGGGACTCCCCAAAAAGGCGAGACCCATCATAAGGTAGATTGGCTAAGGTCTTACGTGAAGACTGGTCCACCGACCAACATTTTAACCAAATCAGGCGGCGAGACAACACCGCCACACTGTGCACACGTGCAGCCAACGGAACCAGGTCCAGGTCCGCATCACACAGATACATGACACCCTGGTGGATTTGATCCACCATATCCAGGGTCGCCGGTGAGGCCGAATCGGCCACTAGGACGCGCCTAAGCATCTGCGTCCAACTTGCGATCGCCTGGGCCGCCATGAGAGAAGCAGACAGAGCCTTACGCATAGAACCCGTAACAGAATAAGTATGACGGGTAAGAGACTCCAGTCTCCTATCCGTGGCGTCACGGAACACCGGGGAATCCTCTGCAGAAATCGCAGTGGCTTTGTTTAAAACCGCAATTGCGTGATCCACTGGGGGTGGCACACACCACCTTTCATCAGTGGAAGGTGAAAAAGGATAACGCAGCTTGAATCTACTTGGTGCAGCAAAAGGTTTGCGTAGATTGCGCCATTGTTCCTTAACAGCGCGCTGAAAATCATCATTGCAGGGAAAAACCTGCGGCGTCCTGCGTTTTCTCTGCGTCCCATAAGCCGCCAAGGCGGCGGGGGGACACACCTCATCCTGCAAACGCAGCGTTTGCTTTATGGAAGCAATCAACTCATCCATGATTGCAAGCTCTTCAGGCGAGCCAGGGGGAGAATTATCAACCCCCTCAACTTCAGCCTCCACCTCAGACCCTATTAGATCAAGAGAGGAGCGGGACCCCGATGAGGAGGCCCCTGCCATAACAGCCCTATCACCCTCAGAATCAGAGGAAAGAGCAACTCTGGGCCTTTTAGTAGATTGAGCAGCCACCAGCATCTGCACCTGAGCAGCAAGGCCAGCCACAATAGTGGCCAAATCCCCCCCTGGGGGGGAGACAGCGGTCCCCTGGCTTTCCACCAAGGCTGTAGGAAATTTTCCCTCCTGAGAATCCATTGCCCCTGTAATGTCAGACAACAAAGGGTTAACTGCCCCTTTTAAGCAAGCGCGGCAAGCGCAGCCCACCGCACCACACTCAGCACAATAAGACCCCCACAGGGAATATGCAAACTGAACACAGGCAATGGATAGCAAGAACAGAAGGGCAAAACCTGAGGAGACCCTCGCCGCTGCTGCTGCCTCGATCGGTGTTCCAGGAAAGAGGAAGTGATGCTGCCAGGGCGCTCTATGTAAGCCTATGGAGGCTACAAGAAAATGGCCGCCATGCATGTAAAACATGCGGCCGGAGCGGGAGTAGGCAAAATGGCGCCGTTTGGCGCCGAAACTGCCGCTCCACAGTGCAGTAAAAAACACACATTACATTCCAGTATCAGAATACATGTCAGATCGCCGCAGCGATCGCTGTACAGTGCCCAAACATGCCAAAAAACATGCCCCACAGCACACAGCTTCACACACTGATCAGCCTGACACAGACAGTGTCACACATCTCCCCCCCCCCCCCCCCCCCTTGCAGCCCACAGCATGCAGCCGAGAGATAGGGAGACAAGCAGTGTGATTAAAGGCAGGTTACACAGTCCCAGACTGACACCCCCCCAGACAGACAGGTCCCCACATAAATACACTTACCTCACATGGCGTGGGGAACCCGCACAGGCGAACAAGCCGCTGCACATTAGGCAGGGAGAGTCGCATTCAAGACGCACAAAATGGGGGTTAAGAAACCGCACAGCGTCCAGTGAGGTAGCCACCTCACCAATCATCCCTGCACCGAACAGGGATGGGTCGTTCACTGTGCCAGGAGCGTTACCTGGCTGAACGCTCGAAGGCAGACTGGGAAGCCACTGACCCACGACCTGCGATCAGGGGGATCAGCCCGAGACCCAGTCTGCATGATCCTCTTCGTCCGAAGAACTAACTAATGCTGACAAAAATAACAGCTAAGTAAAAGGTAGAGAGAAAACTCAAACAAAATTTTAAAAAGAAGAAAGTCTGGGGCAGAAAGCCCCAGCACAGAAAAAGCCAGCCACTCCTGACAAGCTAGACATTAAAACTGAGATATGGTTGCAGGAAGTAGGAGGGTATTGACTGAGGGGACCACCCCTTGAGGGTGGGATATGTTAAAAGCTTTATTGTTAACATATTCTGTTGCCTAGCTACTCCTTCGGAGCAAAGTCTAATACCCCATATGTGACGAATATGAAGAGGCGGCGACTGTCGGAGGACGTAAGAGAAATCCAGTTTTCTCCATCGTTCATTGACAGGTGCAGTCCTCTGATGTATATCTGTAGGGACGTCCCAAAGCAGTACCCAAATGAGGGGTGGGAAAAGCAGAAGAAAAAAAAAAAAAAAAAAACTATCCCCAAGGCTAAACATAGCCAACCAGACAACTCAGGACTCATCCGAACAACAAGATGAGGTCCACCTGAAAACCAAACAGGAACACCCTCAAGGAAGGCCAAGGGGCCCCCTAAACAGCAGCCTGAAAAACTTTGCGGCCAAAAGGAAGCATCTGCAAATGCCAGCACATCCACCTTATAAAATTTGGTAAAGATGTGAACAGACGACCAGGTTGCCGCCTGTAAACCTGCAGCACAGATGCCTGATGGCGAAAAGCCCAGGAAGCACTAAGCACCCTAGTAGAACGTGCCGAAACAGGGAAAGGTAGAACCTGACCCTTAATTGAATAAGCCTGCACCACCGTCTTTCAGATCCATCTGGAAATAGTCGCAGCAGATGCAGTCAGCCCTTTTCTCAGGCCCTCCGTTGAGGACCGAGAGCGAATCTGACCTACAAAAAGACTCAGTAGTCGCCAAGCACACCTTGATTGCCCGAACTATATCCAGAGTATGCAGTGCACATTCCTTAGAATGTTTGGGGTTTAGGATAAAAAGAGGGTAACACAATCTCCTCATTCAAGTGAACACTAGAAAAACCACCTTCGAAAGGAAGGACAGATCCCGACGAAGTACCACTTGTCTCCATGAAACATATAGGGAGGACAGGACAATGTCGCCAGGGCCGACACCCTGCACACAGAAGAAGTGACAGCCACCAAGAAGGCCACTTTCCATGATAAGCATGGCAGGGGAAACCCCCGAATACTTGCAAAAGGAGGTTATCGAAGAACCGACTGCACCAAATTAAGGTCCCCAGTTGGTGATGGAGGTCGCACCTGAAGTACCAAGTGTTGCACCCCCTGGAAGACGTTACGCACCAGGGAATGGGCAGCCAACGGCCTTTGGAAGAAAATTGCCAAAGCCAAACCTGACCCTTGACAGTACTCAAGACCAGCTTTTGATCAACTCCCCATTGAAAGAAAGCCAGGAACCGGGCCACCGAGTAAGAGTGAGGGGGAGCCCAAAGAGACTCACGCCACGCAACATACGACTTTCTCGTACGATGAAAAATCGACCTAGATGTCGCTCTCCCCGCTTTTAGCAGAGTGGGAATCAATGAAGCAGACAATCCCCTGTCCTTCAGCACCTGGCTTTCAACAGCCAAGCCGACAAAGCCAGTGACCGTAAAGCAGGAAGGAAGATTGGCCCTGGAGACAATAGATCCTCCCTGAGAGGAAGTCTCCAAGGAGTGTCTGCGAGTAGCCTGACCAGGTCAGCGTACAAAGCTCGGGGATGCCAGTCTGGAGCCATGAGAAAGACCGGAATCCCTTCCGCCTCAAACCTGTGAAGAAGTCTTGGCAGCAAGCTGAGAGGAGGAAAGGCAGACATCAGCCGAAACTGACCCTCTCACACAATTATGTGGGCATCATCCTTGCGCAGGTGACCATGCTAAACTTATCAATGTCGTTAATGTAGAACTTAGTATATGTTCTTGCCTACAACAGAACCCATGGTGCCACCAGAGCATCTGCCAGAGGGTCCCGGGAGCAGGCCACAAACCTCTGCACTATCTTGTAGATGCGACGCCAACAGATCCACGTCTGGAGTGCCCCAACGAAGGCACAACTGCTGTAACACCTGCGGATGTAGGGACCATTCCCCTGCATCCAAGGCCTGTCGACTGAGGTAATCCGCCTGCCAATTACCCACAACTGGAATGTGAACAGCGGAGAGAGCTGGAGCAAGGCGCTCTGCCCAACGAAGAATGCCTGTTACTTCCAAGGCCGCAAAGACACCCTTGGTGCCCCCATGGTGAATAACATAAGCCACGGTCGTGGCATAGTCTCAATTGAATGCGGCCTGGACAGCCGCAGGTACCCAGTCCAGTGAACTAGGCAAAGTCGGAGTGCTCTCAGCTCCAGAACATTGATCGGTAACCTGGATCTTCCAGGGACCATACTCCCTGAGCAGAGAACCTGCCAAGGACTCCTCCCCACCCGGACAGGCTTACATCAGTGGTACAATTGTCCAGTATAAGGAGAGGAAGGATTTCCTGCTTGGGCATCGGGGAGCGAAGCCACCAGATCAAAGACTCCCTGGTCACCTGGCTCAGCTGGATCCGAATGTTCAGAGTTTGGAATCTAGTTTCATTTGAGAAGGATTGCCTCCTGGGGCATCCTCGAGAGGGATTGAGCGAAAGGGACTGCCTCGAAAGACGACACCAACAGTCCCAGAACTTGCATGCAGATTTGAAGGGACGACCATGTGCTGGACAGAAACAACTGAACCGCAGCCTGAAGTTTGAAGAGTTTTACTAGAGGGAGAAATACTCTGACTGCGGACGAGTCCAAAGTCAGGCCCAGAGAGTCCAGTCTCATGGAGGGTACCAGGAACGACTTCTGAAGGTTCAGAACCCACTTGAGTTCTCACGTTGACTTACAAATTTGTTAGCACCGTAGGGGACTCTGCACAGAGAAGCAGATCGGCCAGGAACCCAGGACCGATACACCCCGCTAGTGGATTATTTTCCACGGCAAAAATGGAGAACCCGTTGGTGTCCTGCACATAAAAAGGTAGGCATCTCTGATGTCTACGAAGGCCAGCAATCCTCCTGATGTAGGGAAGCCACCCTCATGCAAAGTGATTCCAGGGCCATTAGGTCCAGCCTTGTTGACTGTACAGCCCTATAGAGCACCAGCAAACGATCCGGGGACAGCCGTACAGTGGACGAAAACCTTACTGGAGAAACTCGACCGAAACTTGGTCTTGCAACTGGACCGTATGACCACCTGAACCCAGCTGTCTGGGATCCAGGCCAGCCGCAGGTCCAAAAACCGGCAAGACGTCCCCCCCACCCCACATTGTCCGCAGGTGTGGAAAAAAAAAAAAAAACTTTGTTCGCCAGACCAGAGTCGCTTGGAGCCACCCGCTCATCAGCATTATGGAGAACTTACATGTGAAGGGAATGATTAGTCTTTATGAACTGTATATGGCTGTGTTTCCCCTAAACTCCTAAATGGGTTTTGGCGTCCTTACAATATGGTTGGGAGTGTTATAAGTATCCATAATAAGGTAATAGCCATACTATTACCCATGCCCTCATATGAAATATAGGGGATCGGGACAGAGTATGCCATGCTGGATTAAGGGCAGGTACGTTTATCAACCAATTTTGTCATGCTTTGAATATTGGGTGCTATCTCAACTTTATTTATGATGTTTAGCCATCCCTGCTCATAGCCTTGCTCTGTGGATGTTACATGGGGGTGGAGGTTGGTTGAACTGTTTGCCAAATTTATTTGGAATATATTACAATACAGGGCTTGACAAATTTGCCTGAAATCTAGGAGCCAGCTAAAAAAGTTAGGAGCCAGTTTTTTTTTTTTTTTTTTAAACTAACAACCAAGCTTTATTTAATAAAACGGATACTAAATTTACACATAAATACGACTAGAACCCCACTCTCCTCTATAGCGCAATTGGATGGAAACAGACTGTCTGTCTTTTTCCATCCGATGCCATCTGATCCGATCCTCCGATTACCGCTCCATAGAGGAGAATGAGGGGTCCGATCAGGTCTGTCTGAAAAACTGACAGGCGGACCCGCTCAGACAGCCCGTGTGAAAGGGGCCTTCGGCTGTATATATAATATAAACATTCTTTTTTTTTTTCAATTCTTATTAAAAAAAAAAAAATGAGATAGATATAGATATATATATATATATATATATATATATATATATATATATATATATATATATATCATTTTTTTTAATAAGAATTGAAAAAAAAAAAAAAAGAATGTTTTTATTTTTTTTTTTTAATAATTTAAAAAAAAGAAAAAATGTATTATTATTTTTTTTTTTTTTAAATTTAAAAAATAAATTAATAATAATAACCACACTCCCTGTCCACTTACCTTTAAGCAAAGGTAACTGGACAGAGAGATGAAGCCTGCAAAAACTTCCCATCTCCTTCCAAAGAGCAGATGAGAAGGAAGGCATTGAGAACATGCATTACTCCCGGCCACCACAAGAGGGCGCCAGTTCCCCTAGCCTCTCATCTAACAGAAGAAGGCCGAAAAGCCGGGGCCTCAATTTATGGAGGGCGTGGAAGTCCGTGCACTCGGGAAAGAAGGTGGGGGCGCAAAAGGGACAGGACAGCTCCTGCAGGGCCCCCCAGGCGCCAGGTCGCTAATTCTAGTCGCAAATGCGACCTGGCGCCCGGGGTTTGTCGAGGCCTGTTACAATATACAGGGCTCGACAAACCCAGGGCGCCAGGTCGCATTTGCGACTAGAATTAGAGACCTGGCGCCTGGGGTGCCCTGCAGGAGGTGTCCTGTCCCTTTTGCGCCCCCACCTCCTCCCCGAGTGCACGGACTTCCGCGCCGTCCAAAAATTGAGGCCCCGGCTTTTCGGCCTTCTTCTGTGAGTGAGAGGCTTCCAATGGGTAACTGGCGCCCTCTTGTGGTGGCCGGGAGTAATGACTTTCCACTGCCTGTTCTCAATGCAATGAGAGGGAAGTTTTTGCAGGTTTCATCTCCCTATCTAGTTACCTTTGCTTAAAGGTAAGTGGACAGGGAGTGTGGTTATTATTATTAATTTATTTCTTAAATTAAAAAAAAAAAAAAAATTTTTCTCTTTTTTTTTTAAATTAAATAAAAAAAAATGTATTTCTTTTTTTTCAATTGTTATTAAAAAAAAATCATATATATATATATATATATATATATATATATATATATATATATATATATATATATATATATATATATATATATATATATATACACACATACATACACATACATACATACACACATATCTTTTTTTTTTTCCCCTCATCGCCATGCCACAGCCGAAGGTCCCTTTCACACGGGCTGTCTGATCAGGTCCGCCTGTCAGTTTTTCAGGCAGAACTGATCGGACCCTTCATTCTCCTCTATGGAGCAGTAATCTGCCGCCATCTGATCCTGTCCGCCAAAAACAGACGGATGGTTGTTCTATTTTCTATCCATCCCGACCGTGGATCGGATCAGATGGCAGCGGATGGAAAGAGACAGTCTGTCTTCCATCCAATTGCGCTATAGAGGAGAGTGGGGTTCTAGTCGTATTTATGTGTAAATTTAGTATCCGTTTTATTAACTAAAGCTTTGTTGTAAAAAAAAAAAAAAAAAAAAACTGGCTCCTAACTTTTTTTGTTGGCTCCTAGATTTCAGGCAAATTTGTCAAGCCCTGATAATATATTACAATATATTGGCAAATCTCTTCCCTTTTACCACTTCTTTCTCCCTCCCCTCTTTTATAGATGGGGGCCATGCAGCACACTGGGCGATAAACTAGGCGATTTCTGTCTGTTCCACATCAGTTCATTCTAACTGGCCCGAGGGTACTGGACTCGACACCCCTTCCCGCTTGGTCCCTTGATTTGGCCTCCTTTGGCCCACTTGGGTGCCATAGCCTCCCTTGTGTGGCTCTCTTGGGCTACCCACGGCATCGGTTGAGTGACCAGGGTCCTGAATTTACAGCTTCATACAAATAACATTCTCTGTAACTTGGTGAGCATGAAATGCTTATATTACTATTTTTAAATGCTTTCATGATTAAAAGTATGATGTATTGTTTATGAATTATGTATCTATATCTGTCCTAATTGTTATATTTCTTCTTTGTAATAGTCCACCTGGGATGTCAAAAGTGGTCTTTGAAAAAGCTAGATTGCGAAACGCGTCACACCCGTCCCTATCTGGTTGTGACTACAACAGTTACATGTATTATGTATCATTAATCGTGTCAGATTTGGACTGTTTTAATGGTGTTTTTTGATATTTTTATTGACTATTAATAAAATGGATGCTATATTTAATTAAAAATGGATTTTTGTAAAATCTTACCGTAAAATCCTTTTCTCTTAAGCTCATTGACAGACGCAGTCCTCTTGATTAATAACACATTGGGTTATACTGCCCTCTACAGGAGTAGGACACTAGACGGAAGGAAAACGTTCTGGCCACACCTTGGGGGCAGTCCCAGAGGGTATATCCTCTCTCTCTCTGCTACAGGAAGTCAGTTATGTCACAAAGCAGTGTCAGAGAATTTAACCCAACTCAAAAAACCGAGGGGCGGGTACTGCATCTGTCAATGAGCTCAAGAGAAAAGGATTTTACAAAAATCAATTTTTCTCTGTCGCTCATTGACAGACGCAGTCCTCTTGATTAATAACACATTGGGACGTTCCAAAGCAGTGCCACAAATGAGGGGTGGGATAACAGAAACATTTAAATCTAGAAGGCCCAACCGGTGCCAACTAGAAGTCTTTAAAGGCTCATTAAACTAAAGGATGAGACTCAACTGAAAATCCAATGGAAAAAAACCCTCGAGGTAGACCCCCGGTCTCCTCAAATTGCGGCCTGCAGAACCTTGCAGCCAAAAGAGGCATCCGCCGATGCCATCACATCAACTTTATAAAATTTTGTAAAGGTATGAACCGACGACCCTTGAAGATCTCACAGGAACACTGGAGAAAAAAAGCTGCCTAATAAAAAAGTTTTCTAAAAAATCTTGCCAGGACCAAGATCCCAGCAAGGAACTTAGGTCCTTACTCCTAACTAGACAGAAAAAACTGACTTCCTGTAGCAGAGAGAGAGAGGATATACCCTCTGGGACTGCCCCTAAGGTGTGGCCAGAACGTTTTCCTTCCATCTAGTGTCCTACTCCTGTAGAGGGCAGTATAACCCAATGTGTTATTAATCAAGAGGACTGCGTCTGTCAATGAGCGACAGAGAAAATGTGTTCATTTGGAACCTAGACTCACCTAATTAGTAACCCTCCTTATCATCCCATTTATTTTACTGGGACGGCTGGGGCCCTCCTACGGCTTGTGGGTTGGACCTCACCTTGCCCATATTTTATTTATCAATTACTCTAGGGATTGGAGGGTTGCTTAATGATGGGATTTATCCAACAATTACCTTCCTCATAACTTTCACCTTACTGGAGAAACTCAATCGAAACTTGGTCTTGCAACTGGACCGTATGACCACCTGAACCCAGCTGTCTGGGATCCGGGCCAGCCTCCGGTCCAAAAACCGGCAAGACATCCCCCCCACCCGACATCCGGGTGAGGACGCACCTTCAGACTGAGTAGGCCTTGTCCGCAGGTCTGGAAGAAAAAAAAAAAAAACTTTGTTCGCCAGACGAGGGTCGCTTGGAGCCACCTGCGGAAGTCTTGAAGGACTTCGCCTCATTGACTGTTTGTGAGCCGAAAAGGAGGGACCCCATCTGCGACGAGGGTCCTTGTTAACCCGTGGAAGAAAAGTACTCTCCCCCCGTGAGACCCTTATATAATGTCATCCAGGGGCAGTGCCAGGCAGGCGATCCGCCTGAAAAGGGAGAGCCGTTAAGGTCCTCTTAGAAGATCTGCAGACCAACACTTCAGCCAAGTATATGCCGGATAACCACTGCCGAACCAAAAGTTGACCCCATAAAAAAGCCGTGTCCAGCGCGGCATCGCAAAAACAGTGCAGCCCTGCGTCAGCTGGTCCAACAGCTCCCCCAAGGCAGGAGGGACTTGCTCCTCACCAAATCACAGCGTTGAAACTCCACCCATCAGGCAATCTGAGTCTGCGTGGCAAGGGCAATCCTAACACTGTTCTCAGTGCAGACCCCGCCAGGGAGTATAGATTGCGGGTCACAGCCTCCGCCATCCTATCCCCCAGGTCCTTAAAGGACGGGGATTCCTCCACTGGAATAACGATAGTCTTATTCAGCCTGGAGACAGGTGGGTCCACCGTAGGTTGCACAGTCCACTTCGTTACCAGAGACTCCTCAAAAGGGTAATGTCCAGCATCCACTTAGACACCCCAGGGGAACGTCTCGGACGGTCCCATTCCTTAGGAGTATGCTAGCAAATTAAGCTGCTCCAGATGGCATGCAAGTGCCAAACACAACCTGCCTTAGGCGCACCAGCCACTGCGTCCTCCAAACTGCAGGGTGTCACGCACCGAAACAAGCAGTGCATCCACCTGCGCCTGTATCTTGCGTGGCGAGGGGTAGAAATGTCATACTCCGTAACCGAGGAGACAGGGCGTGAGGTAACAGACCCAGCAGGGAGCCCACGACTGCAGTGGCCGAGTCAGACTCAGAGAATCCAAGACATTAAATGAGGCAGGGGTAGGTGGAGATCGCTTCTGCGCACCTCGTCCTCTCAAGGCCACCTCCACCTGGGACTCAAATGCTTCCAGAACTGTCGTTTACTCACCGTACCAGGAACACAGGCGGGCGCCATCTCCAGACAAAACACCTCTCCACCGAAGTGGGGGGGGGGGGGCTCTGTCAGCCAATTAGGAACGCTGCGACGTAGGCCTAGACCCTGTCCTGTGCGACCTTACGAGACGTTTAACTCACGGGGCCAGTTACCATCCAGTGGGACTATGACGTGGCCGACCCAGCGAGGAGCTAAGGCCTGCATGCGCTCGCTGGCCAGCTAGGGTGACAACTGGATCTAGATTATCCAGCCCGTCGCCCAGATTCTGGATAGTCTCTTGTAGATCTCACAGGAAAAAAATCCGGAGAAAAAGGCTAGCTAATGAAAAATATCTACATAAAAAAAAACACTTATGCCAGGACCAAATATCCCAGCAAGGAACTAGGTCCTTAATCCTGACTAGGCAGTTTAAAATGGACATCCTATGCAGAGAGAGGGTGTACCCACCGGGACTGCCCATAGTCTTTGCAGAGGACACTAAGCTATGCAGTGGAATAACTTCCTTACAGAATGTCTCCAATTAACAAGCTGATATGCACTATGAGGCAAATAAGGTTTAATGTTGATAAATGTAAAGTTATGCACTTGAGGCTAAGAATATGCATGCGTCATACATAATAGGAGGAGTAGAACTGGGGGAATCCATAGCGGAGAAGGATCTGGGTGTTCTGGTAGATCCTAGGCTTAATAATAGCATGCAATGCCAAGCTGGGGTTTCCAAAGCAAGCAAAGTCCTTTCTTGTATTAACAGAGGCATGGACTCCAGAGAGTGATATCATTTTTGCCCCTGTACAGATCATTAGTAAGACCTCATCTGGAATATGCAGTTCAGTTTTTGGCACCAGTTCTTAAAAAGGATATTGGGAAACTGAAGAAAGTGCAGAGAAAGGCAACCAAACTGATAAGAGGCATGGAGGTCAGCTATGAGAAAAGATTAGAGGAACTGAATTTATTCTCTCTTGAGAAGAGATTAAGGGGGGATATAAGTAACATGAATAAATACATAAGGGGTCCATCTAGTCAACTTGGTGTTGAGTTATTCACTTTAAGGTCAACACAGAGGACAAGGGGGCACTCTTTACGTCTAGAGGAAAACAGATTTCATCTCCAAATACGGAAAGGTTTCTTCACCATTAGGAGTTGTGAAAATATGGAACAACTCCCTCCAGAGGTGGTTCTGGCCAGCTCACTAGCCTGCTTAAAAAAGGCCTGGATTCTTTCCTGGGGTGTACATAATATAACTGGGTACTAACATTTATAGGTAAAGTTGATCCAGGGAATATCTGATTGCCTCTCGGGGGATCAGGAAGTTTTTTCGTCCCCTGCTGTAGCAAATTGGATCATACTTTGCTGGGGTTTTTTCGCCTTCCTCTGGATCAACTGTGGGTATAGGATTGTATGGTTGGGTTTGCTTTACGGTTTTTTGTTTTTTATTGGTTGTGCCAGATGGCCTTGTGTCTTGTTACAACCTGACTAGGTAACTAAATAAATAAAAAAACTTGTTTATTTTCATTTGTTACAATTAGAATAAACTCAAAATTTACAAAATATTTCTGACATTTCCAAACAAAAAAAAAAAAAAAAAGTGATCAATATAGCCACCCTTCTTTTCAATAACAGTAATAAGCCTTCCATTCATGGAGTCAGTTTCTTCATCTGTTGACTATCAAATTTTTGTGCAGCAGCAACCACAGCCTGCCAAACACTGTTCAGAGAGGTTTACCTTTTTTCCTTCACTGTAAATCTCCCACTTAGGATGGGCCTACAAGTTCTCAATAGGGCTTAGGTCAGGTGAGGAAGGGGACTATGCAATTCTTTCATATTTAATGCCTTTACTGACTAGCCATGCAATGGAGTACTTTGATGCATGCAATGCAGCATTGTCCTGCATAAATACCATGGTCTTCTTGAAAGATAAAGACAAACTTTTTCCTGAACGTGCGTATAAACAAAAAGATAAAATATGCCACCACTGCAGCACCCCAGCTAAAGATAGGTTTAGGGTAGAAGGGTAATATAATTAAGTTTAGGGTAGAAGGGTAATATAATCAAGTTAGACACCCCTTCACTGTCATATAAACCATCAACCCTACCGAAGATTCTGGGGTGTGATCCTCTCGACTACCAACAGCATATAGATACACATAGGACTACAGGTCCACAAAAGTAGCCTCAACGAGGATTCACCCTGTATACAAAATTACAAACCGCTTTATTTTAAAATTTAAAAACGTAAAAAAAATATATAAAACCTCCACCTAACAGTTTAAAATGACAACAAAGTCATGACAGACAGACAGCTGCTGCAGACATACAAGCCATACATACCGTGTTTCCCCGAAAATAAGACCTGCTGTTTTTTTCCGGGAGGGCTGCAATATAAGCCCTACCCCGAAAATAAGCCCTAGTTTAGGGTTTTTAAAATCTGCTTTATTACTGTTTAATGTCCAATGTGTGTTTCTGTAATCTAATTGTGTGAAATCCCTTTGGTACAGCGCCGCTCGGCGCTCAGCTGATGTCCCTCTGCTCTCCTTCTCTTCTCATAGCTGTAGCAGTGGGGATCTCAGCCCCTCCCCTCTGCAGTGTTCAGAGGGGGTCACGGCGCTCAGTATTATTTTATACCTTAATTGTGTGAAATACCTTTGGTACAGCGCCGCTCGGCCCTTCCGTGACCTGCTCTAAGCACTGTAGAGGGGAGGGGGCTGAGATCCCCCACTGACAGCATGGAGAAGAGAAGGACAGCAATGAGATCAGCTGAGCAGCGCTGTACCGAAGCCATTTCACACAATTACGGTATTATAATATACTCAGCGCCGTGACCTGCTCTGAGGGGAGGGGCTGATATCCCCCACTGACAGCTATGAGAAGAGAAGTAGAGCAGAGGGACATCAGCTGAGCACAGAGCGGCGCTGTACTGAAGGCATTTCACACAATTACGGTATAATACTCAGCGCCGTGACTCGCTCAACACTACAGAGGGGTGGGGCTGAGATCCCCCACTGACAGCTATGAGAAGGAGAGCAGAGGGACATTAGCTGAGTGTAGAGCAGCGCTGTACTGAAGGGATTTCACACAATTAGATTACAGAAACACACATTGGACATTATAAAAAAAAACAGTCAAAGTGGATTTTAGGATTTTACAAATACTTTTAGTAGGTTCACAAGAGGATTCCTGAAAGGCAGGGAGGGAAATAAAACCTACCCCGAAAATAAGCCCTACTGCGTCTTTTGGTGCCAAAATTAACATAAGACCGAGCTTATTTTCAGGGAAAAACTGTACATATTCACACATCTAATTCTGTTCTACCTTAATGACCAGACCATTTTTTGCAATACAGCACTGAGTTGCTTTAAAATTGTGTGGCTGTGCAAAATAGATGTTTTTTTTTCCCCACATATTGATGTCTTTCCCACACAAATAGAGCTTTCTTTTGATCCTATTTGAGCGGCTTTTTTTGCTCTGTAAACCAAAAAAAAAAAAAAGAACCACAATTAAAAAAAAAAATTATATTATATATATAAATTTGGACAAGAACATTTCTGGCCATGGCCACCTGGAGTAAGGGCACACGATTCATGTAGAATTTACTTCCTGCCCTTAACTCAAGAATGCATGCAGGAGAGTGTGCTGAGCTGAGAAAACACCTCCCCCCCCCCCCTTGCCTCCTGAAGACTTCTGGGATGTAGGACATCATTTGCCTAGGCAAGAGACCAGGAAGTAAAACTGTTTTTTACATTTCTTCAGTTAACCAAGTAAATATAGAATACTTTCCTATCTATTTACTAATGCTAGCAACATAAGGATTGAAAATAATCAATGTTGATTGAGAAAGTGAAGTTCCACTTTAAACCAACTCAGATCCAGAAGATTTTACCCCCTTCATGACCAGGCCATTTTTTGCTATTTAGCACTGCACTACTTTAACTGGTAATTGCACGGTCATCCAACTCTGTACCCAAACTAAATGTTTGTCCTTTTTCTTTTCTGATTTTTTATTATATATTTGTTTATTTTTTATTTATTGCTATCTAAATGAAAAAAAAAAAAAATTATATATATATTACTATAATAAAAAAAAAGTGACTGTAGAAGTACAAATGCATTAACCACTTGCCGACCGCCGCACGACTATTTACTGCGGCATTCAGCCCCTCACAGGCAAAGCGACGTAGTACTACATCGCTAGCCTGGGAGGGTCTAGGGAGCGAGCGCGCGCCCCCGGAGCCCCCCCCCCCCCCCCCGAGTGTGTCACTTAACGATCGTCGGGGGAGAGGGAGAAAGGCAGGCGGCTGATGTAAACAAGCCGCCTGTCATTCTCCCCTGTGTAAGAACAGTGATCATACGGTTCTACTATGTAGGACCGTTGATCACTGTTCCTACATCTCAAGCCACAGCCAATCACAGTTAGGATCACGCTCCTAGGGATACACATAACCCCTCCCTCTCAAAAGTTAACCCCTTCCCTGCCAGTGTCATTATTACAGTAACAGTGCATATTTATAGCACTGATTACTGTAGAAATGTCACTGGTAACCCCAAAAGTGTCAAAAATGTCAAGTCAAGGGTCCGATCTGTCCGCCTCAATGTCGCAGTACCGCAAAAAAAAAAAAAAAAAACGCAGATCGCCGCCATTACGCATTAAAAAAAAAACAACAAAAATCTTTCCCTTTGTTAGTAAACTTTTGAGCAAACCAATCAAAATACGCTTTTCGCGATTTTATCAAACATATGTAGCATAAAACAAATTGTCCGAAAATATTAAAAAATTTAGTTTACATTTTTTTTGGGGGGGGGGGGGAAATTTCATATAAAAAATGTGAAAAATATTGTTATTTTTGCAAAATTGACGCTTTTTTTGTTTATAGCACATGATCAGAAAATCGCACAGGTGATCAAATACCACCAAAAGAAAGCTCTGTTTGTGGGGAAAAAAAAGGATATCAAATTAGTTTAGGTACAGCGTCGCACGACCGCGCAATAGTCCGTTAAAGTCATGCAGTGCCGAATCGCAAAATAGGCCCTGGTCAGGAAGGGGGTAAAATATTCCGGGGCTTAAGTGGTTAATAGTGCATTGGAAAATAAACCATAATGCTAAAAAAAAAAGTGTGCCAATGTAGAATATAAATCCATAACAAATATCCTGTTCATAAAGTGACAATGTGCTCATTAACCACTTCTGGACCAGAAGATTTTCCCCCTTAATGACCAGGCCATTTTTTGCGTTTCGGTATTGCGGTACTTTAACGGAAAATTGCGCGGCCGCTCAACGCTGTACCCAAATAAAATTGATGTATTTTTTTCCCCCCATAATTAGAGTTTTCTTTTGGTGGTATTTGATTTTTTTTTTTTTTTTTTTTTTTTTTTTTTTTTACACTATAAAAACAAAAAAAAAAAAAGTGACAATTCTGAAAAAAAAAAAAAAAAAAAAACAATTTTCACTTTCTGCTATATAACATTCCACCCAAAAAAAAAATGTAAAAATCAATTTACTAGTAATGGCGGCGATTTTTGATTTTTAGCGGGACTGCGACATTGCAGAGGACAGATCGGACCCCTAACTGACATTTTTTACACTTTTGGGGGGGACCAGTGACATTACTACAGTAATCCATGCTAAAAATATGCACTGTTACTGTACTAATGACACTGGCAGGGAAGAGGTTAACAAGGGGTTAAATGTGAGCCTAGGGGAGTGATTCTAACTGTATGGGGGTTGGGCTTGTGAAATGATCACAGAGACCTGTGATCCTACATAGAAGGATCACAGGCACTCTGTAATCATTCCAGAGAGAGTTTACAACAGCCGACCGTTCTCTCTCAGTGGGGAGCGATAGCGGGCGTCAGGCAGCAATCGGAGCCGCCTGCCCCTTGCATCGGAGTCCCCGCTGACAAGTGGGGGCGGCGCGCGCTGGCCCCTTGGCTGCAGGCGCACGACCGACATAGACCTACTTTGGTTCATGCAGGAGGGCCAGCCTGCCTCAGTAAATTGGTGGCGGGCGGTCCGGAAGTAGTTACAGTGCTCCAAATTATCTGTGACAATAGCGCTACATAAAATTCCAAAAGGTAATATATAAACAGTTGTAGTCCATATAACAACTTTAACTCCTAAAGTGACAGGTGCTTTTCAAAGTGCTCCAAAGTGATCCGTGAGAATATCCATGCTCCCCCGATGGTCCCCCACTCACTAGAGCTCAATCCCCTCAAAAGGGGTATTAGGTCTGTCAGGAAGGTGGCTCCAAGCGGATAAGCCGACTCAGGATCCACGCTCATAACACCTTTATGGCGCTTTTCCACTGCATGGAACTGTACCGGTTCGGCACGCTTTTGTGCTTTTCCACTGCTGGTACCGCATGGTATAGGGTCGGAACAGTTCGGTGCGGTATAGGTTTGCTTTTCCACTGCATGGAACTGAACGGTACGGCTCTGAAAAAACAGTACCTACTCGATTGTGGTTCCAACAGGTACCAAACTGGTACCATATCCCACAATCCTTTGCATGCAGTCACTACTAGCCACTGATTGGTCAGAGAATCCCACCCACCCCGTTGTTATCCCACCCACTTAACTTTAGTACTACTTTAATGGAAAAGCAAACCTATACCGTACCGTACCGAACCGTTCCGTCACGATACCATGCGGTACCAGCAGTGGAAAAGCAAACCGGGCCAAGCAGGGCCGAGTAGAGGTACGAGCCGATACTTGCAGTGGAAAAACAGAATTTTTGTAAAATCTTACCTGTAAAATTCCTTTCTCTGAGTCCTCCGACAGTCGCCGCCATCTTCATATTCGTCACAATGGGGTATTAGACTTTGCTCCGAAGGAGTAGCTAGGCAACAGAATATGTTAACATTAAAGCTTTTAACATATCCCACCCACAGGGGGTGGTCCCCTCAGTCAATACCCTCCTACTTCCTGCATCCATATCTCAGTTTCAGTGGAATAGCAGTAGAGTACACAATCAAACCCCAAAAGAGGGGCGGGGGCGGCAACTGTCGGAGGACTCAGAGAAAGGAATTTTACAGGTAAGATTTTACAAAAATTCAGTTTTCTCTTACGTCCTCCCACAGTCGCCGCCATCTTCATATCCGTCACAATGGGGACGTCCCAAAGCAGTGCAAACACGAGGGGTGGGAAACGCAGCCGCGCCGTAAGGCAACGCAGTCTCCACATCAAAGAAAGGAACCTTACCAAAGGAAGGAAACCAGCTGGGCAACATGAAAAAAAACTTGCTCAACAGGAGCAACAACCCAGGAAAAGCAAATAACCCAGGGATAAAAAACATATCCCAAAACGCCAGGGGTCCAAAACAAGGGACCCTAAGGAACTGCCGCACTAAGAACCTTGCGGCCAAAGGAAGCATCTGCCGATGCCTGAACATCCACTCTGTAGATATTTGTGAAAGTGTGTACGGTCGACCAGGTCGCCGCCTTACACACCTGGGCCACAGAAGCCCCATGACGACAGGCCCAAGACGTACTCAGAGATCTAGTAGAGTGCGCCTTCACAGGCATAGGGGGAACTTTTCCCTGCAAAGCATATGCCTGTTCAATGGTCTGTCTGATCCATTTGGCGATGGTAGAAGCCGACGCCGCCATGCCCTTCCGAGGACCTTCCGGAAGAACAAACAAAGAATCCGTCTTGCGAAAAGACTCAGTCGATTTAAGGTAAACCCTTATCGCCCGAACAACATCCAAAGAGTGCAACCTCACCTCCCTCGGATGTTTAGGCTTCGCGCAAAGCGAAGGCAAGACAATATCCTCATTGAGATGAAATTCCGAAACTCGCTTCGGAAAAAAAGAAGGATTAGGTCGCAAGACCACCTTATCCAAGTGAATGACCAGATACGGAGACTTGCAGGAAAAAGCCGCCAGCTCCGACACTCTGCGAGCCGAAGTGATCGCCACAAAAAGGCGACCTTTTTGGACAACATAGACAACGAGATCTCCCTGATCTGTTCAAAAGGAGCACGTTGTAACACAGATAGAACGAGATTCAAGTCCCAAGGAGGCAGAGGTTCCCTCCTAGGAGGGACCAGATGCCGCACCCCTTGAACAAAAGTGCCAACCAAGGAGTTAGAAGCCACAGGACGTTGAAAAAGAACGGCCAGCGCAGACACCTGACCCTTGATCGTAGCCAGCGCCAAACGCTGGTCGACACCCGTTTGAAGGAAGGACAACACTCGAGAAACCGAGTACGTGCGAGGTGAAAATCCCCTGGACTCACACCAGGCAAAATAGGCCTTCCAAGTACGGTAATAGACCTTCCCCGAGGAAGGCTTCCTCGCGTTGACCAAAGTGTGAATGACCTCAGGGGAGAGACCCCTATCCTTCAGGACCTCGGTCTCAACAGCCAGGCCGTCAAAGCCAGCGACTGTAAAGCAGGATGGAATATCGGCCCTTGAGACAGGAGATCGTCTCGAAGAGGTAGACGCCATGAGGTGTCGACCGCCAGATTCACGAGGTCTGCGTACCAGGACCGGCGAGGCCAGTCCGGCGCCACAAGAATCACCGTGCTGCCTTCCGAGTGCAACCTGCGAAGGAACCTGGACAGCAATTGAAACGGCGGAAACGCATACATCAGTCTGTACTGATGCCACGGGACCACCAACGCATCTGACGCGTCTGCCCGAGGATCGCGCGTCCTTGCCACGAACCTTGTTGTTCAGACGAGACGCGAACAACAGGTCCACATCTGGAAGACCCCACTTCGCGCACAACATCTGGAAGACAGCTGGGTGGAGAGACCATTCCCCCTGATCCAGGGTCTGGCGACTCAGATAGTCCGCCTGCCAGTTCTCCACCCCCGGAATGTGAACTGCCATTATCGCCGGGACATGAGTCTCGGCCCAAGACAGAATGTCGGCCACTTCCCGAGCCGCTCGGGCACTCCTGGTGCCCCCTTGGTGGTTGATGTAGGCCACCGCCGTGGCATTGTCCGTCTGCACCCGAACCGGACAGCCCTGCAGCCTGTCCGTCCAGCGACGAAGGCAGAGATTTATCGCACGCAATTCCAGAATGTTGATCGGAAGGGAGGACTCCCCCTCCGACCAAGTCCCCTGGGCGGACAGAACGCCCAGAACACCACCCCAGCCCGACAGGCTGGCATCCGTGGTGATCACTGTCCATGAGATAGGACGAAAGGACTTGCCCCCCGATACCATCTGGGACTGGAGCCACCACAGAAGATCCCTTCTGGTGCGATGGCTCAACGAGATCTGAAGATCCAGAGATTGAGGTCGCCCGTACCACCTGGACAGGACCTCCGCTTGGAGACCCCGCGTGTGAAACTGGGCGAAGGGAATCGCCTCGAAGGCCGAGACCATCAATCCCAGACATCTCATGCTCGTCCGCAGAGACGAGTGCGGAACGTCCCTGAGGGACCTGACTTCCTCCTGAAGAGTCCTGAGTTTGTCTTCCGGCAGGAAGACCTTCGCCTGGACCGAGTCCAGGATCATTCCCAGGTAGGGAAGACGAACCGACGGACTCAGCGTCGACTTTGGAAAATTTATCGTCCAACCAAACTCCTGCAGAGTTTGCATCGTGACGGACAGGTCCTTTTCCAGACCCTAGCTGGTCGCAGACCGAACCAGAATGTCGTCCAGATACCCCAGGACAGAGATGCCCTGGGCTCTCAACAAAGCCAGAACGGGTGCAAGCACCTTGGTGAAAACCCGTGGAGCCGAGGCGAGACCAAAAGGTATAGCCACGAATTGGTAATGATCCTCCGCAATGGCGAATTCGAAGGTACCTCTGGTGACCCTCGAAAATCGGGATGTGAAGGTACGCATCCTTCAAATCGATGGAGGCCATGAATTCCCCCGGAACCAGGGCAGCCACCACCGACCGCAGGGATTCCATGCGGAACTTGCGAACCCGCACAAAGCGGTTCAGAGCCTTCAAGTCCAGAATTGGACGAACCTTGCCCTCCTTCCTGGGCACGGTGAACAGATTTGAATAAAACCCCCGAAATCTGTCCCGATGAGGCACCAGAACCACCACTCCCTGAGCCCTCCGGTCCTGCACCGCTAAGTGCAGATCCCGCAAACGCTCCGGAGACAGTTGAAGATTTGAGGGAAAGAATCTGCTCTCCGGCCGAGAGAGAAACTCGATCTCGAACGATTTCCTGAACCCACCGGTCCCGAGCAAGCATCCCCCCACCCCAGAACTGGGTGAGGGCGCCCCTTCAGGCCGCATTGTTATGGGCAGCGGGTCCGGACTGATCGGACTTCTGTTTTACCAGACCACGGCTTCTTTTGGGAGCCTTGACCCTTGAACGGTTTGCCCTTGTAGTGCGACCGAAAGGCACGAAAGGACCCCTGAGGAGGCCGAAAATTAGTATGCTTCTTACCAGGAGCCCCCTTAGCCTTGGGAAAGTGGGGCAAGAGAGTGCTCTTACTGCCCGTGATCCCCTTTATCAACGTATCCAAGGATTCCCCAAAAAGGCGAGATCCATCATAAGGCAGATTGGCTAAGGTCTTGCGCGAAGATTGGTCCACAGACCAACACTTCAACCAAACCAGGCAGCGAGACAACACCGCCACGCTTTGTACACGTGCAGCCAACGGCACCAAATCCAAGTCCGCATCACACAGATACATGACACCCTGATGGATTTGATCCACCAAATCTAATGTCGCCGGTGAGGCCGAATCAGCCACTAGGACGCGCCTAAGCACCTGCGTCCAACTTGCGACAGCCTGGGCTGCCATAAGAGAGGCAAACAGAGCTTTCAGCATCGAACCCGTAACAGAATAAGTATGACGGGCAAGAGACTCCATTCTCCTATCCGTGGCATCTCGGAACACCGGAGTATCCTCTGCAGGAATCGCAGTGGATTTATTCAAAACCGCAATCGCGTGATCCACTGGGGGTGGCAGGCGTGAAAGGATAACGCAGCCTGAACCTACTTGGCACAGCAAAAGGTTTGCTTAAATTGTGCCATTGTTCCTTAACAGCGCGCTGAAAATCATCAGTGCAGGGAAAGACCTGCGATGTCTTGCGTCTTTTCTGCGTCCCATAAGCTGCCAGGTCAGCAGGAGGACACAGTTCATACTGCAAACGCAGCGTTTGTTTTATAGAAGCAACCAATTCATCCATGATTGCAAGCTCTTCAGGCGAGCCAGGGGGAGAATTAACCCCTTCAACCTCAGCCTCCACCTCGGACCCCACGAGATCCAGGGAGGAACGGGACCCCGACAAGGAGACCCCAGCCATAGCAGCCCCATCACCATCACCCTCAGAATCAGAGGAAATAGAAACTCTGGGTCTTTTAGTGGATTGAGCAGCCACCAGCATCTGCACCTGAGCAGCAAGGTTAGCCACCACTTCGGCTAAATCCCCCCTGGGGGGGAAACAGCAGTCCCCTGGCTTCCCACCAAGGTGACAGGAAATTTGCCCTCCTGAGAATCCATTGCCCCAAAAAAATATGCCGGAGAATAAAGGGTTAATTGCCCCTTTAACAAGCGTGGCGAGCGCAGCCCACCGCACACACACAAGCACAGTGAGACCCCCACAGGGATAAAACTGAACACAGGCAATGGATATAGGAAGAACAGAAGGATAAAACCTGAAGAGACCACTGCTGCTGCTGCCTCGATCGGTGCACCCAGGAAAGAGGAAGTGATGAAATCAGGGCGCTCTATTAAAGCCTATGGAAGGCTACAAGAAAATGGCCGCCCGCAGTGCAAACATGCGGCCGGAGCAAGCGCAGTCAAAATGGCGCCAAACCGCCGCTCCCCCACCACTGTGAGAACCGCAGTATACACTACACATGTCAAAAAACATGGCGGATCGCCGCAGCGATCGCTGTATTGTGCCCAAACATGACAAAAACATGCCCCACAGCACACAGCCTGTCACACCTTCCACAGTCTGACACAGACAGTGCCACACAGCCCCCCCCTTGCAGCCCACAGCGTGCAGCCAGAGCGATAGGGAGCTAAACAGTGTGAACAGAGGCAGGTTACACAGTCCCAGACTGACACCCCCCCAACAGACATGTCCCCACATAGATACACTTACCTCCTAATGGCGTGGGGGACCCGCACAGGCGAACAAGCCGCTGCACATGAGGCAGGGAGAGTCGCATCCAGGACGCACAAAATCGGGGTTAAGAAACCGCACAGCGTCCAGTGAGGTAGCCACCTCACCAATCATCCCTGCACCGAACAGGGATGGGTCGTTCACTGTGCCAGGAGCGTTACCTGGCTGAACGCTCGATGGCAGGCTGGGAAGCCACTGACCCACAACCTGCGACCAGGGGGATCAGCCCGAGACCCAGCCCGCACGAATCCTCTTCATCAGAAGAACTAACTAATGCTGACAAAAAGAACAGCTAAGTAAAGAGAGAAAAAACTCAAAACAAAAAATCAAAAAAGAAAAGAAAGGCTGAGGCAAAATGCCCCAGCATAGAGAGATCCAGCTACTCCTGACAAGCTAGACATTGAGATATGGATGCAGGAAGTAGGAGGGTATTGACTGAGGGGACCACCCCCTGTGGGTGGGATATGTTAAAAGCTTTAATGTTAACATATTCTGTTGCCTAGCTACTCCTTCGGAGCAAAGTCTAATACCCCATTGTGACGAATATGAAGATGGCGGCGACTGTCGGAGGACGTAAGAGAAAGTGCCATTAGTTCCCCTTTCCAATTTGCAGGCAATTCAGCGTTGGTAGTAAAAAGCAGGAAATCCGGGTTTCTTGCGTTCCAAGGCCCTTAACTGGAAGTAGCAAAGTGATACAAAGACGCTTGTGGCTCTGGTGAGTGGGGGATCATCAGGGGAGCACGACTAGCGGATATCACAGATCACTATGGAGCACTTCGAAGAGCACCTGTCACTTTATGAGTTGAAGTTGTTATGTGGACTAGAACTGTTTATATATTACCTCTGGAATTTTATGTAGCGCTTAGTGGAGTAGCACTATCGTCACAGATAATTTGGAGCACTTTAATGAGCACATTGGTTATGAATTCATATTGTACATTGGCACAAGTTTTTTTAGCATTATGGTTTATTTTCCAGTGCACTATTCATGCACCATTTATATTTATACAGTCACTTTTTTATTATAGTATACATACACAAACAATTTTTTTTACATACATTGTTTATATTAGATTTTTAACAATTTCAGCATCAGTGAAAGGTGGAATAATATACTATTAGAAAATTAGACCACCTAACATATACACCTTCAGTGATTAACTATCCAATTCTCTCTATAAATTTATAATAATTATATATATTTAGCAGCACCATACCCATTAATTATTTTTACATTTTCATACTTCCCTTTTAGGGCAACTACATTTTTTTTAGTCTTTTCGTTTATTTAGCAAAAAATAAAAAAACCCAGTGGTGATTAAATATCACAAAAAGAAAGCTCCATTCTGTCAATAAATGTGTGATAGCGCTGAAAGCTGTAGATTGGCCTGGGCAGGAAGGGGGGGAGCCCAGTAGGCAAGTGGTTAAGATGCCGGCGCCTGGACATAAAAATCGGATCAGGGGAGGACATCAATAAATCCTGGGACAGGTAGGGGGTGTGTCGGGTAAGTAAAAATGTCCAAATTGGGCCCAAAGTGTCAATATTTTGTGTGGCCACCATTATTTTCCAGCACTGCCTTAACCCTCTTGGGCATGGAGTTCACCAGAGCTTTACAGGTTGCCACTGGAGTCCTCTCCCACTCCTCCATGACGACATCATGGAGCTGGTGGATGTTAGAGACCTTGCGCTCCTCCACCTTCCGTTTGAGGATGCCCCACAGATGCTCAATAGTGTTTAGGTCTGGAGACATGCTTGGCCAGTCCATCACCTTTACCCTCAGCTTCGTTAGCAAGGCAGTGGTAGTCTTGGAGGTGGGTTTGGGGTTGTTATGTTGGAATACCCAGTATCTAAAGCGAGGGGGGATCATGCTCTGCTCCAGTATGTCTCAGTACATGTTGGCATTCATAGTTTCCTCAATGAACTGAACTTAAGCTCTCCAGGCCCCGCAGCACTCATGCAGCCCCAGACCATGACACTCCCACCACCATGCTTGACTGTAGGCAAGACACACTTGTCTTAAGACTCCTGGTTGCCGCCACACAGGCTTGACACCATCTGAACCAAATAAGTTTATCTTGGTCTCATCAGACCACAGGACATGGTTCCAGTAATCCATGTCCTTAGTCTGCTTGTCTTCAGCAAACTGTTTGTGGGCTTTCTTGTGCATCAACTTTAGAAGAGGCTTCCTTCTGGGATGACAGCCATGCAGACCAATTTGATGCAGTGTGCGGCGTATGGTCTAAGCACTGACAGGCTAACCCCCCCCCCACCCCCCACCCCTTCAACATCTGCAGCAATGTTGGCAGCACTCATGCATCTATTTCCCAAAGACAACCTCTGGATATGACGCTAAGCACGTGCACTCAACTTCTTTGGTCGACCATGGCGAGGCCTGTTCTGAGTGGAACCTGTCCTGTTGAACCGCTATATGGTCTTGGCCACCGTGCTGCAGCTCAGTTTCAGGGTCTTGGCAATCTTCTTATAGCCTGGGCCATCTTTATGTAGAGCAACAATTATTTTTTTCAGATCCTCAGAGAGTTCTTTGCCATGAGGTGTCATGTTTAACTTCCAAAGTAACAAGTATGACAGAGTGAGAGCGATAACACCAAATTTAACACACCTGCTCCCCATTCACACCTGAGACCTTGTAACACTAAGGAGTTACATGACACCGGAGAGGGGAAAATGGCTAATTGGGCCCAATTTGGACATTTTAACTAAGGGGTGTACTCGCTTTTGTTGCCATCAGTTTAAACATTAATGGCTGTGTGTTATTTTGAGGGGACAGCAAATTTACACTGTTATACAAGCTGTACACGCACTACTTTACATTGTAGCAAAGTGTCATTTCTATGGTGTTGTCATATGAAAAGATATAATAAAATATTTACAAAAATTTGAGGGGTGTACTCACTTTTGTTGGATACTGTACATACTTCCATTGTAATTGAAAAATGTCCACACCTGTAATTCACCATTCCTAGACTCAACAAGCAAGGGAGGCCTTTTACTTTTCCCAGAGTTGGGCTTTCAAGAAGTAGAGCCAAAGTGCTTTTGGTGCGACTTCTACCGTAGGTCACAGGAGTGCACTTCGTTCAGCACTCCTGTCACCCAGATTCAGCTGACAGAGGGCTAAAGTCTGCTGTTGGCTGACGTCACTCAGCCAGTACAGACTCTGGAGGGATCCAGCCTAAGGTCAGGATCCACCCAGATGCCTGACCGGCAGCTGGCTCAGCCTCTCAGTGCGCTAAAGCGCCCCACTTCACTTTTAACATGATCTCTTCAATTGACCTTTGTCAATTAAACTATGACTATCATATCAATCAGTGACTAAAAAGATTGCAAGCTCATAAGGTAACTGCATTCACTTAAGTACATGTTCTTTGATAAAGTACCATAGATCTTCATTCTGCTCATTCATGTGGGAAAATAGATTTGCATCTCCAAAGAGAAGATAACCCCCCCCCCCCCCCCCCCATAAGTCCCAAACACATCTGGAGGAAGACAAATATAACAGCTGTAAGAGGAGGAGAAATATATAGGGTAAGTACCTGTGATGGTTTTCTTCGGGGAGCTATGCAGCCGTTTACCATCCTCTATGACCTTGTTAGCATTTTTTTCTTTTAGTCCATGCAAAGTGCTATCAAAAGAAAACCTGCAAGACACGGTGGTTTCAGCGGAAATTGCATGGTCCGTCTTACTGTTTTCTTCAAATAAAGGGGCCGAGTTTTCAGAAACGGAGACCCCCAAATGATCTAGAGGCTGCTGGCTTGCACTCTTGGGCTGTGCAATATTTTTCGACGATACTGGCTTTGACTCGTCATCACTATCAAATCCAAATGGATCGTCTGTAGGGTCATCATCATCAATTTTAGGCTTTTTATTGGTATCTGGGACATCTTGTTTGTGATTCTGCCTCTTCTGACCTACTTTGGCCACAAATGTGGTCTCACCCCACTTTGTACTAAGAGTGGTTCGTTTATTGGAGAAAACTTCATCAAATTTGGAGTTTCCATTTCCACCTTTGCGGCTGTATGTTTTCCCAAATCTGGACGTCATGTCGAAGCCCGTTTCATATTCTCTGCAAGGACATAAAACATTGGATTTATTATTAAACACAGCATTGCCACGGTTGTATTTTTTAGGCTGGAGGTGCCATGCAAGTATTTCTTTTTTTTTCTATGCATTATGTTTGAAATAATCTTTAGCAAATTTGTGTCTATCCTTTACTACCATTTCTTGTTTCAGGTTTAGTAGAGCTGCACGATTAATAGTAAAAAAAAAAAAAAAAAAAAAAGTTGCAATCTTGATTTACCCCCCCCCCCCTCACGAACTCAAAACTGCATTTTCTCGATTCATACAGAGCAGAGTTGTTCTCTGCTCACTAAGAGTCGGTTCACACTATGGCGACACGGCTCTGTACTACTTCGGGGGCGACTTGTGAAGTCCCGTGCACCGCGACTTCGGCGCGACTTGCACGGACTTCATATAATGAATGTCCAGAGATGTATAGTAACGAAGTAGAACTACTTAAGTACTGTACTTAAGTACCGAAATGCGGTATCTGTACTTTCCTAGAGTAGAATTTTTTTCTCCTACTTCTACTTTACTACATTTTTTCGATGATTTCGATACTTCTACTCCGATTTTTTTTTTTTTGTGCTGCATAGTTACTCATTACCACTGCCAGAACAGTAGATGGCAGGTTTCATAAAGCTCAAAAAAATGTGTATAATGTCATTTGTAAATCAGCGCATACGAAAATAAAGGCTGTGTATAATAAAAGCTGCTATACCAAATCTTTCCAATAAAAAGAAAATATGAAACAAACAAATAAATGGTGCTACAGCACTTAAAGTGCATCAAGAAACTACTAACAAACACAGGTTAATCATTTGAATAAATCATTTGAAATAATAAAAAACAATATGATGTTCAAACTTTTGACTTCTTTCTTTAATAACTACATAACACAGTACTTGTACTTTTACTTTCAGTACTTGAGTAGAATTTTTTTTTCAAAACTACTGGTACTTTTTACTTTTAGTACTCAAGTAGCAAATTTTTTGAAAAAACTACTTGCAATACTTAAAGAGGTTGTAAACTCATTTAAAAAAAATTTTTTTTTTTTACAACCTGCAAGAGAAAAACATAATGAGCTAGTATGCTTCGCATACTAGCTCATTATGAAATACTTACCTTAGAACGAGCCCCCGCCGTGCCGCTCTCTTACCTGTATGACGGGCGACATGACATGTCGCCCGTCTTCCGGGATCGCGGCATCCGGTCATCTGATTGGCCGGAGCCGCGGTGACGTCACTCCCGCGCACGCGCACGGGAGCCGACGGTCACGGCACGGGGCTCTGAAGGAACGGCACGATCAGCCGTTCCTTCAGAGCGCATGCGCCAGTGACGTCACTGGCTGCATTAAAGGTAAATATCTCCTAAACGGTGTAAGTTTAGGAGATATTTACAGTACCTATAGGTAAGCCTTATCATAGGCTTACCTATAGGTACAACTTCCTGAGGAGGGTTTACTTCCTCTTTAAGTAAAAAAAATGTTGAATACTTTAGTACTTCTACTTAAGTAACTTTTTCTGCGAGCACTTCCACTTCTACTCAAGTCACTTTTTGATCGAGCACTTGTACTTTTACTCAAGTAGAAATTTCGAGTACTTTATACAAGTCTGTGAATGTCTATGCAAGTCGCTCCGAGGTCGCCCCGAAGTAGTACAGGACCCTTTTTCTAAGTCGGAGCGACTTGTGTCGCTCCTATTAGAACGGGTCCTGTAGCAGTCAATGGACCGCGACTTGTCAGGCTGACAAGTCGCCTGACAAGTCGCGCTGGTGTTGAGTGCCGGATCACACTTATGCGATGCGGGAAGGCTGCGAATTCGCAGCCTGTTCCCGCATCGCAAACGCACCCATGGCAGTTCACACTGCCATATGCGATACGCTGGGGGTGTCAATGAGATGTTAACGACACCCCCAGTTTGATCGCATATCGCAGTGCGATCTTTACAGTTCGCAGAGGATCGGATCGCACAAGTGTGAACCACTGTGCGATCCGATCCTGATGCGGCTGAAAAAAAAGGGTCCTGTGCGACTTTTGTGCGGATGCAGTGCGAATTTAGCCATACAAAGTGTATGGCTGAATTCGCACCGCACAGCCGATCGCATGTAATGAAGGAGCAGTGCGCTCCGATATTACATGCGATCGCCACACTCGCAAGAGTGTGAACCGGCGCTGAATCGAGTCTAAAAGTTTAACATTGTTAAGAGCCAGTTCACACTGAGGTGATCCGACTTGCCGTGGGCGACCTGTGAAGTCGCAGTGCACAGCGCGCACCGCGACCTCGGAGCGGCATGCACGGACTTCATATCATTGAAGTCAATGCAGGTCGCCCCGAAGTAGTACAGGACCCTTTTTCTAAGTCGGAGCGACTTGTGTCGCTCCTATTACAACGGGTGGTCCTGTGCTAATCTATGGCAGGCGCCCCAGTGTAGGCTGCTAGATAACTATAAACAGAATGCTTTACAATGTATCATTTTGCTCTTTTAGATCAAGAGAATGAGCCTCTTAAAGATCTAGGCCTTGTTCACACCTAAGCATTTTTCAGCTCGGAAAATGCTCATTACTAAAGTCTCAAAAACAACCAAAAAGCAAAATCCTATTCATTTTAATGGCCCCTGTTCACATCTGAACATTTTGTCGCCTGAAGCAAAACACCTGAAGCTCAAAAAAGTACATGAGCTTTATTATAGGCAGATTACAAGCAAACCCCCCAAAAAAACACCTGAAAAACGATACGCTCAGGTGTGAATGGAGCCTAAGCTTTTTTCTGACACTTGTTGCTAACGATTTAAAAAACAGTACTTTTTGGTAGAAAATTACTTAAAACCCCACAAACATCATATTTATTTACACACATACACATTTTTAGCAGAGACCCTAGAGAATAAAATGGCAATCATTGCAATCTTTTGTCAATGTATTTGCACAGAAGTCTTTCAAACAGTTTTTTCAAGGAAAAAATACACTTTAAAGAATTAAAAAAAAGAAAACTCAACAGTAAAGTTAGCCCATTTTTTTGTATAATGTAAAAGATGATGTTACGCCGAAAGCAAAAAAAAAAATGGGATTCTTATTTTATCCAGAATCATGCAGCTCTGTTTAGGTTTTCCTGGTTTGGGATAGCTACATGACACACATTCATTTTGATATTCACCAGGAAAATGGTATTCGGTATATATGATATGTAACATAACTCTAGACAAAGCATTCTTAAAGAGGTTGTAAACCCACTTTGTTTACACTTACCTATAGGTGCTATAAATATCTCCTAAACTTGCACCGTTTAGGAGATATTTACACTGCATGCAGCTCATGACGTCATCAGTGTATGCGCTCTGAAGTAACGGCCACCCGTGCCGTTCCTTCAGATTCCAGAGCCGTGAACAGCGGCTCCCGCGCGCATGCGCGGGAGTGATGAAATCGCGCCCCTGGCCAACCAGATGGCCGGAGGGCGAGATCCAGGAAGCAGGACGGCCGAACATGTCGGCCATCCTGTCAGCACTGAGGGGGCTTAGTTTTTAGGTAAGTACTTCATAATGAGCTAGTATGCGATGCATACTAGCTCATTATGCCTTTGTCTTTACATTATTTTTTTTTTAAGCCGGTTTACTTCCTCTTTAAAGTGTCAACTTGTAGAGGACTTTTATCCCCTGCCTTATTAACCCCATTAAAGTCTTCGCAGTGACACACAGCCTCACGTTGAAGATTGTCACTGTCCAGTATTGCACCTACCATTTATCACCATCTTCATTCATTCCAATGGAAAGAGGGCACTCTGGAGTTTAATGTTCTATTGGAACAGATAGAGATTTTGGTTCAAATGCAAACCACAGTGAAGATCTCGGAAGACAGGGGAAAGGAAATGTGCAACTAGTCAGGGGGTCATAAAGAAGGATATTTGACCCAGGCAAAAACTAACTCTAATCCTACTCCATGCCACATTCTAAGACCAGCGCATAAGCCTGCCATTAGGATAAGTGGAACCCTCATATACCTCCTAAATTTCAGTGCATTTTTACCTGCGGGTGGTAAAACTTGTTATAGCACCTGCGCCGCCTCCCCCCCTTACCACTCACACCCGTGTGGCAGCAGGCAGGAAATCTTTCTGCCCATCACAATTATACAACAGTGCAGCCATGAGGGGCTCTGCCTACACTTCCGCATCATTCAGTTTCCTGTAAATGAAAAGACTACAAGTAACGTCAGCCACTGCAGATGATGGCTTGTAGTTCTCAATGAACTGTGAGGGCACTGGTGGGCTACGTCGCAGGTCACTGAACTTTATGCTCAGAAGTAAATGCCCTCCCTTATCAAAGATAAATGAAAACAGCAATCCTGAGTCTGCAGGAGCCGGACACAGCACCTGTGACCTGCTGACCGCGGGTTCAACACTCTGTGGGCCTCATGCACACTGGAGGTTATCAAAACGCCAGTAAAAAGCTGTACCTGTAGGAGTTTTTCAGCTTTTTTGCAGTAGCGGTTTTCTAGCTTTTTTTATCAAAACTATACACCCGCAAAATCTTATGGCTCAAAAAAACGTTGATAAATGCCAAATAGCCACATTTTTCAACTTTTATCAGTTAGTGTTACAGCTGGAAAAACTCCTTTTCAAACCCACTAGTTTTGTGTTTTCTTTCCAGCCAGAAAACGCCCCTGCCAAAAACTGCTGATAACAGCCTATGTGTGCATGGACACATAGGATAACATGCTGGGGAGTTTACTGGCTGCAGAAAAAAAAAACATCTGAAGCCAATAACAGCAGCTGTAATAATGTCCAGTGTGCATGAGGCCTTACAAAGAAAAAAAGCATATTTTACCTACCAAAAAAGTGCATTTATCATTTTTTTCCAAATGGTAAACTTAGCCTTTAATGGCATGATATCAGTAGGAGAACAACATGAGCACGAGTAGTATGTTACCCTGCTGCTGCTCCTTTAAGCTGGTCATGCACTAGGAGTTTTTTCCAAAATATCTTATATATTATTATTATTATAATATCTTATTATTTAACTCTAATTGTTAATAGGTCCAACCAGAGTTGGTTTTCGTCCGCAGTGACAAGAAAGTTTGAAGAGGCAGGATGTGAAGAGGCAGGATGAAAAATTTAACTCAAATTGAACAAACAGCAACAAAAAAAAAAAAAGAAAGTGTGTGTTAAACCTGTTTACGACCGCCCACCGCAGATGTACTGCGGCAGGCAGCTGCTCCCAGGCAAATCGCAGTACATGTACGGCGCTCGCTCTCTAGGGGGCGAACGCGCGCCACCGGCCACTCGTCAGCGGGGAAGCGGATGCGTGTCAGGTGGCTCCGATTGCCGCCTGACACCCCCGATCGTTCCCCGCTGAGAGAGAAGGACGGGCAGCTGTTCTAAACACAGCCGACTGTTCTCCCTGGGATGATCACAGAGCTCATGTGATCCTGCTATATAAGATCACATGTCTCTATGGTCATCTCAGAAGCCACGCCCCCCCCCACAGTTAGACTCACTCCCCATAGGCTCACATTTAACCCCTTGATCACCCACAGGGTTAACCCCTTCCCTGCCAATGGCATTATTTTTAGCAATGATTACTGTAGTACTCACTGGTACCCCCAAAAGTGTCAAAAATGTCAGTCAGGGGTCTGATCTGTCCGCCGCAATGTCACAGTAAAAAAAAAAAACACACCACAATAAAAATGACAAATCTTTCCCATAGTTAGAAGGCGCGATAACTTTTGCGCAAACCAATCAAAATACGCTTATTGCAGGTTTTTTTTAACAAAACCATGTAGCAGAAAAACTGACAAATTGTTAAATTTCGATTTTTTTTTGGGGGGGGAATGTCATATAGCAGAATGTGAAAAATATTTTTTTTCAAAATTGTTGCTTTTTTTTTTTTTTTGTTTATAGCGCAAAAAATATAAAAATCGCACAGGTGATCAAATACCACCAAAAGAAAGCTCCATTTGTGGGAAAAAAAGGACGTAAATTTAATTTGGGTACAGCGCCGCACGACCGCACGTTTGTTAAAGTAATGCAGTGTCGTATGACAAAATAGGGCCTGGTCAGGAAGGGGGTAAAATCTTCGGGGCTGAAGTGAAGGAAAGTTTGTTCACTCCGAAATCAAACCTTAAAAGCTGTTTTTTCTGTTTTTGTTTCAGAACACTTACCAAGTTGTCAAATCAACTGATGAGAATTTTCATACATTCATTTAAAATCTACCAGTGTATGGTCAGCTTCCCCCTTTAGGCACAGGCCAAAGGCAATTTGAGGGCAAGTTGACAAGTTTTTTATTGAGCAATGCTGCTTCGGCATAGGTCTACGACCTTTCTGTTTAATCTAGCAGAGTGTGTGAATTACAAAACCAGCTGCACAAAATTGCTAAGATGAATGATAATTCTGTATTCGGTTGCTTTTCTAGAGTCCATCTTTAAATACTGGCTTAAAAAACAAAAAACCCACGCAATACTATTTAAAGTATCTAAACCACAAACCAAAAATGTAATTTATTGCAGCTTACTAGTCTTACGTGTGGTGGTTGCATTTGTTTCCTTTATCAAGCCAAAACAGTTCTCACAGTTCAATGATTACTCGAAGGCAGTAAGGGCAAACTTCGGTAACCCAGATGTTTTAGAACTACATTTCCCATGATGCTCATGCACTCTGCAGTGTAGCTGAGCATTATGGGAAATCTAGTTCCAAAACATCTGGGGTGCTAAGGCTCCCCATCACTGCTCTAAGGCAAGGTCTAAGATCTGCTAAAAACCTAGAAATTTACTTCAAAAGCGTATCCAAACCCCGAAAAATGAATTTGATTGCAGTTTGCCAATCTTTTATCAAAATGTTTTCCTTATTACCCTGTGTCACTTACAGACTTGCTTTTATATGGGGACAAGACAAACTCACTGTATTGTCTTCTATGGAAGAGCAGCACAGTCCCCCTGGAACAGGACTACAGAATATGTCCCCCACTATAGTTCATAGAGATAGCTGGGTACAAAGCAAGTGATAAGAGTGCAGCAAAACACGCAAGTATGTTTTTGCACTTCTTTAATATATATAAAAAAAAAAAAAAACACACAACCAGGAAGCACTAAGCACCCAAGTAGAATGAGCCTTAACACGAAAGGTGGAATCTGACCCTTAATTGAATAAGACTGCACCACTGTGCCTGATCCACCTGGAAATAGACGCAGCAGACACAGGCAGCCCTTTCTTTGGGCCATCCGTGAGTACAAAGAGCGAATCTGACTTCCGAAAATACTCAGTCGCCAAATACACCCTGATTGCCCGAACCACATCCAGGAGTATGCAGTGCAAATTCCTTAGGATGTTTTGATTTAGGACACAAGGAGGGTAACACAATGTCCTCATTTAAGTGAAAACTGGAAACCACCTTCGGAAGGAAGGACGGATCTGGACGAAGTACCACCTTATCCCTGTGAACCACCAGATAAGGGAGGACAGGACAACGCTGCCAGTTCCAACACCCTGCAAGCAAAAGTAAAAGGAACCAAGAAGGCTACCTTCTGGGATAAGGTAAGCAGGTGTATCTCCCAAACACTTTCAAAAAGGAGGTTTCTGAAGAACGAACGGGTCCCAAGGTAGCAACGGAGGTACCAAGCGTCGCACCCCCTAGATGAAGTTACGTACCAGAGAATGGATGGCTAATGGCCTTTGGAAGAAATTGCCAAGGCCGAGACCTGACCCTTGAAAATACTCAATGCCAACTTTTGATCATCTCCCCGTTGAAGAAAAGCCAAGATCCGAGCCACCGAGTAAGAGCGAGGGGGGAGCCCCAAGAGACTCACACAACCTAATATACGACTTCCACGTACAATGATAGATCTTGCTAGAAGTCGTTTTCCTCGCTTTAAGCAGAGTAGGAATTACTGAACAGACAAACCCCTGTCCTTCAGCACCTGGCTTTCAAAAGCCAAGCCGTCAAAGTTAGCGACCGTAAAGCAGCATGGAAGATTGGCCCTGGAGAGACAATAGATCCTCCCTGAGAGGATGTCTCCAAGGAGCGTCTGCTACTAGCCTGACCAGGTTAGCCTACCAAGCTTGGCGAGGCCAGTCAGGAGCCACAAGAATGACCGGAATCCCTTCCGCCTCGATCCTGTGAAGAAGTCTTGGCAGCAACTTGAGAAGAGGAAAGACATACATCAACGGATACTGACCCCACGGGGCCACCAGCGCGTCTGCATCTGCTGAAACACCTCCAGATGGAGAGACCATTCCCCTGCAACCAAGGCCAGCTGAAGTAATGCGCCTGCCAATTTTTCACTTGTGGAATGTGAACAGCAAAGAGAGCTGGAACAAAGCGTTCTGCCCATCGAAGGATGCCTGCCACTTCCAAGGCCGCAAGAACACCAAGGACACTTTTGGTGCCCCCTTGGTGATTGACATAAGCCACGCCCGTGGCATTGTCCGATTGAATACACACTGGACAACCCTGCAGGTGTTCAGTGCAGTGGCCTAGGCAAAGCCTGATCGCTCTCAACTCCAGAACATGGATTGGCAACCTGGAATCTTCCAAGTACCAGACTCCTTGAGAAGACAACCTGCCGAGAACCCCTCCCCACCTGGACAGACTGGCATCTGTGGTGACAATTGTCCAATATAGAGGGAGGAAGGATTTCCCTAGCTTGAGCATCAGGGACCGAAGCCACCATATCAGGGACTCCCTGGTCACCTGGATCCGATTGTCCAGGGAATTTGGATTCTTGTTCCATTTGAGAAGGATTTCCTTCGGGAGGATCCTGATGTGAAAATGAGCGGAGGCGACTGCCTCGAAGGACGACACCATCAGTCCCAGAACGCTCATACAGGTCCGAAGGGACGACCATTTGCTGGACAGCAATAGCTGAACCACAATCTGGAGTTTTTCCGGAGGAAGAAACACCCTGGCTAAGGACGAGTCTAAAGTCAGGCCAAGATAGTCCAGTCTCAAGGAAGGGACGAAGGACGACTTCTGAAGGTTTTAAGTCCACCCGAACACCTCCAGAGTTCTCATGGTAATTTCCAAATTTGTTTCCAGCACCATGGGAGACTCCGCACGTAGAAGCAGATCGGCCAGGTAACCCAGGACAGATATCCCCCGCTGTCACAACAGCGCCAGAACCAGAGCCAACACCTTTGTGTAGACGTGAGGAGCAGAGGCAAGACCAAAGGGTAATGCCACAAACTGATAGTAATCCTCTTCCCACGGGAAAACAGAGAAAACATTGGTGTCTTGCACATATTGGGATGTGAAGGAAGGCATCCTTGATGTCTATGGAACCCACGAAATCCCCCTGATATAGGGAAGCCACCACCGTGTGAACTGATTCCATCTTAAATTTTTGACCTCGCACGAAGCAATTCAGTGCCTTTAGTTTCAGAATTGGACGCACCTTGCCTTCCTTCCTGAGTACTGTGAACAGGTTTGAATAAAAGCCCTGAAAATGTTCCGCACACAGAACTGGAACTATTACTCTCTGTTGTACCAGGTCCTGTACAGTCCCAAAGACAGCCTGTAAGCGATCTAGGGACAGTCGCACATTAGAAGGGAAAAACGGACGGATCGAAACTCGATTTTGTAACCAGACCATATGATCTCTGGAACCCATTTGTCTTGTATAAACTGTACAACTGAATTCTTTAGCTCTTGTTAAATAGGAGTCAGTACACACTTGCCATCATTTAAAGTGCCTCTGATTAACCCCAAATATATTTCAGCTGTTCTAGTGGGTCTTTTGAAAAATTTTCCTAGCCGCATACTACAGAAGAAGCCATGGTCCACAGAGAGCTTCCAAATCATCAGAGGGATCTCACTGTTAAAAGCTATCAGTCAGGAGAAGAGTACAAAAGAATTTCCAAGGCATTAGATATACCTTGGGACACAATGAAGACAGTTATCACCAAGTGGAGAAAATATGGCACAACAGTGACATTACCAAGAACTGGACGTCCCTCCAAAATTGATAAGACAACTGGTCAGGGAGGCTGCCAAGAGGCCTACAGCAACATTAAACGAGCTGCAGAAATATCTGGCAAGTAGTGGCTGTGTGGTGAATGTGACAACAATCTCCCGTATTCTTCATACATCTGGGCTATGGGGTAGAGTGGCAAGACGGTCTGATGAAACCAAGGTTGAACTTTTTGGGCATATTTCCAAAAGATGTCTGGCGCAAAAACACTGCCCATCACCAAAAGAACACCATACCCACAGTAAAGCATGCTGGTAGCAGCATCATGCTTTGGGGCTGTTGCTCCAGTTCCAAATACCAGTCAATATTGGCACAAAACCTTCAGGCTTCAGCTACAAAGCTGAACAGGAGGAGGAACTTCAAATTTCAGCATGACAACGAGCCAAAGCATACATCCAAATCAATGAATGGCTTCATCAGAAAAGTCTTATCAGGTGTATCCAGCAGCATCAACAAGCCATCGCTCGGTGTGCAGTGTTCTGTTTGTGCCCCTCCCCTACGTGTGACGACACAGGGACCTTGTGTCTTCCTCAGGCGGGTGTGAGGAAGACACGAGGTCCCTGTGTTATCACGCGTAAGGGGAGGGGCACGGATGGAACAGCTGATTTCAGGCTGACAGTTACTTCACCACCACAATAATTTAACATGATGCGAATTGCAGATTAGTGCACTCATAGCACCTTCTAAATGTGAGTAGTTTACTGCGTTTTTTTTATAAATACATTTTTAAGGTTTTCAGCACTATCGAGTTCTCTTCCTTTCATGTATGTTACCAACACTGTATACCAGAAAGAGTGATACCCTATAGAGGATCTCCACCTAGGGGGATTGAACAGATTTATCCAAGCTTAGGAAGACATTAAGCGCTTTACAACCAAGTTTAATCTAAAAAACGCATGTATTAAGGTGAGGACCCAATCACAAGGGGGTGCACATTTAGGGAGCTATTTTCACTGAGGCAACTGTTTTGTTTTGTGTTTTTTTAATCATTTTCTGTCTTTATTAGCTTATTTAGCAAAGAATAAAAAACCTAGTGGTGACTAAAAAACTACCCAAAGAAAGCTTTGTGTGGAAAAATAAAAGAGAATTTCTATTGTGGCAGGGCGGCCCTCCAGCACGAAATCACGTACCTGTACGTCATTTTTTTTTTCCAGGTCTAGAATGCTTTTGGAGTAAAAATATAGTTTTCTACACTAAACAAAATTATTAAAAAAGCAACACTTTTGTTTTTGCCCCCATTTTTCATGAGCTAAACTCAAAGATCTAAGACTTTTCTATGTACACAAAAGGCCTATTTCTCTCAAATATTGTTCACAAATCTGTCTAAATCTGTGTTAGTGAGCACTTCTTTGCCAAGATAAATCCATCCACCTCACATGTGTGGCATATCAAGATGCTGATTAGACAGCATGATTTCTGCCTAAGGCCCCTTTTACACAGGCGGACCGTTCAGATCCGCCTGTTAGTTTTTTTGGCGGATCTGAACGGTCCCCCCATGCATTCCTATGGGGCGGAGACATGTCCGATGACATCCGTCCCGATCTGTCAAATCTGGACGGATGGAAACCCTATTTTCCATCCATCCAGCGGATCGGATTGGATGGGATCAGATGAGAACGGACAGACGGTCCGTTCCCATCCAATTTCCCCCATAGAGATGCATGGGGAACCGACAGCTGTGTCTCCGCACACAGCGCGGAGACACAGCTGTCATCCTCCTGCTCAGCGGGGGATCGACGGCTCGATCCCCCACTGAGAAAAACGTAATCCATCCGACGGACGGATAGTGTTAAAGGGGCCTTAGGCTGACCACAATAAAATGCCACTCGAAGGCCTCTTTCACACGGCCATTCAGTTTTTTGTTCCGCTCCGGTGCTTCTTTTTTTTTTTCCACGGAGCGGATGACACTTGTGTCATCCGCTCCATATGTCCGCATATCATTGCATCCGTTTACGGATGATATACGGACATAATGTATGTCTATGGGCATTGCGAATGACACCGCTGACATCCGATTTTGCATCTGTTCCGTTTTTCTTAACGGAACAAAAATAGGGTTCTGTTCCGTTCCAAAAAAAGGAACAGAACTGAAAGGACGAAAATCGGATGTCAGCGGGTGGTCATCCGCAATGCCATTGACATACATTATGTCCGTATATCATCCGCAAAAAAATAGGATATACGGACATGCGGAACGCCCATGTGAAAGGGCCCTAAAATGTGCAGTTTTATCACACAGCACAATGCCACAGATGAGATGAGGGGGGGGGGTTAGTACCGCGCTTCAAGGGTGATGGGTAGCACAAAGTGGCTCGGTAATAAATAATAAATACATTGATAAATAATTCCACTGTTTTCTAATGTGTTAATTAAATAATTAAATATAGTAAAATAAATCATATACTGTAATCATAAAATAAAGTGCTGATATTGGTGAATGTGTGAAATCATATATAAATCTGTATCATAAAAACCATATACAATATTTTCTATAGATAATAAACAAATGCATAATCAATTATCAACAAAGGTGCTTATAGTGATTCCGCATACGAGTAAAATTCAATAAAGTTGATAATCATGTGCCAATAAAGTGCTCTGTGCAAATTAGTGACTAATAATTAATTATATTTCTCAATGTATAACAAATGTGTTTAGATGCCTGTATGCATCCAATAGTGCTCAAATGTCCCATACAATATTAATAACGTGAATCTTCCTCTCCTGTGTATAAAAATAACTTCTTCCACTTCTATATTTTGTGCAAAAAGGTTCTCTTCGGGGCTCATCACCTCTAGGTGTGCTAAATGCTCACGTCCGGGCCTCAGGTAATGTGCCTTTAAGATCTATTAAGGCATCCACTTCTTCTCCTCTCCTCCTCTGAATATATGGAATAGGTAAAGGGGATGGTGGTGTGCTCCTCCTTGCAGGGATCCAATTATGGGTTCACTGGTAGTACCACGGATCTCGAAATAAGGGGGCCAATATAGTATAGTATTGCCAAACAATTTTATTCAAAAAAATGTAGCCACTCACATATAAAACCGCTACTGTGCGTCGTATCTGCCGTAGGGCTGTCACGACTCGTCGACTACAAAAAATCGTCGACGTGCGGAAAATGCGTCGACGCGTCAACGTGTGACGTCACACGCCCCCGGCCGGCCGCCGCGCCGCTTGAAGCATTGCCGGCCGGGTGAAATTCCCCCGCCGGGCTCCGTCGGAGACGAGAGGTGAGTGCTGACCGTCTCCAGCACCCCTGTACTGCCACAACACACATTCGCATCCTCCCCCAGCTACTTAAACATGTCACATTTGCGGCGCTACACCGGCTTGTAATGGCCTGTACTAGGTGGGAGGGCTTACTGGGGGGTCTGCACTGGAAGGGGGGCTTACTAAGTGGTCTGTACAGTACAGACCATTTAGTAAGCCCCCCTCCCAGTACAGACCCCCCAGTAAGCCCTCCCACCTAGTACAGACCCCTTAGTAAGCCCCCCTTCCAGTACAGACCCCCCAGTAAGCCCTCCCACCTAGTACAGTCTGTACTAGGTGGGAGGGCTTACTGAGGGGTCTGCACAGGGAGGGGGGCTTACTAAGGGGTCTGTACTAGTGTACTGGGAGGGGGGCTTACTAAGTGGTCTGTACAGTACAGACCACTTAGTAAGCCCCCCTTCCAGTACAGACCCCTCAGTAAGCCCTCCCACCTAGTACAGACCCCTTAGTAAGCCCCCCTCCCACCTAGTACAGACCCCTTAGTAAGCCCCCCCTCCCAGTGCAGACCCCTCAGTAAGCCCTCCCACCCAGTACATACTGTACTAGGTGGGAGGGCTTACTGAGGGGTCTGCACTGGGAGGGGGGCTTACTAAGGGGTCTGTACTGGGAGGGGGGCTTACTAAGGGGTCTGCACTGGGAGGGGGGCTTACTGAGGGGTCTGCACTGGGAGGGGGGCTTACTAAGGGGTCTGTACTGGAAGGGGGGCTTACTAAGTGGTCTGTACAGTACAGACCACTTAGTAAGCCCCCCTTCCAGTACAGACCCCTCAGTAAGCCCTCCCACCTAGTACAGACCCCTTAGTAAGCCCCCCCCTCCCAGTGCAGACCCCTCAGTAAGCCCTCCCACCCAGTACATACTGTACTAGGTGGGAGGGCTTACTGGGGGGTCTGCACTGGGAGGGGGGCTTACTAAGTGGTCTGTACTGGGTGGGAGGGCTTACTGAGGGGTCTGTACTGGGAGGGGGGTTTAGTAAGTGGTCTGTACTAGGTGGGAGGGCTTACTGAGGGGTCTGTACTGGGAGGGGGGGCTTAGTAAGTGGTCTGTACTAGATGGGAGGGCTTACTGAGGGGTCTGTACTGGGAGGGGGGTTTAGTAAGTGGTCTGAACTAGGTGGGAGGGCTTACTGAGGGGTCTGTACTGGGAGGGGGGCTTAGCAAGTGGTCTGTACTAGATGGGAGGGCTTACTGAGGGGTCTGTACGGGGAGGGGGGCTTACTAAGTGGTCTGTACTGGGTGGGAGGGCTTACTGTGGGGGGCTGTACTGGGAGGGGGGCTTACTGAGGGGTCTGTAGTGGGAGGGGGGCTTACTGAGGGGTCTGTATTAATTACAGGATTAATTAGCTAATCAAAAAGACTAAATTAAGCAAAAAAACAAAAAATTTAAATAATCGTTAGATTAGTCGACTAATCGTAGAAATAATCGATAGATTAGTCGACAGACAAATTAATCGTTAGTTGCAGCCCTAATCTGCCGCAGGACTAATCCTTCCCGTCCTCCCCAATGTCACTTCCAATATTTTCTGCCCTACGCGTTAGGTCACAACCACACGTGACTTCTTCAGGGGAAGAAGTAGTCACATGTGGTCGTGACATAACGCGTAGGGCAGAGCACCCGAAGTGACATTGGAGGACGGGAAGGATTAGTCCTGCGGCAGATAGACGCACAGTAGCGGTTTTATATGGGAGTGGCTAAATTTTTTCGAATAAAATATCACACCTCGACTAATCTTCCATCAGCTCATTCCCTACTGTTACAACCTCTTGTACCACCTGCCCCACCCTATTAGATTGTAAGCTTTTGTGAGCAGGGCCCTCTTAATCCTCTTGTATTTTATTGTATTGTAACTGTATTGTCTCCCTCAAACATTGTAAATCGCTGCGTAAACTGCTGACGCTATAGAAATCCTGAATAATAATAATAATAATAATAATAATAAAGTCACTAATTTGCACAGAGCACTTTATTGGCACATGATTATCAACTTTGTAGAATTTTACTCATATGCGGAATCACCATAAGCACCTTTGTTGATATTTGGTTATGCATTTGTTTATTATCTATAGAAAATATTGTATATGGTTTTTATGATACAGATTTATATATGATTTCACACATTCACCAATATCAGCACTTTATTTTATGATTACCGTATATACTCGAGTATATACGCCAAGTTTTTTTAGCACATTTTTTGTGCTGAAAACGTCCCCCTCGGCTTATACTCGAGTCAAAAAAAAAAAAAAAAAGTTCCCGGCCGCTCCGATGTGTTTAAGATTTAAAAATGGCGCCGCCCGGCGTATACATGTCACCGCGCATGCGCCGCCACCACTCGGGACAGGCCGGGAATAGCCGAACGTATACCAGCTTTCCCGAGCGGCGGCACGTGCGCAATGACGTGTCGGCGCCGGGCGGCGCCATTGTTAAAATGAAGGCACCTCTGGAAGAGGTAACTGAAACAGCCGCACTAATATGCCCGCAACCCCGCATTCTCCTGTACCATGCCAGCCACCCTGCATTCTCCTGTACCCTGCATTCTCCTGTACCATGCCAGCCACCCTGCATTCTCCTGTACCATGCCCGCCACCCTGCATTCTCCTGTACCATGCCCGCCACCCTGCATTCTCACCCTAGGCTTATACTCGAGTCAATCATTTTTCCCATCTTTTTGTGGTAAAAGTAGGGGCCTCGGCTTATACTCGAGTATATAGGGTATATGATTTATTTTACTATATTTAATTGACACATTAGAAAACAGTGGATTTATCAATGTATTTATTTATTATTATTTATTACTGAGCCACTTTATACTACCCATCACCCTTGAAGCCTCCCCCCCTCCCTCCCCCTTATCTCATTTTTGTAACTGTGTGGTTAACAGCAACAGTACTGGCAGCATTGAGGGTACATATACTCATTCACCTCATAGGACAGCACGAGAATCACACCCATATATACAATGCCACAGATGTCACAAGTTGTGGGAGCGTGCAATTGGCATGCTGACTGCAGGAATGTCCACCAGAGCTGTTGCCCGTTAACCTCCCTGGCGGTCTGATTATGTCAGGATTTCTGTGCTAAAAGCAGTACACTTTTAAATTTTAAAACTCACCTTCCCCTGCGATCCCCTGCCGTCCTCCCACTGTGTCCCGGCCAATGCCATCACCTGTCTTCCGGTTCTCTTCCCTGCCAGCGTTTCAACGCAGGGGGGTGGAACCGGCAGCAATTTAGAAATTGTAAATACACTAAATGAAATGATGCAAAGCTGTGATCCTAATGGATTACACTGTATCATGCCATTTCACCACAGGATTGCACCTGGTGACTTTTCCAGTGCCCTGCCTGTGCTTTTCCAGTTCTTTGTGCCAGGAAAATTTTGAACGACCATGGCGTCCAAAAAGCCTTCTTTTTGCGCAAAAGCGCTTTTAGACGAACTGGAAAACAGCGACAGCAAAACGGAGTTACTTGAAGAACTGAGCGATAGCGATTCGTGGGAAAATTCATCATCGGGTACGGAAAGTGACGACAGCGAAGATTCTGATTTCTCTTTCTGGCACATCGCTCCGTTGGAAATTCTGAAGAATCATTTGATATACTTCCCAAATTCCACAAGCTATGTGCCAGAAAGAGACATCAGAATCGTCGCTGTCGTCACTTTCCATACCTGACAAATTTTCCCACTAATCGCTATCGCCCAGTTCTTCATGTAACTCCGTTTCGCTGTCGTTTTCCAGTTCGTCTAAAAGCGCTTTTAGGCAAAAAGAACACTTTTTGGACGCCATGGTCGTTCAAAATTTTCCAGTTACAAAGCACTGGAAAAGCACAGGCAGGGCACTGGAAAAGTCACCAGGTGAAATCCTGTGGTGAAATGGCATGATACAGTGTAATCTGTTCACAGCTTTGTATCATGTCATTTGTGTATTTACACTTTTGAATTTGCCGCCAGTTTCATCTCCCTGCGTCGCAACGCTCACAGGGAAGGGAACCGGAAGGCATGTGCCGGCAATCAGCTGTGCACAGAGAGGGGAGAGACTGAGGACGAGGAGTACGGCGGGGGAGCGCAGAGAAATCCCGAGTGTGGCTCGGGGTTACCGCTTTTGGTACTGAAAGTTAACCCCGAGCCACATTTGGGAATGCCGCTGAGGTGGTTAATTGAATGTTCATTTCTCTACCGTAAGCCGTCTCCAAAGGCGTTTCAGAGAATTTGGCAGTACATCCAGCAGGCCTCACAACTGCAGACCATGTGTACCCAACCCAGCCAAGGACCTCTACATCCAGCATCTTCACCTCCAAGATCGTCTGAGACCGGCCACCCAGACAGCTTCCGCAACAATCGGTTTGCATAACCAAAGAATTTCTGCACAAACTGTCAGAAACCATCTCAGGGAAGCTCATCTGCATGCTCGATGTCCTCATCGGAGTCTCAACCTGACTGCAGTTTATCATCGTAACAGACTGGAGAGGTCAAATTCTCATATTTCATGGCGTCTGGCACTGTGGAGAGGTGTTCTCTTCACAAATGAATCCCGATTTTCACTGTACAGGGCAGATGGCAGACAGCGTGTATGGCATCGTGTGGGTGAGCAGTTTGCTGATGTCAACGTTGTGGATCGAGTGGCCCATGGTGGCAGCAGGGTTATGGATAACTAACACCAGTGCATTTTATTGATGGCATTTTGAATGCACAGAGATACCGTGACAAGATCCTGAGGCCTATTGTTGTGCCATTCAACCACGACCATCACCTCATGTTGCAGGATGATAATGCACGGCCCCATGTTGCAAGGATCTGTACACAATTCCTGGAAGCTGAAAACATCCCAGTTCTTGCATGGCCAGCATACTCACTGGACAGGTCAGCCATTGAGCACGTTTGGGATGCTTTGGATCGGCGTATACGACAGCGCGTTCCAGGTCCTGCCAATATCCAGCAACTTCGCACAGCCATTGAAGAGGGGTAGACCAATATTCCACAGGCCACAATCAACAACCTGATCAACTTTATGCGAAGGAGATGTGTTGCACTGCTTGAGGCAACCGGATACTGAATGGTTTTCAGACACCCCCCCCCCCCCCCCCTGCACGTTTTAGAGTGGCCTTTATTGTGGCCAACCTAAGGCACACCTGAGCAATAATCATGATGTCTAAATCAGGTGGGTGAATTAGCTCAGCAAAGCAGAAGTGCTCACTAACAAAAAACTAACAGATTTAGACAGATTTGTGAATATTTGAGAGAAATAGGCTTTTTGTGTACATAGAAAAAAAAAAAAAAAAAGTCTTAGATCTTTGAGTTTAGCTCATGCAAAATTGGGGAAAAAACAAGTGTTTAGTTTATAATTTTGCTCAGTGTATTTAAGATACATTATTATTTAGTTTATTCAGCATGAACTGGAGCTTAGTTATGTAGCATGAGGCTAATGAGTTTGTTAAATTCATTAAATGAACCAAAGCTCTGCAAGTTAAGATAGCATGCACTGCACTGATGCATTCACACAATTTCACAGTAACCATGAGATAAAAACAAAGTGCAGGAATAGTCCTTTATCCCATTGTTTTGCAAATCTATGTACACTACAAATTGAATGATTGAATCAGTTCTGATATTGCTGTTTTACTAACCTGACAGTTTAATTATTCTAAATAGGAAACTTTCATTTTGTTTGCAGATATTAAAGATCCTAACTACCAGCAAGAATAAGTCCTTACATTTAAAGAGCACCTGTCATTTCAGACCCATCATGGCAGCGCCTGTTTGAAGGCATCCACACACCTGCTGCCGCCACGTCCCTCACCTTGTTGTGTCACTTCTGCATCACCAGCCATCCCATTAAAGCGGAGTTTCGGCCACGGGGGTGAAATTTAGCTAAAAATACCCCCGGGACAGTCAGGGATAGTACATTCCACAATGGATAGCCTCTGTACTGTCCCGGGTTGCACTTACCTTTTAGAAGACTTACCTTGAAAATTTCTTCTCCAGCGCTGCCATCTCGGATGTGGGCAGCTGAAGCCAGCGCGATCCTCTTCTGCGTCCTCTTCTCCCAGAATGCGCCTGCACCGGCCCCGCTCGTCACTTCGGTGCGGGCGCGTCATCCCTCCACAGCTTCTGGGCATGCCCAGAAGCTGTTTAGCAGGGAATGAGGCGCCGCACTGGAAGCGACGAGCGGGGCCGGGGCAGGCGCATTGATTCCTGGGAGCGATGACGTTCAGCTCCCAGGAATCAATGCAAAGAGGAAGTGACGGCGCGGGCCGCGGCCGCAGAGGGAGGAAGTGGAAGAAAGGGGAGTATATTTTTCTTCAATAACAAGGTAAGTAAACAAAAAAAAAAAAATCGTAACTATCCATTTCTTTTTCAGGTGACCAAGAGCAAGCGGATGGCCCAAAATCGATTATGTCGATTTTGTGGCCGGAACTCCGCTTTAAAGTGAATGGGATTGTCGGCAAGTAAATAGCACGTCAGTGGAGCCGCTGCAGATCAGAGAGGACGGTTGCTCTTTAAAAATTATGATTTCAATCGAGTTGACTCAAATCAAGCCTTTTTACTAGCAATTTAAATCAAATCCACCCTGGTCTAAATTAATAAAGAAATCGAGTTTTTCCATTTTTTATTTGATATATTTTATAGCGGAAAATATTGTTTTTGTTAACCACTTGCCGACTGCCTAACGCCGATCTACGTCGGCAGTCAGCCCCTCACAGGCAAAGCGACGTAGGTCTACGTCGCTAGCCTGTGAGGGTCTAGGGAGCGAGCGCGCGCCGCCGGAGGCGCGCTCCCGCACCCCCACGCGCGTGTGACCGGCGGACCCAATGTCGGCCGGTCACTCTGCGATCGTCGGGGAGAGGAAGAAAGTCAGGCGGCTTGTGTAAACAAGCTGCCTGTCATTCTCCCCTGTGTATGAAGGATGATCATACGGTTCTACTATGTAGAACCGTTGATCACTGTTCATACATCTGAAGCCACAGCCAATCACAGTAGAAAGCACACCCCTAGGGACACACACAGCCCCTCCCTTTCAAAAAAAGTTAACCCCTTCACTGCCAGTGTATTTTTACAGTAACAGTGCATATGTATAGCACTGATTACTGTAGAAATGTCACTGGTAACCCCAAAAGTGTCAAAAATGTCAGTCAAGGGTCGCAATGTCGCAGTACCTCAAAAAAAACGCAGATCGCCGCCATTACGCGTTAAAAAAAAAAAAAAAATCTTTCCCTTTGTTAGTAAACGCGATAACTTTTGACCAAACCAATCAAAATATGCTTTTTGCGATTTTTTTTACCAAACATATGTAGCATAAAACAAATTGGCCGAATGTTAAAAAAATTTTGATTTTTACATTTTTTTGGGGGGAATTTCATATAAAAAAAATGTGAAAATATTGCTATTTTTGCAAAATTTACGCTCTTTTTTTGTTTATAGAGCATGATCAAAAAATCGCACAGGTGATCAAATACCACCAAAAGAAGGCTCTGTTTGTGGGAAAAGAAGGACGCCAAATTCGTTTAGATACAGCGCCGCACGACCGCGCAATTGTCCGTTAAAGTCACACAATGCCGAATCGCAAAATACCCCCTGGTCAGGAAGGGGGTAAAATCTTCCGGGGCTTAAGTGGTTAAGAGCACAAAAAAAAACCCAAAAAGGTGAATAAATACCACCAAAAGAAAGCGCTATTTGGTGGGGGGGGGACGACAATTTTATTTGGGTACAGCGTAGCACGACCGCACAATTGTCAATTCAAGTAACGCAAAAAATGCCCTGGTCACGAAGGGGGGGGGGGGGGTAAATCTTCCCGGGCTGAAGTGGTTGAGACTGAAATTCTACTTTAGAAACCCACGGTTAGACATTAGGGAACTAAGGGACCCCTGAAATCTTTCAGAGGAGGAATATCTGTCAACAAACATATTGCTACAAAACATGTTTGCATCAAACTTGGAAATCATTTTACCGACAGCTAGTCAAAACACATTCCAATAAAAAAAACAAGCACCGCCTACATTTGATATCACATATAAAAACACATTACATGCACAAAGACACCAACTGTGTGACCTATATGGCAATATCTCCTGTAAGTTTCTCATATGTGTACGCACATGTAATGCTTCGGAGGTACAATTTTTTTATTTGACACTTAGAGCTCTTTTCACACTTTCAGGGTCTGCCAGTGGATTTATCTGCCCAGCATGGGATCTGTCCGCTGATACCCGCTAAGCAGGCAGATGACAAGTCCTCTATGCAGTGAAGACGGAGCTCACTTCTCAATGGGCGCTTGGATGCAAACAAACCCGCCAGCCTGTTTACATCTGACTGTCATTCGATCCGCCAGAAAGATGGGGAACGGATCCCCATCTGTCTCTTTTTAGGGGACAGGATCGGATGTTGGCAGGTGTAAACAGAAAAGAGCAATGGATGTCTGATCAGGTCTGCCTAAAGAATGGACAAGCGGGCCTGATCTGTCACCCTGTGTGAAAGGGGCCTAACAGATATTAAAATCAAAACAAATAGACAACACATTTTCCCCACAGCAAAAGCAAACATAAAATAAAGTGTGAAACATCTAACAAACCTGTGTCAGACTGGGCCTAAATATTGCCTCTACTTGATGCAACACAAAAATATTTACCAATATTATAACAAGCAGATTCACATAAACAACAAGTATGAAAAAAAAATCTGAACCTAGCTGGATGGCACTGAAGCCTCGTGACAAACTACTGCCATTTTCTCCCACAAAACACTACTTGCAGCATTTTTTGTTGGTTTTTTTCATCATCCCGATGCTGCTGGGCACCTCCAGCCTCTAACAGCCACTTCCTGTCTGCATGCATTAGCTCCATAGTCTGCGGTATATCAATACTCTGGACCAGCTTCCTGATAGTAACCAGTGGACCATGCCTGCTCAGTGTGTTCACACAGCCAACTCAAGTCTCCAACAGAAGTGTAGGTGACCAGAAACACAAATAAGAGACAGTTGTCACCAAATATGGAGAAGTTCCTGAGCAAGGACCCTAACTACAGGATCGCCGCCAGGTATTGTATTAAAATACAAAATCTATAAAATAGCGTATTAAAATATATATATAAATATATATATATTTATATTGTATTAAAATATAAAATAGTGAAAAAATCCTTTGAATTTACACAGTAATAGTTATTTGAGATTGTAACGGTTGGGTTTAGACCTGGTCTATGTCTAGTATAGACTTTTCTCTGTTGTCTAGCATATTCTAGAGAAGGATTAGAACCTCTCTCAGATATTTATTGTGGTTTGTGTCTGCACTGAGGAAAAGCATCCTCATTAATTCTACTTCTTGTCACCAAACTGTAAATGTCGAGAAATCAAATCCAATGGGGACAACAGCAGCAGTGACAAGTGTCTAAGGGCCCTTTCACACAGCCGCTCCGTATGTCCGCAAATCATCCTATTTTTTTGCGGATGATTTGCGGACATAATGTAAGTCTATGGCATTGCGGATGTCAGCGGAATACCATCCGCTGACATCCGATTTTCCTCCTGTCAGTTCTGTTCGGTTTTTTGGAACTGAAAAAATCCTATTTTTGTTCCGTTCAAAAAACGGAAAGGAAGGAAAATCGGATGTCAGCGGTGTCATCTGCTGACATCCGCAATCCCCATAGACTTACATTAGGTCCACATATCATCCGAAAACGGATGGGATGATATGCGGGCACACGGAGCGGATGACAGAAAGGTCATCCGCTCCGTGAAAAAAAAAAAAAAGTCCCTCAGCGGACTTAAGCAGCGGAGCGGCCGTCTGAAAGGAGCCTTAAAGTGGAGTTCCAGCCATTTTACTCACCTGTCCAAAGGTCCAGCGATGCGGCCGCCCAAAGCCTCGATCCTCTCCCTCGGCATCACTGCTGTGGGCACCCGGCAGTGACAGTTTGCGGCTTCACAGCCGGGTACCCACTGCGCATGCGCTAGTCGCGCTGCGCGTCGTGATTGGCCGGCAATCTTCTGGGACCTCTGACATGTCCCAGAAGATTGCAGGGAGGGAGGGGGAGAGGAGAATTTCCGCTCAGGGCGCCGCGGCGCTCCGAGCAGAAGTGGGAGCGGGTACCTGTCAAAACTAGGTACCTGCCCCCCCCCCCCCCCCCAAAAATGACATGCCAAATGTGGCATGTCAGGGGGTTAGAATACCTAAAGCGGAAGTTCCACTTTTGGGTGGAACTCCGCTTTAAGGGCTCAAGAACATGGCTGAACGTAAAAGTATTTCTACAGAACACATAATAGAAAAGTGGGACTTTTAGAGGCCACAAAGGAGGGATGATCACAGACAATTTAAAATAGTATCAAAATGTATTGGTTTATATAGCTAAAATATTATATTCTATATACACACACACACACAAAAAAAAACAAATATTCCTGTAGGAATATTGTGGAAACAAAATAGCAAATTACAAAAAATGTCCCTGATAAAATCTGTAGGTCCTCAAAGAGCTGACGCATTTCGCCAAGGGTTTCTTCAGGGCTAAACACCTTATAAATTTTCTACGAAAAGATATATACATTAATTACATTACATTTTTGTAATTTGGTATTTTATATCCACAATATTCCTATGGGAATATTTTTCTTGTCTATTATATTTTGTGTATATATATTTTTGAGCTACATGAACCAATACATTTTGATACCATTTTAAATTGTCTGTGATCATCCCTCCTTTGTGGCCTCTTAAAGTCCCACTTTTCTATTATGTGTTCTCTTTGATATCCATTTGGGATGATGGCCATCAATTCACAGTGTTTTGTGAAATCAGTATTTCTTCAGTGGGTACGGTTTGTGATCTGCAGCAGATAGGAAAGCTGTACAAATCAATGCCAAGCTGCCGCCCCCGCGTGCAGTACTTACCTGTGGTTAGGGATAGATTCCGCCTCTGAAAGAAGACCGTTCACGAGCAGGGGTGCACGTCCAACTGCAAGTAACGCTCCATGCATGATTAAATGTGGACAGTAGCAGCCTGGCATCATTTGTACAGACGTCCTGTACAGACTCGCCTGGCGTTACCTGTCCCGCCAGTAATACAAAGATCAAGGTGGTGTACAGCCCTCATCTGCCACGTGCGTGAGCCCTAAGGCCTAGTTTACACTTGCGGTAGGGAGCAACAAAAATCAGTTGTGGAGCTGCAGCTTTACCACCCGCTTTGAAAGGAGTTGTAAAGGTAGAAGGTTTTTTTATCTTAATGCATTGTATGCGTTAAGATAAAAAGCCTTTAGTGTGCAGCACTCTCTAATACTTACCTGAGCACCATCTCTGTCCAGCAATGTTCACGAATCCCTCGGCCATCTGGGACGCTTCCTCCTGAGACAAAGCCGCGGCGCCATTGGTTTCCGTGGCTGTCAAAGTCAGTTAACCAATTAGGAGACTAGGGGTGGGGCTGAACCGCAGCTCCGTGTCTGAATGGGCACGGAGCTGCAGCTTGGCTCAGGTGCCCCCATAGCAAGCTGCCTGCTGTGGGGGCGTTCGGCAGGAGGGAGGGGCTAGGAGCACCAAAGAGGGACCCAAGAAGAGGAGGATCCAGGCTGCCGTAGGCAAATTCACTGCACAGGGCAGTTAAGTAGAACATGTCTGTTTTTAAAAAAAAAACAAAAACTTTCCAATCACTTTCAGTTTTAAAGGCAGGCGGACGGAGTTGTACAGATTCTGTGGCAAAAATGCAGTACCACCGCCAAAACTGACCAATTTAAGTGCAACCTCAGGCAATACAAAGGCGACAAAACTGCCTCCTATAAAACAAGCTCTGAAAAGCAATCTATTGTCTTCAGAGGGCGACGCAAGTGTAAACAAGCCCTAGAATAGTAGTTACACCTCTGAGAAATTTCTTCTCACTTCCTGTTGCGGAGGAGGAGGGGGGGGGGGGGAGTTAAAAAGAGAAATATGACCAAAGCTTTTATAGCCATATTTCTTTTCTGGAGTGCACTTACTTTGCACACCTGTGACCCAGAATCAGCTGTAAGCTCAGAGCCTGAAAGGATCTTGGCCATTAAGGCAGCACGGTGGCTAAGTGGTTAGGACTTTCTCCTAGCAGCACTAAGGTCTTGGGTTAAAAATCCCAACCATGGCATTACCTGCCTGGAGTTTTCATGTTCTCCCTGTGTCTGTGTGGGTTTTCCTATTAGATATAGTTCCCAACCCACCTGAGCAATCCTGCCAGGAAGCCCTCACTGCAAACAACCAATCATAGCCAGTGTGTGTATGTGCAGCTAGGGGCCGGAAACTGCCTATGATTGGCAGTGTGCAGTGAGGGATTGCTCAGGTAGGTTGGGACTACGATCCCAACACACCTAAGCCCCTCCCTAAATGTGAGTTAGGGATCTTAGACTGTAAGCTACATAAGGGCAGAGACTGATATGAATGTACAACATACAGTAACTTGCAAAAATATTCACCCCCTTGACTTTTTACCTATTTTGTTACATTACAGCCTTAAGTTCAACGTTTTGTTAATCTGAATTTTATGTGATGGATCAGAACACAATAGTCTAAGTTGGTGAAGTGAAATGAGAAAAAAAATATACATAAAACTATTTTTTGTATTCACCCCCTTTGTTATGAAGACCATAAAAAGCTCTGGTGCAACCAATTACCTTCAGAAGTCATCTAATTAGTGACATGATGTCCACCTGTGTGCAAACTACGTGTCACATGATCTGTCATTACATATACACACCTTGTTTGAAAGGCCCCAGAGGCTGCAACACCTAAGCAAAAGGCACCACTAACCAAACACTGCCATGAAGACCAAGGAACTCTCCAAACAAGTAAGGGACGATATTGAGAAGTACAAGTCAGGCTTAGGTTATAAAAAAATATCCAAATCTTTGATGATCCCCAGGAGCACCATCAAATCTATCATAACCAAATGGAAAGAACATGGCACAACAGCAAACCTGGCAAGAGATGGCCACCCACCAAAACTCACGGACCGGGCAAGGAGGGCATTAATCAGATAGGCAGCACAGAGACCTAAGGTAACCATGGAGGAGCTGCAGAGTTCCACAGCAGAGACTGAAGTATCTGTATATAGGAGGACAAAAAGCCGTAAGCTCCATAGAGTTGGGCTTTATGGCAGAGTGGTCAGAAGAAAGCCATTACTTTCAGCAAAAAGCAAAATGGCACGTTTTGAGTTTGGAAAAGGCATGTGGGAGACTCTGAAAATGTATGGAGGAAGGTGCTCTGGTCTGAGGAGTCTAAAATTTAACTTTTTGACCATCAAAGAAAGCACTATGTCTGGGGCAAACCCAACACATCACATCACCCAAAGAACACCATCCCCACAGTGAAACATGGTGGTGGCAGTATCATGCTGTGGAGATGTTTTTCAGCAGCCAGGACTGGGAAACTGGTCAGAGTTGAGGGAAAGATGGATGGTGCTAAACACAGGAATATTCCTGAGAAAAACCTGTACCACTCTGTGTGTGATTTGAGGCTAGAACGGAGATTCACCTTCCAGCAGGACAGACAAACACACTGCTAAAGCAACACTTGAGTGGTTTAAGGGTAAACATGTAAATGTGTTGGAATGGCCTAGTCAAAGCCCAGACTTCAATCCAATAGTAAATCTAAAAGGCCGGCTTAAAGATTGCTGTTCACAAGTGCAAACCATCCAACTTTGAGGAGCTGGAGCAGTTTTGCAAGGAGGAATGGGCAAAAAAACCAGGGGTAAGATATGGCAAGCTCATAGAGACTAAAGCCCCGTACACACGTACCGAATGTCGGCCGAACGATCGGCCATCTTTTGTCCGGTGCTGTCCTGTCTGTTGAAAACTGCAAAAGACTGCACAGGAATTTTGTCGGCCAACAACAGCCGACTGCAGAAGTGATGTCATGTGATGGTTAACTTTCCGTGTGTTTTTTCTTTTCTGAGCATGCCCAGTCTTGCTAATCTGCTGATTGTCGGCCGAATTCTGTACTGACTGGCGAACAATCGGCCGTTCTGGTGTTGGCCAACAAAAATTTTAATGCCTGCACACCAGATTCTGTTCGGCCGAAAAGTCGCAGCCGGTTGTCGGAAGCATCATACTAACAAGCCGGCAATCGGCCGATCAGTCGGCGGCCGAATATTTACGATCGGCAATCGCTACGCGTGTACGGGGCTTTATCCAAAGCGACTTGGAGCTGTGATTGCCGCAAAAGGTGGCTCTACAAAGTATTGACTTTAGGGGGTGAATAGTTATGCACATTGACTTTTTCTGTTATTTTGTCCTATTTGTTGTTTGCTACACAAAGAAAAATAAAAAGATAAAAATCTTCAAAGTTGTGGACATGTTCTGTAAATTAAATGATGCAAATCCTCAAACAATCCATGTTAATTTCAGGTTGTGAGGCAACAAAACATGAAAAATGCCGGGGGGGGGGGGGGGAGATACTTTTGCAAGGCACTGTATATGTAAAGCACTATTTTTAAGCACCAATAATAAATGAGTATGTCCACCCAGCTGCCTGACAGACAGCTAGTTCTAGCCTTATGGCTGACGGCCAAAGTCCCACCCCAGCTCTGGAAGGGCAGTGCGGAGAGCGATGACTGACAGTCACCACTCTCTGCCCTGGTTAGACTGAGAACTGAGTGGTCATTTGATCACTGTGATTTCAATCTTAGAGCCGGTGGGCAGCATAGAGGGGAGTATAGATCGTCTTTACATCTCAATTAAAAAGAGACGTATGGGGGGGGGGGGGGGTTACCACAAAATCCTACTTAACTAGCTGGATGCAGTATCTGTCCCCTGCTGGCTCTAAGACTGACAACCAAGTGATCAAACACCAAATCGGTTCTCAGAGCTCCCTGAGCAGAGAGCTGGTGACAGACTATCTGCTCTGGCCCCCACCCCCATGCACTTACTGGAGCGTTGGGCTGTGGAGGGGCGGGATCGGCCAAGCTCAAGCTCTCAGCGGTTCACCGAGAGGCTGAGCTGGGTGCCGACTAACGGTGCACCGATCCAATATTAGGATTGGATATTGGATCTGGGATCGGTAAAATTAACCGATCCACTGGCCTATCCAGTTTCGTTCGTTTATTCTCACTGAGAATTTCTCAGGTTCAGCTGCTATGTTGCATTTAAAATTCCTGTTTGTAGGATTTTTCACTTTATAATTTTTTACATGTTTACTGTTTGATATTTATTCTATGTTCAAGGAATTAACTTTTTTTTTTCTTGTGGCTACATTTTATTCTTTTTAAATTTTGATTACATAATATTTTAGGTTTTGAATGCACAATTGTTACAACAAAACAATAGTACCGGATCGTTATCGACAGATACACAAAGTCAGGCATCAGTATCGGGACTGGAAAAGTCGGATCGGTGCACCCCTAGTGCAGACCCAGGTATGTGGGTAGATCCCGACATCATTGTCGCCATCTTTCCCAAGCCTCTCTGTGATGTCAGCAGGCTTCAGAGTGGTCAACCGGTCACAAGAGTGCAGAAGGAACTACAGCCAAACGAGCTTTGACTTGTACTGTAACTCTTCCATACTCTATTCAAAGCTTTTTTCTAGGTTACTCTGGAATACATTGTATACTGTGAGCCACTGCTTGCCTTCTCAGGCTGAGACTACCATAATGTGATCAATGTAGAATGACTTTACAATACAATCTTCATTAACAAGAGCGATGAAATGAGAGGACAGATGTAAACAATCCTGCTATCAAAAGAGCGAGCCTTTCCATTACAGAGCTGGCAACAGATGTGAAGGAGGATTGTATAATCAGAGTGTACGGCTGATCATTGAGCCAATCTACATTACCTCTACAATCTGCTGTGTCCTGCATGCTCTGATACTACTGCCATGGGGAGCATGGATTTGTCATCAGCTCCGTACGTGTATGGGCAGCACAGAGCAGAGCTGTGGCCGATCCCACTGTATGGTTTGTGTCCGATCAAGATTTATAGGCAACACAGAGCAGAGTTGTATGGTGTATGGGCAGCACAGAGCAGAGTTGTCAGAACACATTGTACAATGTATGGGTTGTATTCAATCACACTATGGTATATGGGCAGCACAGGGAAAAGTGGTACAGTGTACGGGCAGACTGGCGCAGTGTACGGTCACGCCAGAGCAGACTGGCGTGGCGTACGGTCACGCCAGAGCAGACTGGCGCGGCGTACGGTCACGCCAGAGCAGACTGGCGCGGCGTACAGGCAGCACAGGGCAGACTTGCACGGCGTACAGGCAGCACAGGGCAGAGGTGTATGGGCAGCACAGGGCAGAGTTGTGTAGGATCACATTGTATGGTGCATGGGCAGCACAGGGCAGAGTTGTGTAGGATCACATTGTATGGTGCATGGGCAGCACAGGGCAGAGTTGTGTAGGGTCACTTTGTATGGTGTATGGGCAGCACAGGGCAGTTGTATGGTATATGGGCAGCACAGGGCAGAGTTGTGTAGGATCACATTGTATGGTGCATGGACAGCACAGGGCAGGGTTGTGTAGGGTCACTTTGTATGGTGTATGGGCAGCACAGGGCAGTTGTATGGTGTATGGGCAGCACAGGGCAGAGTTGTGTAGGATCACATTGTATGGTGTATGGGCTGTTTAGGATCACATAGTATGGTGTGCACAGAACAGAGCGGTGTCAGATGACAATGTACGGTATAGGAGTAGCACAGTAGTATGGTGTATGTAGGTCCAGGCTCTGATCCTGGCATAGCTGTGTAGTATGTAGGTCCAGGCTCTGATCCTGGCATAGCTGTGTACTATGTAGGTCCAGGCTCTGATCCTGGCATAGCTGTGTACTATGTAGGTCCAGGCGCTGATCCTGGCATAGCTGTGTAGTATGTAGGTCCAGGCTCTGATCCTGGCATAGCTGTGTACTATGTAGGTCCAGGCGCTGATCCTGGCATAGCTGTGTACTATGTAGGTCCAGGCTCTGATCCTGGCATAGCTGTGTAGTATGTAGGTCCAGGCTCTGATCCTGGCATAGCTGTGTAGTATGTAGGTCCAGGCTCTGATCCTGGCATAGCTGTGTAGTATGTAGGTCCAGGCTCTGATCCTGGCATAGCTGTGTAGTATGTAGGTCCAGGCTCTGATCCTGGCATAGCTGTGTAGTATGTAGGTCCAGGCTCTGATCCTGGCATAGCTGTGTAGTATGTAGGTCCAGGCTCTGATCCTGGCATAGCTGTGTAGTATGTAGGTCCAGGCTCTGAACCTGGCATAGCTGTGTAGTATGTAGGTCCAGGCTCTGATCCTGGCATAGCTGTGTACTATGTAGGTCCAGGCTCTGATCCTGGCATAGCTGTGTACTATGTAGGTCCAGGCTCTGATCCTGGCATAGCTGTGTACTATGTAGGTCCAGGCTCTGATCCTGGCATAGCTGTGTACTATGTAGGTCCAGGCTCTGATCCTGGCATAGCTGTGTACTATGTAGGTCCAGGCTCTGATCCTGGCATAGCTGTGTAGTATGTAGGTCCAGGCTCTGATCCTGGCATAGCTGTGTAGTATGTAGGTCCAGGCGCTGATCCTGGCATAGCTGTGTACTATGTAGGTCCAGGCGCTGATCCTGACATAGCTGTGTATTATGTAGGTCCAGGCTCTGGTCCTGGCATAGCTGTGTACTATGTAGGTCCAGGCTCTGATCCTGGCATAGCTGTGTACTATGTAGGTCCAGGCTCTGATCCTGGCATAGCTGCGTACTATGTAGGTCCAGGCTCTGATCCTGGCATAGCTGTGTAGTATGTAGGTCCAGGCGCTGATCCTGGCATAGCTGTGTAGTATGTAGGTCCAGGCTCTGATCCTGGCATAGCTGTGTACTATGTAGGTCCAGGCTCTGATCCTGGCATAGCTGTGTAGTATGTAGGTCCAGGCGCTGATCCTGGCATAGCTGTGTACTATGTAGGTCCAGGCTCTGATCCTGGCATAGCTGTGTAGTATGTAGGTCCAGGCTCTGATCCTGGCATAGCTGTGTACTATGTAGGTCCAGGCTCTGATCCTGGCATAGCTGTGTAGTATGCAGGTCCAGGCGCTGATCCTGGCATAGCTGCGTAGTATGTAGGTCCAGGCGCTGATCCTGGCATAGCTGCGTACTATGTAGGTCCAGGCGCTGATCCTGACATAGCTGTGTAGTATGTAGGTCCAGGCTCTGATCCTGGCATAGCTGTGTAGTATGTAGGTCCAGGCTCTGATCCTGGCATAGCTGTGTAGTATGTAGGTCCAGGCGCTGATCCTGGCATAGCTGTGTACTATGTAGGTCCAGGCTCTGATCCTGGCATAGCTGTGTACTATGTAGGTCCAGGCGCTGATCCTGGCATAGCTGTGTACTATGTAGGTCCAGGCTCTGATCCTGGCATAGCTGCGTACTATGTAGGTCCAGGCTCTGATCCTGGCATAGCTGTGTAGTATGTAGGTCCAGGCGCTGATCCTGGCATAGCTGTGTAGTATGTAGGTCCAGGCTCTGATCCTGGCATAGCTGTGTACTATGTAGGTCCAGGCTCTGATCCTGGCATAGCTGTGTAGTATGTAGGTCCAGGCGCTGATCCTGGCATAGCTGTGTACTATGTAGGTCCAGGCTCTGATCCTGGCATAGCTGTGTACTATGTAGGTCCAGGCTCTGATCCTGGCATAGCTGTGTACTATGTAGGTCCAGGCGCTGATCCTGGCATAGCTGTGTACTATGTAGGTCCAGGCGCTGATCCTGGCATAGCTGTGTACTATGTAGGTCCAGGCTCTGATCCTGGCATAGCTGTGTACTATGTAGGTCCAGGCTCTGATCCTGGCATAGCTGTGTAGTATGTAGGTCCAGGCGCTGATCCTGGCATAGCTGTGTACTATGTAGGTCCAGGCTCTGATCCTGGCATAGCTGTGTACTATGTAGGTCCAGGCTCTGATCCTGGCATAGCTGTGTACTATGTAGGTCCAGGCTCTGATCCTGGCATAGCTGTGTACTATGTAGGTCCAGGCTCTGATCCTGGCATAGCTGTGTACTATGTAGGTCCAGGCGCTGATCCTGGCATAGCTGCGTACTATGTAGGTCCAGGCGCTGATCCTGGCATAGCTGTGTAGTATGTAGGTCCAGGCTCTGATCCTGGCATAGCTGCGTAGTATGTAGGTCCAGGCGCTGATCCTGGCATAGCTGCGTACTATGTAGGTCCAGGCGCTGATCCTGGCATAGCTGTGTAGTATGTAGGTCCAGGCTCTGATCCTGGCATAGCTGTGTAGTATGTAGGTCCAGGCTCTGATCCTGGCATAGCTGTGTAGTATGTAGGTCCAGGCGCTGATCCTGGCATAGCTGTGTACTATGTAGGTCCAGGCTCTGATCCTGGCATAGCTGTGTACTATGTAGGTCCAGGCGCTGATCCTGGCATAGCTGTGTAGTATGTAGGTCCAGGCGCTGATCCTGGCATAGCTGTGTACTATGTAGGTCCAGGCTCTGATCCTGGCATAGCTGTGTAGTATGTAGGTCCAGGCTCTGATCCTGGCATAGCTGTGTAGTATGTAGGTCCAGGCTCTGATCCTGGCATAGCTGTGTAGTATGTAGGTCCAGGCTCTGAACCTGGCATAGCTGTGTAGTATGTAGGTCCAGGCTCTGATCCTGGCATAGCTGTGTACTATGTAGGTCCAGGCTCTGATCCTGGCATAGCTGTGTACTATGTAGGTCCAGGCTCTGATCCTGGCATAGCTGTGTACTATGTAGGTCCAGGCTCTGATCCTGGCATAGCTGTGTAGTATGTAGGTCCAGGCTCTGATCCTGGCATAGCTGTGTAGTATGTAGGTCCAGGCGCTGATCCTGGCATAGCTGTGTACTATGTAGGTCCAGGCTCTGATCCTGGCATAGCTGTGTACTATGTAGGTCCAGGCTCTGGTCCTGGCATAGCTGCGTACTATGTAGGTCCAGGCTCTGATCCTGGCATAGCTGCGTACTATGTAGGTCCAGGCTCTGATCCTGGCATAGCTGTGTAGTATGTAGGTCCAGGCGCTGATCCTGGCATAGCTGTGTAGTATGTAGGTCCAGGCGCTGATCCTGGCATAGCTGTGTAGTATGTAGGTCCAGGCTCTGATCCTGGCATAGCTGTGTACTATGTAGGTCCAGGCTCTGATCCTGGCATAGCTGTGTAGTATGTAGGTCCAGGCTCTGATCCTGGCATAGCTGTGTAGTATGTAGGTCCAGGCTCTGATCCTGGCATAGCTGTGTAGTATGTAGGTCCAGGCTCTGATCCTGGCATAGCTGTGTACTATGTATGTCCAGGCTCTGATCCTGGCATAGCTGTGTAGTATGTAGGTCCAGGCTCTGATCCTGGCATAGCTGTGTAGTATGTAGGTCCAGGCTCTGATCCTGGCATAGCTGTGTAGTATGTAGGTCCAGGCTCTGATCCTGGCATAGCTGTGTACTATGTAGGTCCAGGCTCTGGTCCTGGCATAGCTGCGTACTATGTAGGTCCAGGCTCTGATCCTGGCATAGCTGCGTACTATGTAGGTCCAGGCTCTGATCCTGGCATAGCTGTGTAGTATGTAGGTCCAGGCGCTGATCCTGGCATAGCTGTGTAGTATGTAGGTCCAGGCTCTGATCCTGGCATAGCTGTGTACTATGTAGGTCCAGGCTCTGATCCTGGCATAGCTGTGTACTATGTAGGTCCAGGCTCTGATCCTGGCATAGCTGTGTAGTATGTAGGTCCAGGCGCTGATCCTGGCATAGCTGTGTAGTATGTAGGTCCAGGCTCTGATCCTGGCATAGCTGTGTACTATGTAGGTCCAGGCTCTGATCCTGGCATAGCTGTGTAGTATGTAGGTCCAGGCTCTGATCCTGGCATAGCTGTGTAGTATGTAGGTCCAGGCTCTGATCCTGGCATAGCTGTGTAGTATGTAGGTCCAGGCTCTGATCCTGGCATAGCTGTGTACTATGTATGTCCAGGCTCTGATCCTGGCATAGCTGTGTAGTATGTAGGTCCAGGCTCTGATCCTGGCATAGCTGTGTAGTATGTAGGTCCAGGCTCTGATCCTGGCATAGCTGTGTAGTATGTAGGTCCAGGCTCTGATCCTGGCATAGCTGTGTAGTATGTAGGTCCAGGCTCTGATCCTGGCATAGCTGTGTAGTATGTAGGTCCAGGCTCTGATCCTGGCATAGCTGTGTAGTATGTAGGTCCAGGCTCTGATCCTGGCATAGCTGTGTAGTATGTAGGTCCAGGCTCTGATCCTGGCATAGCTGTGTACTATGTATGTCCAGGCTCTGATCCTGGCATAGCTGTGTAGTATGTAGGTCCAGGCTCTGATCCTGGCATAGCTGTGTACTATGTAGGTCCAGGCGCTGATCCTGGCATAGCTGTGTAGTATGTAGGTCCAGGCGCTGATCCTGGCATAGCTGCGTAGTATGTAGGTCCAGGCTCTGATCCTGGCATAGCTGTGTACTATGTAGGTCCAGGCGCTGATCCTGGCATAGCTGTGTACTATGTAGGTCCAGGCTCTGATCCTGGCATAGCTGTGTACTATGTAGGTCCAGGCTCTGATCCTGGCATAGCTGTGTACTATGTAGGTCCAGGCTCTGATCCTGGCATAGATGTGTACTATGTAGGTCCAGGCTCTGATCCTGGCATAGCTGTGTACTATGTAGGTCCAGGCTCTGATCCTGGCATAGATGTGTACTATGTATGTCCAGGCTCTGATCCTGGCATAGCTGTGTAGGCCTGCCTGTGTGTAGAGTGAGGAGAACTTTCAGGCAGAGCACAGGCCGCCCTGCTGACATTACACTCTAATAGAGGAGGGGGGACTGTACTGGGCCTCCGGAAAGTTTGCAGCTTCCCCCCTCCAGGCTCAACTCAGCCCGGACAAACTTCCCAGAAGTCCGGCCTGCCATGGCGCACAGCCGGGACCCCCCTGACCACAAGTCTCCCCCACCCTCCCCTCCATACCTCACACGGTCTAATCACCCGGGGCTCCTCCGCTTCACCGGTGCCCGCCGTCACCAGCAACCCAGGCCGGAGATTCCGGTGGAGGGAGACAGCAGAGGAAATGTCCGGCTGTTTTTATTTAAACAGGGCCCGGGAACATCCCTCCGCCATATGCCCCCCTTCCGTCACTACGCTCACACAGTGCCGGGCCGGCCAATCAGCGGGCGGCTTACTCAGCCATTAGACAGCGGGGCGTACTGCGCAGGCGCCACCGAGGGCGGGGTGCCGCCAATGACGCACTACGGTGCGCGAAGAGATCGGGCAGCTAGAGCGCACATACGGAAGACGCGGAGCATGCTGGGAGTGGTAGTTCAGCAGAACACCGCCTCCCCTGCACTCTGACTTCCTCCGGGCGAGGGCGGGGCATTTGTACACCTGTACAGGAAGCAGAGAGAGAAAGAGAGAGCTACATCGTGACACCTATTCAATCGTCCTAACATCACTCCATGTATATATTCTAAAGAGAACATGTCATCACTCCATATATATATATATATATATATATATATATATATATATATATATACATAAATATCCTAAAGAGACCCTGTCATCACTCCATGTATATATCCTAAAGAGACCTTTCATCATTCCATGTACAGAATATCACAAAAGTAAGTACACCCCTCACATTTTGTAAATATTTTATTATATATTTTCATGTGACAACACTGAAGAAATGACACTTTTCTACAATGTAAAGTAGTGAGTGTACAGCTTGTATAACAGTGTAAATTTGCTGTCCCCTCAAAATAACTCAACACACAGCCAATAATGTCTAAACCGCTGGCAACAAAAGTGAGTACACCCCTAAGTTAAAATGTCCAAATTGGGCCCAAAGTGTGAATATTTTGTGTGGCCACCATTATTTTCCAGCACTGCCTTAACCCTCTTGGGCATGGAGTTCCATAGAGTTTCACAGGTTGCCACTGGAGTCCTCTTCCACTCCTCCATGACGACATCACAGAGCTGGTGGAGATCAGAGACCTTGCCCTCCTCCACCTTCCATTTGAGGATGCCCCACAGATGCTCAATAGGGTTTAGGTCTGGAGACATGCTTGGCCAGTCCATCACCTTTACCCTCAGCTTCTTTAGCAAGGCAGTAGTCGTCTTGGAGGTGTGTTTGGGGTCATTACGTTTGAATATTGCCCTGCGGCCCCAGTCTCCAAAGGGAGGGGATCATGCTCTCCTTCAGTATATCACAGTACATGTTGTCATTCATGGTTCCATCAATGAACTGTAGCTTCCCAGTGCTGCAAGCGCTCATGCAGCACCAGACCATGACACTCCCACCACAAACTGTTTTTCGAGCTTTCTTGTGAATCATCTTTAGAAGAAGCTTCCTTCTGGGATCACAGACATGCAGACCAATTCGATGCAGTGTGCGGCATATGGTCTGAGCACTGACAGGCTGACCCCCCCCACCCCTCCAACCAACATTATACTGTTGCCCCCCCCCCCCAACAGGATCCCAGCTACCTCCTACTCTGGGATGACAGGTCGGTAAGCCCAGATTGCGGGCTCTCGACCCGCCATCCCCGAGCATTAGTGTAAATAACAGAGCCGACACTAGAGGAAGCGGAGCCGATGCTTCCTGTATAGCGCCGGGTCATGTCACAGGCAGAGTGATACCAAATGTACTCCGCTTGTGACAGGGCACAGAAGAGATCCAGGAAGCAGCGGTTCTGCTCTCTACTGCAGCCACATGCATCCTCTAGCGCCACACTCCCTTGGTGTCTCAGAGGAGCTAGCAGTACTCACCAGCAGTACCAGCCAGTAGTACCAGCCAGCAGTATCCACAAGAGGTACCCACCAGCAGTACCAGCCAGCCAGCAGTACCCACCAGCAGTACCCACCAGCAGTACCAGCCAGCAGTACCCACCAGCAGTACCCGCCAGCAGTGCCAGCTAGCAGTACCAGCCAGCAGTACCCGCCAGCAATGCCAGCCAGCAGTACCCACCAGCAGTTCCCACCAGCAGTACCAGCCCTGGAGCACAGCCAGCAACAGCCACCAGCTAAACCTGCCTGGGGGACAGCAGCAGCCAGTGATACCTGCAGGAATCCTGAGGAAGAAGTGAAGATTGAGGAGAGTTGAGGCTCAGGTAAACTGCAGTGCATCCTTGTGAAAGCAGCCTTGGGCCCCATTTACACGATCGGTCCGATCTGGTCCGCCTGTCTTTTTTCAGGTGGACCCAATTGGACCCTCCATTCACCTCTTTAGAGCGGCAGATGAAAACTAACTTGTGCCCGTTTACACCCGCCTATCTCCAATCCGATCCACTTAAAATAACAGAAGGGGACTAGGGATGAGCTTCGAGTTTGAGTTGAAGCTAACTTCGATTCGAACATCGGTCATTCGATCGTTCGTCGAATGACGAACAAATGTGCTTCTTCGCAGGAAATTTGAGATTCCCATAATGGCCGCGCGTGCAGCATGTTATGTGGTTGGCCGAAGCATGCACCCTGACATCATGCTTTTGCCAATCAAATGATCTCTGCCATGATTTGACTAAAGGCAGGTTGCCTTTAGCCAATCGTGGCTCAGGGGCCAAGTTTGTAGTTACACTACATAAAGGCTGCTCGCGCAGCTGCAGCATGTAGCGTCATTGATGAGACAGGAAGAGGCACGTGTGTGAGGCAGAGCGAGAGTAGCTTTTTTTGGAGTTTGTCAGACAGTGCAGAGACATTTCTAGCAGTGTAGGGAGGGCTAGGAACGTGTGTCAGACAGGGACAGATTTCTTTCTTTACATCATATCAGACAGTGCAGCGCCAGTGAGTGATTCATTCCTAGCAGTGTAGGGAGGGACAGGAACGTGTGTCAGGCAGGGAGAGATTTCTTTCTTTACATCATATCAGACAGTGCAGTGCCAGTGAGTGATTCATTGCTAGCAGTGTAGGGAGGGCCAGGAATGTGTGTCAGGCAGGGTGAGATTTTTCTTTACATCAGATATCAGTCAGATTATTGTTCATTGGTCATTTGTGGAAAATTATATAACCATCACATACTGTACCTATAGGATTATAGATCACATCAGATATCAGTCAGAGTATTGTTCATTGGTTAGTTGTGGAAAATTCTATAAGCATCATAGACCTATAGGATTATAGATCACTTCTTATATCAGTCAGAATATTGTTCATTGGTCAGTTGTGGAAAATTCTATGAGCATCACAGACCTATAGGATTATAGATCACATCAGATATCAGTCAGAGTATTGTTCATTGGTCAGTTGTGGAAAATTCTATAAGCATCACAGATCATCCATCTATAGGATTATAGATTACATCCTATAAGCAGCACAGATCATCTATAAGGCTATCGATTACATCATATCAGGTCATTGAGTATCTATTGGTCATTTGCGTATACCCTATATTGATCTGTATCAACATCATGTCCAAAAAGACGACAAGGAGAGGCTGACGCTCACAGGCCATGAAAAGAGGGCAAGCAGCCTCTGTGTCCATTGTGAAAAGTGGTGGTCACAGTCGACATAGTGCATCCTCTGAAGGCGGGGACACGCCTATCCTTTATTTCCGGTACTGCCCGTGCTATTCAGCCACAACATGTGGAAGAGTTGGTGGAGTGGATCAATAAGCCGTCCTCATCCCCCTCGTCCTCTGACACCCATGCTTACAGTAGTTTCCCTGCCACCGCATCTGCCAAAGCGGCCCGTTCCACAGGCTCCTTCTCCACAGATACTCCTTCAGTTGCCCCACCGTCATGCACAGAGGAGTCACCTGAACTATTCAATCATAGTGTCAGTGACATGCTGCTGGAGGAAGCGCAGCAATTTGAAAGCTGTGATATTGGTTCCCAGGTTGATGAAGGGAATAACCTGAGCCTAGAGAGAGGGGGTGACAATGACGGACAAGAAACCAGCAGTCATGTTGCCACAGCTGAAGCGTATTGCCAAGTTTGCTCCAGTGAGGAGGAGGGAGGGGGATTTATGAGGTGAATGACTGTACTTGGGTGCCTGACAGGATAGAGGAGGAGGGGGAGGATGAGGCGGACGCACAACTCTAATGAGGCAAGATTTGCTCCAGGGGCCGCCATAGCAGTAGCCAACCTATTGCGTCACAGCACAGAGTTCCACAGGTGCAGGGTGCTGCAAAATCCCAGCGGACTCCAAAAAGTTCATTAGTGTGGGCTTTTTTCAGCATCTGTGCAATAGATCACAGCGCTGCTGTTTGCAACATCTGTCTAAAGCAGATCAAGCATGGCCAGAACACAAGTCGCTTGGGCACCACATGCTTGACAAGGCATATGACGACCTGCCATGCAGTCCATTGGCAACAGCACCAGAAAGAGGCACCAGATCAAAATAAGCATAATCACCTTGCTCCTCATCTGTGATCTCTAACCCTACTATACCTTATGCCTTCTCAAATACCAGCATTGAGAGGGATGATGGTATAGCAATGAGTGGTACAGAGACTTGCACCAAATCTGCTAGCAGTACACCACCGCTTGATTTGAGCACCAGGCAAATTTCACTACCCCAGTTTTTGAACCGTAGAAAGAAATACTGTCCCAGTCATCCACATGCTCAGTGTCTTAATGCTAGCTTGGTTGCTAGCATTACATTAGCTGCCTTTTCATCTGGTAGACTCAGCTCCCTTTCGCAAATTTGTGGAATGTTCTGCACCACAGTGGCAGGTCCCAAAAATACATTTCTGTTTGCAGAAGGCCATTCCGGTTCTCTACCTTCATGTGGAAGGTAGTGTTTTCGCCTCCTTGGACAAAGCGGTCAGCTGGAAGGTGCACATTACTGCTGACTCTTAGTCCAGCAGGCATGGACAGGGACGTTACATTTCTTTCACGGCGTACTGGGTAACTCTGCTGGCAGCTGGGAAGGATGCAGCACAGGGTTCGGTGTTGCAGCTTGTTTTGCCACCATGCCTCAAAAAAGCTGCTACTGGTTCTGCCACATCTGGCTACTCCACCACCTCCTCCTCCTCCTTCATTTCCTCTTATGCTCAATTGTCCTCTGAAGCAGCACTGCTCCCTAAGCGTTCAAGGGGCTACGCAAGCAGTCAGGAAAAATGATGCCATGCTGTGCTTCAGTTGGTCTGTCTAGGGGATAGGAGTCAAACCAGGGCAGAGATTCTGTCAGCTCTGCAGGGGCAGGCTCAGAGATGGTTGATGCCATGACAGCTTGAGCCAGGAATGGTTGTATGCGACAATAGCACTAACCTTCACTCCGCCCTCCGACAGTGACACTTGACACATGTTCCATGCTTGGCACATGTCCTGAATCTGGTGGTGCAGCGTTTCTTGAGCAGCTACCCGGGCTTCCAAGATCTCCTGAGGCAGGCCAGAAAAGTCTATGGCCATTTCCGCCGTTCGTTCAATGCCAGTGCTTACTTACCTGACATTCAACGGGAATTCAACCTGCCCACCAAGCGGCTCATTTGTGATATGCCCACCAGGTGGAACTCAATGTTGGCAATGCTGCAGTGGCGGAGTTACCAGCGTCGACGTCACAAGCCGGACCGAATGTACTGCCCTCCAGCGTTTGTTGGATTTCACATTAAAGGTTCTTTATGCTTTTATATGTGGTGAGTGCACCTAATTTTAAATAAATTTTATATTGGAACGTACTGCACCATGGTCTTTCCCTGCTTTTACATTCCATATATGAGAGGGTGATCCTGTCCTTGGGAGGCGATCTATGGATCCTGGGAGCTTCTACTGACACCGTTTGGAGCTGACCGTCCTGCTTTTGAGCAAAACGTTTGGCGACCAGTGTGAGAGCATTGGTCACCTGCATCTGGTAAGAGGCCATTTGGTCACTTTATGTGTGGTGGAGGTTCTCACTTTCCAGTACCAAGTTGACGGATTTTTCACCTTCCATGGTGTTTTTGGTGGATTGGACTGTTCTACAATATTATTCCGAATCAAACTTATGTCCTATATATACACAGAGTTAACTAACAGCGCTGCATTCTATATTTCATTTAATGCTGCAGTGGCTGCACATGCAGCGGAGGATGATCAATCAGTACCTGTGCGAGTATGGCACAAGGACAGGGTCAGGGGAGCTTGGCTTTTTTTTTCCACACCAGTGGCTTTTGATTGCAGATGCATGTAAGGATGGTGAGCTGGGACGATGCATGCATCAGTGACACTATCCCGCTAGTCTATCTGCTGGAGCACACGCGTCGTGGAATCATGGACAGGGCACTTGAAGCAGAACAGCGGCAGGAAGAGGAGGACTTCCTTTATGCAGATATCATTCCTGCAGGGCCACAAAACACATAGCAGGAAGAGAAGGAGGAGGACGAGGATTTTGGCAGCATGGATGTAGAGGATAGCATACAGCAGTCTTCAAGGGATAGTTTTGATTCCCCAGAAACCCCAGGAGTTGTACATGGTTGGGGAGAGGTTGCTCCTGCTGACAATGTCATCCTTAGTGCCCCAGAGGATTCAGAAGCTCATGCCTCCTCTAACTTATGATGCATGGGCTCCCTGATTCTGCAAAGCCTACGAAAGGACCCGAGGATTCGTGCTATCAAGGAGAGGGATAATTACTGGTTGGCAATCCTTCTTGATCCACCTTACAAGGGTAAAGTTGCAGAGCTGATCCTGCCTTTGCAGAGGGAGCAGAGGATGAAACATCTTGAGGAGGCTTTGAAAAAAAATTTGTGTACCACCTTTCCAGACACTGGGAGGTCAACATTCTGTGGACGTGTTTCTGAGGCATCGTTCAGCCAAAGGAGGAGCGGTGGAGAAGGCGGCCGGCTGACCGATGCCTTTAAACAGTTCTTTTGTCCTCAGCAGCATCCAGGGCTGTTAGGTTTAAGCAATCATCGGCAGCTTCTCCATCATATGGTGCATGATTATCTAGGCGCAAGAGCAGACTTGGAGACCTTTCCAACTGGGTTACTGGGTCTTGAGGATGGATCACTGGCCAGAACTTGCTCAATATGCAATGGAGCTACTGGCCTGTCCTGCTTTCAACGTGCTTTTCGAACGGATGTTCAGTGATGCTGGAGGTTTCGTGACTGACAAAAGTGTGCGTCTGTCCACAGACTCTGTTGACCAGCTGACTTTTATCAACATGAACCAGTCCTGGATCAACAAGAGCTTTCAAGCCCCTGATGCTGATGTAACTAAATTTGCTAGGGGTCTGCCATTCTTTGAAGACTGCATATGCTGCCTATCCTATTCCTCTACCTTGATTCTGCTAGCTTCCAACAATGTTTTTGGTTTAGGTCACTACCAACCCCCAAGGCCTAATTTTCCTGCTCTTGTATGACAGGTGCATACAATTTAAATGTCGTATGTCATTTTTACCAGCAGGCCCTGTCCCTTTGCACTGCTAACTGTGAGGGGTTATGGTGTTCAGGCACCACCTACAGCAAAGGCCCAATTTTTGGCACCTGTATAGCTCATGCAATTTCAAATTTGTATGGTATTCTTACCAGCAGGTCCCGTCCTGCACCCAGCAAGAGTATCTGCGAGGGCTTGGTTATGGTGTTCAGGCAATACCTAAAGCAAAGGCCCAATTTTTGGCACCTGTATAGCACATGCAATTTCAAATTTGTGTGGTATTCTTACCAGCAGGTCCCATTCCAGCACCCATCAAGAGTAACTGCAAGGGCTTGGTTACGGTGTTCAGGCACCACCAACAGCAAAGGCCCAATTTTTGGCACCTGTATAGCACATGCAATTTCAAATTTGCAGGGAATTATTACCAGCAGGTCTCGTTCCTGCACCCAGCAAGAGTAACTGCAAGGGCTTGGTTACGGTGTTCAGGCACCACCAACAGCAAAGGCCCAATTTTTGGCACCTGTATAGCACATGCAATTTCAAATTTGCATGGAATTATTACCAGCAGGTCCCGTTCCTGCACCCAGCAAGAGTAACTGCGAGGGCTTGGTTACGGTGTTCAATTACCACCTACTGCAAAGGCCCAATTTTTGGCACCTGTATAGCACATGCAATTTCAACTTTGTATGGTATTCTTACCAGCAGGTCCCGTTCCTGCACCCAGCAAGAGTAACTGCAAGGCTTGGTTACGGTGTTCAGGCATCAACAATAAATTAATTCCAGTAGCACAGGGATGGTGGGAACCTCTCACCATCAATAGAATGTATATATATATGTGTATATATATATATATGTGTATATATATATATATATATATATATATATATATACATTCTATGTATGTGAATTCCAGTCAATAGCATAACCTATCCCACATAAATCAATTACATGGACAGGACTGGTCTCATGATAAAATCAAGCAATATGAAATATATAAATATAATAAAAACAAAGAAGGAAAGTAGTCCATATATAGACAACCAAAATAATAGCACTAAATGTCCATGAGTGAAAACATCCTGGGATGGTAACTTGATGGGCAGGCAAAGTACTGGGTCACCGCTTAATGCCACCACCGTGCTCAGAGGGGGAGTAAAATTGCACACTCACCAACACTAATGGCTTAAACACTCTCGTGGTTAAGCTAACATGCAAAATATGAATCACCTCCACCTGAAAGGATCCTGGATGGTTACAGTATAATAGTGGGGGATGCCGCAGTACTCCAGGACATGTAGGAGAAAAATAAACTCCACTAGTGCAATAACGTTTTTACACTTTTATTTCCATCCACATAAAAATACACTCACGTTTTGCTGTATTAAAATCGTATGTTCATTCAAAAAGAGGGGGGTGCTAGCCGTTCAGGATCCACATCCAGGCTCCACACCCGTCACCCAACCAGTCTGGAATGCAATCCTAATTATCTGTCAATAATCATCTCTTCTGATCTGTTATTAGTATCATGGACAGGACATGTAGCTGATACCTTCTCTCTCTCCGTTTCCTCCTTCCATAATCTTTTCACAACAATCCCCAAGTCCGGAAATGACATACAAGATCATTCTAGTAGCTAACAGTGAAGGGCAGTGGATCCTACTAAAGTATGCAATACCAATGAGATTCCCCCAGCAGCGCATACAATTTGGTAGTCCATCATCTAATTTAGCAGCAGCAATAAAAGTTTATAAACCAACACTGTGTCACATGGCTTTGTCATGCCATGTCACTCCTAACTGCTATAGTGACTTCCGGTCTTTTGTGTGTTCACATATCCATTCATAATACTCACCCATCAGGTAAGTATGTTGCTCAATCACTATTGTCCTCTTCATTTGACCTGCTCACTTTGACTTAGAGTATAAGGAGGATTATAAGCAGTGAATCCCTTTCATATCAATCTGAGAAGATCTTTTTTATATTTTTTAGTAAATTATGCGTGATCATGATTATGCATGACTGAATAACATAAACACAAGTGTTATACTTTGTTCCAAGTTTTTATAGTGCAAATTAAGTTACATTTTGGTGTAGATAGATCCATTCTTGCCCAATCTAGAATGGGCATGCTTTTTCTGGTAAAAGAAATAATAAAAAAAAGAAACATTGACAACAGAAGCTAAAATACACATATTGTAGCGCTTTGGTTAGTTTGATATTATTACATCTGGCTTACTTAAGATCTGACATTGTTTATGGACTATATCTACTGCTTCTGGTCATGATCACATGGGTTGCTTTCTGACACTGGTCATTGTGTTGTTCAAGCTCTGGTACTTTGGACTGTTTATCCTAGGTACGGCCCTTGCCAGCCCATGGGAAACATTCCTAAAGTGGAATATTGTTATAGTGCAGAGATATATCAAAGAGAGCAAACAACAGACATTAGCATCGTCCCCTAATTATAAAAAAAGAGAATTATTTATAAAGTAGAAAAAGAGAAAATTTCCAGTGGCAATGCAGCAGACAGGAACCTTAAGCATTCAACAAAACACACCCACATCCACCCCAGCTTAGATTGACATTATGACCCTTATGACTGTTCAGCAGAGGTCGAGGCCGGAGAATCCAGCCACAACTTCCATACTTTATCAAATTTGCGAGGGCATCCCCTACTTAGATACATAGCCTTATAGAGCGGAGTCACCTTATTCACCAGACCCTTCGAAAAGAGGACTGTGGGGGCCAGCAGGCTCTTCCAGTGCAGGAGCAGGGCCTTGCGGGCATAAAAGAGGAGCAAGCTGACCAGCGTGCGAAGGGCCCTCGCAGGGGCCAATCCATCAACCAACGCCAGTAGACAAACCTCAATAGAATTGGGAACCGGAATTTTTACCACCTCTGTAATACAGGCCAGCACAGCAGTCCAATAATTCCGTACCACCAGGCAACGCCAGAAGATATGTCCATAATCCGCCGGTGAATAGGAGCAGCGCCAGCACTCAGTAGAGGATTCCGGATATATACGGGCCAACCGTGCTGGCGTATAATAGATCCTATGCAAAAACTTGAAAAGAATCAGGCGATCCCTTGCAGAGACCAAAGAACTACCTTTTTTACCTTTTTTTTTTTATAAATGCTCACATTCCCTCTGTTCTCAGCTGATAAGAGGTGGGTGGAGGAGAAGCAGCAGCACACTGAGTTTCCCAGTGAATGGCTGTGCAGCAGGGGCATGTCAGGACAAGTCTGATCATCCAAAAAGACTGACCTCGTGTTCTCCTTCTACTTAGTGTGGTCAGTTTTTAAAAGAAAAGCAGAGGGACTGGCAGAAAGACCAGGGATATCACACAAAGGAAGCAATACAAAGAGAACAGAATATTTTCTCATCCAAGTACAACGTACAGCAGGCATATATCAGGAATGGTACAGCAGGCACATATCAGGAATATGAAGTTTTGGGGTAACAAACTTTTAAGTGTTTTGATTTTGTTATTTTCTTCTGCAGCTATAACAGCTTCAACTCTTCTTGGAAGGCTGCCCACAAGGTTTAGGAGTGTGTCAATGGGAATGTTTGTCCATTCTTCCAGAAGCACATTTGTGAGGTCAGGCAGTGATGTTGGACGAGAAGCCCCAGCTTACAGTCTGCGCTTGAATTCATCCCAAAGGTGTTCTATCAGGTTGGGTTCAGGACACTGTAGAGGCCAGTCAAGTTCCTCCACCCCAAACTCGATTATCTATGTCTTTTTGGACCTTGCTTTGTGCACTGGTCCAAATCATTTGGTGGAGGGGAGATTATGTTGTGGGGTTGTTTTTCAGGGGTTGGGCTTGGCCACTTTGTTCCAGTGAAGGGAACTCTTAAAGCGTCAGCATACCATGACATTTTGGAGAATTTCATGCTCCCAATTTTGTGGGAACAGTTTGGGTATGGCCCTTTCCTGTTCTAACATGACTGCACAACAGTGCACAAAGCAAGGTCCATAAAGATATGAATGAGTGGATTTGGGCTGGAGGAACTTGACCGGCCTGCACAGAGTCCTTACCTCAACCCAATAGAACACCTTTGGGATGAACTAGGGTGGAGACTGTGAGCAAGGCCTTCTCCTCCACATCAGTGCCTGACCTCACAAACGTGCTTCTGGAGGAATGGTCAAACATTCCCATAGACACACTCCTAAACCTTGTGGACATCCTTCCCAGAAGAGTTGAAGCTGTTATAGCTGCAAAGGGTGGGCCAGCTCAATATTGAACCCTACAGACTAAGACTGGAATGCTATGAAAGTTCATGTGCGTGTAAAGACAGGCACCCCAATACTTTTGGTAATATAGTGTATTATGTGTTTATGTATGTGAATGTATTTCAATATTTGTACTTCTACATTTTTTTTACATGACACTTTAGTTCTACAAAGATAAGTTTAGTCATCTGGCCAGAAATGAAACTCTCAATCAGGAAATGATTCCATCGCTCTGTTTCTGGCCAAAAAGCCTGTCCACATCAGCTAGGTAGATTCTTCTAGGACAGATTCAACTGTCACAATTCAAGTAAGCCCTAGCATGTGTATGTGTATGAGTGAGGATTTAAAGCGGAAAAAGTGGAAGCCCTCCATTATCTGTCTCCTCCCCCCTTCTGGTGCCACATTTGGCTCCTTTCAGGGGGAGGGGGGGGTACCTGTTTTTGACAGGTACCCATCCCCACTTCTGTCAGACCTTGCTGTGGCAAGGTACGTCAGAAGTTCGACCCCCCTCCTCCTTCCCCATTCAGAAAGCGCAGTGCTTCACAGCCAGCTTCCCATAGAGGCTATAGCGGCGGCAGCACCTGAGAGCCGATGGAAATATCAGTTAGGGTGCCGATATTGCTGGATTCCAGGACAGGTAAGTGTCCTAAATTTAAAAGTCAGCAGCTACAGTATATGTAGCTGCAGACTTTAAATTTTTCCGTGGGGGGGGGGGGAGCACTGCTTTAACCACTTTACCACCGGAGGATTTTCCTGCTTTACGTCCAGGCCACTTTTTGTGATTCAGCACTGTGCGACTTTAACTGACAATTGCGCGGTCATGCAACGCTGTACCCAAACGAAATTTACGTCCTTTTTTTCCCCACAAACAGAGCTTTCTTTTGGTGGTATTTGATCACCTGTGCGGTTTTCATTTTTTGCTATATTAATAAAAAAACGACAATTTTGAAAAAATAACAATATTTTTCTACTTTGACAGTTAAAAAATATCCAATATATTAAATTTTTGTCTTATATTTAGGCCAAAATGTATTTAGCTACATGTCTTTGACAAAAAAATTCTCAATGAGCGTATTTTTAACCGCTTTAAGACCGGAAGATTTTACCCCATTCCTGACCAGGCCATATTTTGCGATTCGGCACTGCGTTACTTTAACGGACAATTGCGCGGTCGTGCGATGCTGTACCCAAATTTCTTTTGGTGGTGATCACCTGTGCGATTTTTACTTTTTGCGCTATAAACAAAGAAAAACAAAAAAAGAGCAACAATTTTGAAAAAATAACAATATTTTTCAAATGTTTTATATGAAATTCCCCCCCAAAAAATGTAAAAATCAAAATGTTTTAACATTTTAGGCCAATTTGTTTTCTGCTACATATTTTTTGTAAAAAAAAAATCACAATAAGCATATTTTGATTGGTTTGCGCAAAAGTTATCGCAGCTACTAACTACGGGAAATTTATGTCATTTTTATTGTTTTTTTTTTAACTAGTAATGGCGGCGATCTGCGATTTTTTTTTTCGCGGGACTGCGACATTGCGGCAGACAGATCGGATATGCACTGTTACTGTAAAAATTACACGAGCAGGGAAGGGGTTAACTTTTATTGGTGATCAAGGGGTTAATGTATGCCTGGTGCTTACTAACGTGTGGGGGGGAGGGGACTGTGACACAGGCACAGATCGCAGGTTCAGCTATGCTGAATCCTGCAATCTGTCCCTGCCTGTCACTTAGGAGATCCGCCCGTTTTGTTTACACAAGCGAGCGGATCTCCAAACTCGATCCCCGACGATCACCGCCGCTCCTCCCCTGGCCCGACTCCCGCTGTGACTGAATACAGCGCGCGAGCCTCCGGCGGCGTGTGCGCGCCGCCCACAAGGGGAGGAGTCCAGCGACGTAGGTCTACGTCACTGGACGATAACGAACCACTTTGCCGCAGTAGGCTCAATGTGAGCGGTCAGCAAGTGGTTAATTAACATTTATTGTACATTTTTATTTTTAGAATGCACCACTATATGTTTGCTATGTGTTCCCATTCACACAGCATATCTAAAAAAATATTTCTTACCGTTTCTCAGGAAGAGGTGTCATGGCTGGCTGTAAGGCTTTTTGAACAATGTTAGAGTGAGCCTGTCCCAGGTCTGTCCTTGTTAACATACACTGCAAGATGCCCAACCTCTACACCTTAAACTTTTGTTAGGACAGGCAGTGTTCAAACTGAGGTACATCTGGTAATGGAGAATCTACCTGCACAGTACAGATAAGCGTAATTATGAAAAACACAACTACCCAGCCCCCTCATTAACATAGAACTACATTGGATTGTTTCTTTGCTTGGGGGTCTGCAATAAAGCATTTAAAACAGTTAAGCTGACATTTTTAAAAACATTTCTTAAGTTATGCAATGTGAATGGGGAGATACAACAAATATAACGTAAGCGTAACCCCAGTTTGGCTGCAAAAGTGGAAATAAACTTTAAAGAGGAAGTAAAGCTTCCTCTGTAACTTGTACCTATAGGTAAGCCTATGATAAGGCTTACCTACATGTACTGTAAATATCTCCTAAACATGCATTGTTTTTAGGAGATATTTACTTTGCATGTAGCCAGTGACATCACTGGCGCATGCGCTCTGAAGAAATGGCCATCCGTGCTGTTGCTTCAGAGCCCTGTGCTCCCGCGCACATGAGTGACGTCATCGCGGCTCCAGCCACTAAAATGGCCAGATGACACGAACCCGGAAGGAAGTCCAGGTAAACATGGACGCCAATCAGGGGGTCCGGCGAACGCGGTGTCCGGAACCCGGTGATCGTTTGTAGAGAGGCAGAATTGCCATTCTGCCAGAGAGGAAAATGGAGATTTTCGGTTTCTGCTAAGCAGAAACAGGAGATCTCTGTTTTCCTTTAGTCAAAACACCTCCCCCACAGTTAGAAAGCACTCATAAGAAACACATTTAACCCTTTAAATTGTCCCTGGTGTTAACCCCTTCCCTGCCAGTTTCACTTATACAGTGACAGTGCATTTTCTTTTTTGCACTGATCACTGTATTGGTGTCACTGGTCCCCAAAAAAGTGTCACTTACCCGTGTCAGATTTGTCCTGCTAAAAATCGCTGATTGCCTCCATTACTAGTAAAAAATATTACAAATAATAAAAAGTCACTAATTCTAACCCATAGTTTGTAGACACTATAACTTTTGCGCATACCAATTAATATACGCTTGGGATTTTTTTTTACTAAAAATATGTAGCAGAATACATATTGGCCTAAATTTATGAAGAAGTTAGATTTTTTTAATTTTTTTATTGGATATGTTTTATAACAGAAAGTAAAAAATATTGGTTTTTTTTTTCAAAATTGTTGGTCTTTTTATGTTTAAAACGCAAAAAATAAAAACTGCAGAAGTGATCAAATACAACCAAAAGAAAGCTCTATTTGTGGGAAAAAAAGGACATCAATTTTTTTGGGGTAAAGAGTTGCACAACCACGCAATTGTCAGTTAAAGCAACGCAGTGCCTACAGCTTACCTGTAAATTCCTTTTCTTGGAGTACACCACGGGGAACACAGAGCAGCCATAATAATTACTATCTGGGTTACACACCACCTATAGGTGAATGGACACTGGCAACCAAAAATACAGGAAGTCCCCCTCTACATAACCCCTCCCATACAGGAAGTACCTCAGTTTTGTAGCAAGCAATAAACATCCCAGACAAGAGGGGAGGGACCACTGTGTCCCATGATGTACTCCAAGAAAAGGATTTTACAGGTAAGCTGTAGGAAAAATCCAATTTTCTTTATTGTACATCACGGGACACAGAGCAGCTATAATAATTACTAACTGGGACGTCCCAAAGCAATGCATTTGAGGGGTGGGGGACAATAAACACAAAAAAACGCTATTAGACCGAAAAGATCTACATACAGCACGCTGCAGCCAAATGCAGAATCCTCCCCGGTCCTAACATCCACTTGATAGAATCTAGTGAACGTATGTACTGAAGACCAAGTGGTGGCTCTGCAAATCTGAGCCATAGAGGCTTGATGGTGAACTGCCCAAGAAGCACCTACTCTTCTGGTAGAGTGTGGAAAAGGTGGAACCTTCCCCTTTAAACCATACACCTGAATGATGACCTGGCAAATCCACTGAGAAATTGTAGGACCTAGATGCTGCCTGCCCTTTCCTGGGCCCTTCTGGCAGTATGAACAAAAGGTCGTCTTTCAAATCTGAGCTGACATCTTCAAATAGACCTTAAATGCACGTACTACATTAAAAGACTGTAACAACTTTTCCTCTGCTGTTTGAGGATTTGGAAAAAGGAAGGCAGTATAATGTCCTGATTCAAATGAAAAGCTGACACCACCTTGGCCAAAAACCTTGAGTGTGGATGTAGAATCCCCCTATCTTGATGTAAGTTAAAAAATGGCTCCTTACAAGAAAGAGCCACTTATGCCTCGTTTCCACTGAGCGGATCGGTTCGGGTCGGTTTGGTACGGTACGCTAATTTGAGTGTTTCCATTATGAAAGTGGCCCATACAACTGAATCAAACCGCACCATTCCTGGAGCTGCTTCAGATGTAGGGCCATAGGAAATGGTACGGTACGGTTAGGGCGGAGCTACTGGCTTCACATGATAGATTCCACTGATTGGCGGACAGGAAAACTTCAATGCTCACGTCAAATGAAAGAGCAAAACAAACACCTCCTTTGGTGTAAACCCTGCATGGCCCCTGGTGGCCCAACTTGCAGTGGAAACGCTCACCTGAATAGACCGGACCATTCTAACCCTTCCAAACTGTACCGATCCGAACCGTTCCGCTCAGTGGAAACGAGGCATAACTGATACTCTTCTAGCTCAAGTTACTGCAACAAAAAAGACTAACTTTCTGGTCGAAAAAAACAGAGGAATATGCTGAATAGACTCAAAAGGCTGTTTCTGTAGAACCGCCAGGACCAAATTTAAATCCCAAGGACACAACGGTGGCCTAACTGGCGGAATCATACGTAGCACCCCCTGTATAAAAGCTCAGATCAAGGAATGCAAAGCAATCGGTCTTTGAAAAAAGACTGACAAGGCTGAAATTTGACCATTAATAGTGCCTAAGGCTAGTTTCATATCTACCCCTACTTGCAAGAAGGCTAGAATTCTCCCGATTATATATTTATGGGGATGCCACTCCCTGGACACACACCATGAAATGTAAGACTTCCAGATTGTGTAATAAATGCCCCTGGAGACTGGTTTCCTAACGTTTATCACAGTAGAGACTGCAGGACCAGATATACCTGGCTCACTCAGAATCCAGGCTTCAATAGCCAAACCGTAAAATTTAGAGATTGTAAAGCAGGGTGGAATATCGGACCCTGAGAGAGCAGATCCGGATGCAGTGGGTGAACCCATGGCCTTCCCACTGCCAACCTTAGAATTTGCGTGTACCAAATTCTCCTGGGTCAAGCTGGAGCCAGCAGGACTACTGGTCTCCCTTCTTCCTGAATCCTGCGCAGAAGTCGTGGCAGCAGCTGAACTGGGGTAAAAGCATAGATCAGGGAGAACTGCTTCCAGGGAGTAACCAAGGCATCCACTCCGATTGTGAGTGGATTCCTGGTTCTTGTTGTTGAACCTGGATGCAAACAGATGTACGTCTGAAGCCCCCATCATTGACAAACTAATGCAAAGATCTCGGGATGTAATGACCATTCCCCTGGAAACATCTGCTGGCGACTCAGAAAGTCTGCCTGCCAGTTCTCTGTTCCTGGAATGAGAATGGCCGACACACATAGAAGAAATTTCCCCACCCAGGATAAGATGTGACCCACCTTCTTCTGAGCTGACTGACTCTTTGTGCCCCCCTGATGGTTGATATAGGCCACAGCCGTGGCATTATCAGATTGTACCTTGACGGGGCAACCTCGAAGTCTGGGAGTCCAGTACCTTAATGCCTGACAAACCACTCGGATTTCCAGGAAATTGGTGGGGAAGCTCCTTTCTAACCAGGATGATTTCCCTTGGACAGTGGTTTCTTCCAGAACTGCTCCCTAGCGTGATAGACTGGCATCTGTAGTCAGCACCTTCCAGACTACTGGAAGAAAGGATTTCCCGCTCTCCAAATTCCTGGCTTCCAACCACTAACCTAGACTCTGACGTACCTGCGGTACTAGCGACATGCGACAATCTAGGACCTGAATCTTTTTGCTCCAGGCTGACAGAATGTTGTTCTGTAAAGGTCGGGCATGGAACTGAGCATAAGGAACTGCTTCAAATGAGGACACCATTCTCCCTAGCAACCTTATACAAAGATGTATAGAAGGATACTTTTTCCCTCTCACGATCCAAACTAGATCCTTCAGGGCTACGACTTTTCTTGGCGGCAAAAACACCTTTGTGTTTCCACAAGGGAACCCAGATACTCTAGACTCGGAACCAGCTGCAACCCTGACTTTGCCAAAATCAGAATCCAACCCAGGCGTTCTAAGAACAGAACTGCTCGAAACACATTCTGGCTTAGAGTAGAAGCCGACCGGTCTATAAGTAAAAGATCATCCAGGTATCCCACCACTGCTATCCCTTGAGACCTTAGATTAGCCAATACTGGAGCTTGGGTTTTTGTGAACACTTGTGGAGCTGTGGCTAGCCCGAAGGGCAAGGCCACAAACTGAAAATCATGGTCTTCCACCGCAAAGCGCAAAAAAAACCTTTGATGGGCCTGAAAGATTGGCATGTGAAGGTATGCATCCATGATGTCTATGGATGCTAGAAGTTTTCCTCCTTGCAGAAAGGCCATAACTGAGCGAATTCACTCAATTCGGAATGTGCGAATGTTCAAGAATTGGTTCAGAGCTTTGAGATCTAGCATAGGTCTCACATCTCCGTTTGGCTTGGGGACTACGAAAAGGTTTAAAGAAAACCCCCTGAATTTCTCGTCATCTGGAACCACTGTAATTATTGCTTGAGACCTCAGATGGTCCAGAGCCAGAAAGAATGATCTTCTTTTTAGAGGATCTGCAGGTACAGTATCTCACAAAAGTGAGTACACCCCTCACATTTTTGTAAATATTTTATTATATCTTTTCATGTGACAACACTGAAGAAATTACACTTTGCTACAATATAAAGTAGTGAGTGTATAGCTTGTATAGCAGTGTAAATTTGCTGTCCCCCTCAAAATAACTCAACACACAGCAATTCATGTCTAAACCGCTGGCAACAAAAGTGAGTACACCCCTAAGTGAAAATGTCCAAATTGGGCCCAAAGTGTCAATATTTTATGTGGCCACCATTATTTTCCAGCACTGCCTTAATCCTCTTGGCATGGAAATCACCAGAGCTTCACAGGTTGCCACTAGAGCCTCTTCCACTCCTCCATGACGACATCACGGAGCTGGTGGATGTTAGAGACCTTGCGCTCCTCCATCTTCTGTTTGAAGATGCCCCACAGATGCTCAATAGGGTTTAGGTCTGGAGACGTGCCTAGCCAGTCCATCACCTTTACCCTCAGCTTCTTTAACAAGGCAGTGGTCGTCTTAGAGGTATGTTTGAAATCGTTATCATGTTGGAATACTACCCTGTGGCTCAGTCTCCAAAGGGAGGTAATCATGCTCTGCTTCATTATGTCACAGTACATGTTGGCATTCGTGGTTCTCTCAATAAACTGTAGTTCCCCAGTTCCGGCAGCACTCATGCAGCCCCAGACCATGACACTCCCACCACCATGCTTGACTGTAGGCAAAACACACTTGTCTTTATACTCCTCACCTGGTTGCTGCCACACATGCTTGACACCATCCGAACCAAATAAGTTTATCTTGGTCTCTTTAGACCACAGGACATGGTTCTAGTAATCTATGTCCTTAGTCTGCTTGTCTTCAGCAAAATGTTTGTGAGCTTTCTTGTGCATCATCTTCAGAAGAGGCTTTCTTTCTGGGATGACAGCCATGCAGACCAATTTAATGCAGTGTGTGGCGTATGATCTGAGCACTGACAGGCTGACCCCCCACCCCTTCAACCTCTGCAGCAATGCTGGCAGCACTCAAATGTCTTTTTTCCAAAGACAACCTCTGGATATGATGCTGAGCACGTGCACTCAACTTCTCTGGTCAACCATGATGAGGCCTGTTCTGAGTGCATGGCCACTGTGCTGCAGCTCAGTTTCAGAGTCTTGGCAAACTTTATGTAGAGCAACAATTCTTTTTTCAGATTCTCAGAGAGTTCTTTGCCATGAGGTGCCATGTTGAACTTCCAGTGACCAGTATGAAAGAGTGAGAGCGATAACACCAAATTTAACACTCCTGCTCCCCATTCACACCTAAGACCTTGTAACACATGATACCAGGGAGGGAAAATGGCTAATTGGGCCGATTTTGGACATTTCCACTTAGGGGTGTACTCACTTTTGTTGCCAGCGGTTTAGACATTAATGGCTGTGTGTTGAGTTATTTTGAGGGTACAGAAAATTTACACTGTTATACAAGCTGTACACTCACTACTTTACATTTTAGAAATGTGTCATTTTTTCAGTGTTGTCACATGAAAAGATATAATAAAATCTTTACAAAAATGTGAGGGGTGTACTCACTTTTGTGAGATACTGTATGTTTGACCTTACAAACCGAGGATGAGAAAACTCCTGAAATTCTAGTTTGCACCCCTGCGAGACTGTGGAAATAACCCAGTTATCCTGAATCATTTCCACCCAGGACTCTGAGAACTGTAGCAGCCTTCCCCCAACCCGACTGAGTGGGGGCGTTCCTTAACAAGGTAGATTTAGAGCTAGGCTTGGTAGGCCTCTGGGCCCAGGGTTTCTTTTGCCCTTGACCTGAAGGTTCACCTCTAGATCCAGACGGCTGAGGCCGTCAAAACTGCCTGAGATTAGAAGTACTGGGAACCTGCATGTTAGACACCTTAAAAAAATGACGTTTACTTCTCCGATTAACTGGTAGAAGCGCACTCTTCCCCCCAAAATAATTTTGATATATTTGTCCAGATCGTCACCAAATAGGCGCTCCCCATGAAAGGGAAAGCCAGCTACCAATTTTTTACATGGTAATTCTGCAGATCAACTTTTTAGCCAGAGGATTCTGCACATATAAACTGACAGAAGAGCAAACCGTGACATTTGCTGTTTGGAGTTCTTAAGAGCATCTACTGCAAAACACAAAGCCTGAGGAAAATCTGCTAAACCTTTAGCAGACTCTCCCTGAGGAGGAACACTCCTGGACACCCGTTTAATGCGGTCTTTCAAAGATTGACAAACTCCTATAGCCGCCACTGCCGGTTGTATTGCAGACCCTGCAAAAGCAAAGGAAGCTTTGAGTAAAGATTCCAATTTCTTACAGCTGTATTTTTTAAAACCTGGGCATTATCTACAGGACAGGTTACATTTCTGTTTACAGAAGAAATATCCACTGTAGGCATACTCCATTTTCTTGTGAATTTTTCCTCCATAGGATACAACAAAGAATACCTTTTGGGAGGAATAAAAATCCTATCAGGATGATCCCAATTAGCATATACTATCTGCTCCAAAAGCGGATGTAAGGGAAAAGCCTGAAAATTTTGAGGAAGGTTTAACGAGCCTAATGAGAAAAAAGAGACTTCGGAAATCTCTAAGGGAGATCATTTAAATCCAGACCGGACCATTTCAGTGAGAGACTGAAATAACAATCTCTGTGATTTAGAGGCTGAAAATGGCTCCTCAGACCCTGACTTGGTCTTCTTCCAAGCCATTTACAGCTACTTCTTCCAGCAGTGGCGTACCTAAAGCACTTGGCACCCGGGGTGGATCCTATACTTGGCACCTCACCCCCCCCCCTACCCAAACTTTAAAATGTAAAAACACCCACAAAAATTTGTAATGTTTTCAAGAATATTTATTGCACATATTTCACAGCCCCCTCATCACAGTGCCCCTTGCAGTCTGCCCCCCTTTGCAGACTGCAGACATAATACAAGAGATGGTCAGACTGCAGAGATGATACAAGAGATGGTCAGACTGCAGAGATGATACAAGAGATGGTCAGAGACTGAGGACATAATACAAGAGATGGTCAGAGACTTAGGACATGATTCAGGAGATGGTCAGAAACTGAGGGCATGATACAAGAGATGGTCAGAGCCTGCAGACGATACAAGAGATGGTCAGAGACTGCAGATATGATACAGGAGATGGTCAAACTGCAGACATGATACAAGAGATGGTCAGAGACTACGGACGTGATACAAGAGATGGTCAAAGACTGAGGACATGATACAGGAGATGGGGGGCTGAAGAGCACTGGGGGTGCTGGAAGGGGGGGCTGGATAGCACTGGGGGGCCAGCAAAGGAAGTTGGATAGGAGGGGCAGTGGGGCAGCTGCATAAAGAGGAATTGATCTTTCCATATTCCTCCTGCGCCCGCTGAATGCCTGCAGAAGGGAGAGGAGGAGAATCAGGCATTCGGCGGGTGCAGGAGGAATATGGAAAGATCAATTCCTCTATATGCAGCTGTCCCGGCCGCTTCTCCTATCCAGCACACAGGGAGGCTGCTCAGGCACTTACCTTCTTCCCGCCCCGTGAGCAGAGCGAACTGAACAAGCTGCTATTGCAGCTGCCTTCACAGGGAGATGCATGCCGGCGGGCACCCCTGAGCGGCCTGACACCCCCCTGTGCATGGCACCGCCCCTGCACCTTCTGTTGGTATGCCACTGTTGGTCAGTAACCCCTAACCTCTCAGGGGAGGTTAACACAGAGGATGCATGGCTAGGATCTTCCAATCCTGACGGTGGCACACTTGTGCCCCTTCCCGCTGTGCCTCCCCCCCCCCCACACACTTTTTTTCCAGTAGGACATTGCTGCAGACAAGAAAACTTGAGGTACTCTTTAGTGTACTCAAAGCTTGTGCCAAGCTGTAACAGCTTATCACACACAGCACAGTTATCCCAAAGTAACAGAACCTGTCAATGCTTGTAAACATCCACCCACAGTGACTCACGCACCCAGCTGCAACTGCTCTGTGTCTCATCCAGCTTCTGACAGGAGCTCACGTGCCGGGAACACTCCTCAATAGACGCGCCATCTCCACCCCCTACTGCGCATTTGCAGCATGCTACGTGCACATCCGCATGCCACGTAGACGCCAACGCGTCCCGGACATGCCCCCTCCCGGCTCCATGTGCACGCTCATGCATGTAAATAGACTAAACTTGCACTGATCTCCCACCACAGGGATGGATACCAAAGTGCTCCCTGAACCTGAGTCACAGATGGTAAGTGGATGCGCGGACGATTGTACAAAGTCCCACTGCCCGTAAGCTTCGGGGGGTTGAGAGCAGAAAAGGCATCCAAGCTATGCAGGTCACAGCTGAATACACATACGGCCTCTAGTGGAGAAATAAAACATGGCACCCTGTATCTGTTGAATTAGAAGGTAACAGTGCATCATAATTAAAGTGAATTTACCATTCCCACCACAGGAGTTTGCTATAACTAACATCCAATCTTCACCCATCACAGCGGGTTCTGTCACTTGTCGACCTTCAAGGACCGGGTCCCCCTAATTTTTTGGGCCATTCCCTTGGACCTGTAGGGCACCCTGCCGGAACGCCTTTGGAGTTAGTCTTACCAAGGGTCCGGATCCCATTGTCCAGTGCCCAAGAGGGCCGCATTACAGGCATTACCCCATTCCATTTACCGAGGCTCAGGTACCATCCTTCTAGTCTTCCACTTTCGGATAGATCTGATTGCCAATCCCCTTGGATCTAGAGATCTTAACCGGGATTGTAGCATAACCTTTTTTCTTCTTCTTTAAAAATATGGAGAGTTTCTCTAACCATGACCATCATCTTCACTGGCGAAAAAACGGAGGTACTTCCTGTATGGGAGGGGTTATATAGAGCGTAAACTTCCTGTCTATTTGGTTGCCAGTGTCCATTCACCTATAGCTGGTGTTTAACCCAGATAGTAATTATTATGGCTGCTCTGTGTCCCGTGATGTACGATAAAGAAAAATGGTCTGGTCAGGAAGGGGGTAAAACCTTCTGAGCTCAAGTGGGTAATGCTAGTTACATAGGTCTAAGTAAATCTTTTATAATTGAGCCTCCACAATTATATTATTTTTCTTGCACAAGCCTAATTATGACCTCTGTAAGTTAACCAAACTGACACTGTTTATTTAAAATCTATATTATGCATCTTCACTCCGAGCTGAAAATAGTCACGTAAGCTCAGCTTTGATGTCACTAGATGCCAGACACCACATACAGGGATATAAAGGGGAAAATATTTTCAGCTGACATTTAAAAGACGTGACAGTAGCTATACACTGCAACAGAGCTTTTGCTTATGCTGCATATAAATTGAAAATGAATCAGTTTGGAATACTAGGAACTCCAAGAGATAAGACAAACAAGTAGAAAATGTTAAGGGGAATGACGAAATACATATTTGTTTGTACTTAAAGCACATGTTTGGGTAAACTTTTTTTTTTTTTAGAAATCAGCACAAGGGCTGGTACTTACATTTAATCTGAATCTGAAACTGCTGTATGGTCTTGGTCACTGTGCTGCAGCTCAGTTTCAGGGTCTTAGCAATCTTCTAATAGCCTAGGCCATCTTTATGTAGAGCAACAATTATTTTTTTCAGATCTTCAGAGAATTCTTTGCCATGAGGTGCCATGTTGAACTTCCAGTGGCCAGTATGAGAGAGGGAGAGCGATAACACCAAATCTAACACACCTGCTCCCCATTCACACCTCAAACCTTATAACACTAACAAGTCACATGACACCGGGGAGGGAAAATGGCTAATTGGGCCCAATTTGGACATTTTCACTTAGGGGTGTACTTACTTTTGTTGCCAGCGGTTTAGACAATAATGGCGTGTTGAGTGTTGAGTTATTTTGAGGGGACAGCAAATTTACCCTGTTTTACAAGCTGTACACTCACTATTGTAGCAAAGTGTCATTTCTTCGGTTTTGTCACATGAAAAGAAGTAATAAAATATTTACAAAAATGTGAGGGGTGTACTCACTTTTGTGAGATACTGTAAATACAGTATATATATAGATTTTAACTTGTAAGCAACCAATGTCAGGAAAAGGCCTGGTCTTTAAGTGGTTAAAGGGATTGTAAAGGCAGAAAGTTTTTTTATTTTTTTTTTATTTTTTATCTTAATCCATTCTATGAATTAAGATAAAAAAAAAATCTTCTGTGTGCAGCAGCTCCCCTAATACTTACCTGAGCCCCATCTTTATCCAGCGATGTTGCAGAAGTTTCTCAGCTGACCGGGACTCCCCTCCTCATTGGCTGAGACATCAGTGCGGCAAGATTGGCTCCTGCTGCTGTCAATCAAAGTCAGTCAGACAATTAGGAGAGAGAGGGGGCAGGGTGGGGCCGGGTCGTGGCTCAATGTCTAAATGGACAGTGCCCCTATAGCAAGCTGCTTGCTCTGGGGGCACTCATCAGGAGGGAGGGGCCAGGAGCACAGAAGAGGGACCCGAGAAGAGGAGGATCCAGGCCAAACCAACTGCACAGAGAAGGTAAGTATAAAATGTTTGTTATTAAAAAAAATATTTTAATGATTAATTGTGCAGCTCTACAGAATTGCACTCATATGTTTTTTTTTTTTTATGTATATATAACTGAAAGCTCTATGCAGTTCCTTTTATTTTTAGTCTATTGAGCAATTCTGGAAAGAATCGTTAATGGACAAGAAGTATGACAACCTCTACATGTATTAACCACTTAAGCCCCGGAAGATTTTACCCCCTTCCTGACCAGGGCCTATTTTGCGATTCGGCACTGCGTGACTTTAACAGACAATTGCGCGGTTGTGCGACGCTGTACCTAAACTAATTTGACGTCCTTTTTTTTTCCCACAAACAGAGCTTTCTTTTGGTGGTATTTGATCACCTGTACGATTTTTTGATTATGCGCTATAAATAAAAAAAAAAACGTAAATTTTGCAAAAATAGCAATATATATATATAAAATATTTTTCACATTTTTTTATATGAAATTCCCCCCAAAAAAAAGTAAAAATCAAAATGTTTTAACATTTTAGGCCAATTTGTTTTCTGCTACCTATGTTTGGTAAAAGAAATCGCAAAAAGCGTATTTTAATTGGTTTGCGCAAACGTTATTGCGTTTACTAACCAAGGGAAAGATTTTTGTCATTTTTATTGTTTTTTTTTTAAACGAGTAATGGCGGCAATCTGCGATTTTTTTTTTGCGGGACTGCGATATTGCGGCAGACAGATCGGACCCTTGACTGACATTTTTGACACTTTTGGGGGTAGCAGTGACATTACTACAGTAATCAGAGTTTGGTGCCTCAAGCCAAGGGGGTGGGATTTTATGGGCTAGTCAGGTAGTAAACTTGTATTTAAATTATATAGTATATATATTGGAAGCTTCAGATATACAGATATACAGATATACAGTCTCTCTCCAAACAGCTCACTTGGCTGAGCACTTACAGACAGAGATCTATATCAAAGTCACCCTTCACATTGTCACTTACTACTTATTTCCTTTTCACCTTTCACATGGGTCTATAACCCATTGGCACAAATATGATAATTATTATTGTATGAAATCTTATTTATTTATTTTCCTTCAATAAATTACTATATAATTTTACTACAAGTTTACTACCTGACTAGCCCATAAAATCCCACCCCCTTGGCTTGAGGCACCAAACCCTGCTTTAAGATTACACAATTTGGGATGTTGGCTACACCTACTACTTAGGCATCAAGGATCAATCCTCTATTTAACAGTAATCAGTGCTATACACATGCACTGTTACTGTAAAAATGACACGGGGAGGGAAAGGGTTAACTTTATTGGAGAGGGAGGGGTTAAGTGTGTCCCTAGGGGCGTGCTTCTAACTGTGATTGGATGTGGCTATGTGTGTAACAGCACAGATCAACGGTCCTACATAGCAGGACCGTTTGATATCTGCTTTTACACAGGGGAGAATGACAGGCGGCTGTGTTTACATTAGCCGCCTGCCTTTCTCCCGCTGTATCCGACGATCGCGAGTGACCGGCGGACATCGGGTCCGCCGGTCACACGCGCGGGCTTCTTAGTGAACGAGCGGGGGCGGGAGCGCGCCTCCGGCGGCGCGTGCTCGCCCCCTATTGGCTCCCAGGCTAGTGACGTACCGGTAAGTCACTTTGCCTGGGAGGGGCTGATCGCCGCTGTATATAGTCGGGCGGCGGTCGGCAAGTGGTTAAGATGCTGATCCCAGTGTAAAGGTTAATGCCTATAAAAGATATTTTACAATATTAAAGTGGCATTAAATCCAAAACCAAAATTGTAATAATTGCAGCTTACCAATCACTCGTTTTCTTTTTTATAGGCTTTTGTTTCTCTGTTTTCACCTGGTGATCTGGCCAGTAAAACACCTTCTGTATTAGAGTACTCCCCACTATGGATGAAGGAGCACAGAGGGCACCTTTGGATAGCTGCATTGTCAGTCTAGGGAATGGGGTTTTAGATGGATTAGTAGCTTTAAATACACTAACAAATTGAAGTCAAACTCCAGCTCACACTTTATTATCAGTTACAGGTAAAGGTATTACATAAATAAATAAAAGCTGATCATTCTAAGCACCCCTGTCAGTGGTAAACGGTTTGCCTCTTCCCTGTCACTGCTACACCTGCAGGACAGCCTGTTCTTTTGAAAAAACAACAGACTTTCTGGCTACAACACAAAATGAAAATAAAGGAAAGAAAGCCTAAAAAATATAACTAAAGCAGCCACAAGATCTAAGACTATCTAAGAATGGGTAAGCTGCAATATAATAAAATGTTTGCTTTTCGGGTTAATACTGCTTTACAGCCCAATATTCAAGTTGAGAGCGTGTTCACCTGGGGGTGCTTGTGGCTACACTGAAGTCTTCTCTGCATTATTATAAGCACTTTATTGTTGAACATCACAGATAAGAAATAATGTATTCCAAATTTTATGATCCTTTGTGGAATTTCATTTCACATACATGAATTTTATAATTTATATGCTATAATTATGTATTTATGAAATGTTGGCATTTACACATATGAAGCATTTTAACAGTGCGGCACACATTATTAATTATATATTTTGGAATAAATGCTTTCATTTTGGTTCTAGCAGCTTGTTATTTAGGGGACACAAGTGTATAATTTGTCTAACATTTTATATACATTCAACATTTTTCCTGTTGCTCTTGCCAGTAGATCTTTGTTTTTTCACTTTCTGCAAGAGGGTGATAATGCAGTTCATTTCTCAGTAAAATCGCACAGCAGTGTTGCTGTCAGTAAACTGTCTCTGTGGTCTCAGATGGACATATAGTTTTTAGTAAACACCAAAAAAGTTTGTGCACTGATGCACAGTTATGTTGGAACAGGAAGGGGTCATCCCAAAACTCTTCCCACAAAGATAGGAGCATGAAATTGTCCAAAATGTCTTGGTATGCTGGTGCCTTAAGAGTTCTCTTCACTAAGGAGCCAAGCCCAACCCCGGAAAAACAACCCCACACCATAATCCCCCCTCCACCAAAGGATTTGGACCAGTGCACAAAGCAAGCTCCAAAAAGACATGGATGAGCGAGTTTGGGGTGGAGGAATTTGACTGGCCTGCATAGAATCCTGCTCAACCCGAAAGAACACTTTTGGGATGAATTAGAGTGGAGACTGTGAGCCAGACTTTCTCATCCAACATCAGTGCCCTGACCTCACACTTCTGGAAGAATGGTCAAACATTCCCATAGACACTCTCCTAAACCTTGTGGACAGCCTTCCCAGAAAACTTGAAGCTGTTAAAGCTGCAAAGGGTGGGCCAAGTCAATATTGAACTCTACAGACTAAGACTGGGATGTCATTAAAGTTCATGTGCGTGTAAAGACCGGCGTCCCAATACTTTTGGTAATATAGTGTATATTGGTCAATAGCTATAGTCCCTCACTCAGATCGCTTGTAGAGAATGATAGAAAATGAATCCTTAAAGTAGAAGTCCACCATAACACTAAAATCCCTACATCTACAGACATCCACAATCTAACACTAACCTATCTAACCCTGTAAAGAAGAAATCAAAATATATACCTTTTCTAAAGCCGATCCGACCCGATCCTATGCTGAGCTGTCAGCCACGGCTTCGCTGTGGAGGCGGGTTCAGAGGACACACCCGACAATGCAAGCCCCATAGTAAGTCTATGGGTGAAATCACTCCCCATTCATTTTACAGCCGTTGCTGGCCGTGTTCTCTGCAGAGCTTTCACTTCTGGAGCCTGGATCGGCTTCAAGAAAGGTATGTATACTGATTTCATCTTTACAGGGCTAAATAGGTTTGTATTAGATCGTGGATGACTGTAGGTGCAGGGATTTTAGAGTTATGCCTCGTACACACGTACCGATCGTCAGCCGAACTATCGGCCGTCTTTTGTCCGGTGCTGTCCTGTCTGTTGAAAACTGCAAAAGACTGCACACGAATTTTGTCGGCCAACAACAGCCGACTGCAGAAGTGATGTCATGTGATGGTAACTTTCCGTGTCTTTTTTCTTTTCTGAGCATGCCCAGTCTTGCAAATCTGCTGTCTGTCGCCCGAATTCTGTACTGACTGGCGAACAATCGGCCGTTCTGGTGTCGGCATACAAAAATTTTAATGCTTGCACGACAGATTCTGTTCGGCCGAAAGTGCGCTGTCGGCTGTCGGAAACATCATACTAACAAGCCGAAAATCGGCCGATCGGTCGTCGGCCGAATCTTTTCGGGGGACAATCTGCATGTGTGTACGGGGCATTAGGGTGGACTTACACTTTCCACTTGCCGACCAGCCACTGCAGATACACGGCAGCAGATCAGGAGGTTCCTGCAAATCGCTATACCTGTACGGCGCTTTGCGGGAGCGATCGGGGGGGCACGCGTGGTCCCACAGGGAAGCTGATCCACAGGGCCGGCAGCTGTGATTGCTGCCAGGCACCCGCGATCGCTTCCCGTGGAGAGAGTATGGCAGTCTGCTGTTGTAAACACGGCAGACCGTTGTTCTCTCAGCAATCATCACAGGGCTCCTGTGTTCCTCCTATTTAGGAACACAGGTCTCTGTGTTGATTCCATAAGCCCACCCCCCCCCCCACAGTTAGAAAATACCCGCTAGGCATACATTTAACCCCTTGATCACCCCTGGATTAACACCTTCGCTGCCTGTCATTAGAACAGTAACAGTGCATATTTTTAGCACTGATTACTGTAGTAATGTCACTGGTCTCCCCAAAAGTGGCAAAAATGTCAGTTAGGTGTCCGATCTGTCCGCCGCAATGTCGCAGTCCTGCTAAAAAATGCTGATCGCTGCCATTACTAGTAAAAATAAATAAAAATGACATACATCTTTCCCCTAGTTTGTAGACGTGATAACTTTTGCGCAAACCAATCAAAATACGCTTATTGGGATTTTTTTTTTACTAAAAATAAGTAGCAGAATACAAATTGGCCAAAAATAATGAAAAAGTTTGATTTTTAATTTTTTTATTTGGAACGTTAAATAGCACAATGTGTAAATATATATATATCGCAAAATATAAAAATCGCACAGGTGATCAAATACCACCAAAAGAAAGCTCTATTTGTGAGAAAAAAAGGACATCAATTTTATTAGGCTACAGCATCGCACAACCACGCAAATGTCAGTTAAAGGAATGCAGTGCCGAATTGCAAAAAAGGGCCTGGTCGTTAGGGGGAAAATCTTCCGGTCCAGAAGTGGTTAAGAAAAATAAATTGTAACGGAGCTCAAATATACCTGGACTAACAAGTCGGCCCTAAAAGAAAATAAACATAAAGGCAAAGTCAATTTTGGAAATATCGCTAGTTTTTAATATTAGCAATACACTTCACAGACCGTGAAGAACACAAAAAAAAAACATTGTTAATTTACAATATTCAATTTACATTTCTTTTCATTTATCTTTTTCTTTCACTTCAATTTATAAATGCAATTAAATTGAAATGGTCTTGCATACCTTGTAAGCACATCATAGGATATCCGTTAGGATCTTCATTAACATTGTGCCATGGAAGACATTAATCAGTTTGAAAATTGTGCTGCTGTTCTTGATTTTTAATTTTACAGTGTCACAGTGAGGAATGTTTCTTTTGTTGCTATGGGAAGAAATTATTTTAGATTACATCCCACTATGGTCTCCAAATGGTTTCATTTACAATAGCTAGATCCAGATAGTTTAATCGTTACTGGTATGCAAATGAATATATGTTGCATTTAATAAATATGTACTTTTAAATTAGCTTTTTGAATACATTTTTTTCCCTACTACCTCAAGGGTGGTTTCTGTATAGTCACTGTCTGAATGGTAACAGTTGTTCAAAATAAAACTGAGGAAATAATAAAAAAATAAAATAAAATTGAGGAAAAACATAAAACATTTTGTACGGCCACGGCAAGCAGAAAAAAAATAAATCAGGGTTCTTCTGGCCAATGCTACATGTTATCCATAAATGGTTGAATGGATATCATTCATAATTATTACAGGAAATAGTCTAGTGGCTTTATGCACAGGCTACAAGCTTGTGACTCATCCACAGTTCCTCTTATTGTTGTTCTTTCAGTTCCACCACGGCCTGCAAATAACAGAGAGAATACAGCCCAAAGTTATAACGCCAAGCTGCAATTCTAAAATAATGTCCAATTTTTACATATGCACAATTGTCTACATAAAACCTTTCCACACTGTCTTTAATCACTCACACTTATACCTCTGCTGCTCTTTTACCCAGGGCTGGGACAAGGGGTGGGCAGGAGTGGCGGCTTCCCTGGGCACTGTGGTATCATGTGGGGGGGGGGGGGGGATTGTGTTTGCAAAGAGAATTTGGAGAGCTGCAGGGGGCAAAAATTGCTCTAGGAGGGGAAATTGCTTGGAATGGTGATTTTGGGGTGACTTGTGTCGGGAGGGGGGTTGGGAAGGAGGAATTTTGCTATGAGAGAGGAATTTCAGGGGTTAGTACTAGAAGAAGTGATTTGGTAGAGGGGGGGAGGGGATTTGTGCTAGGAGGGGAGTTTTTATTTTCTGGGAGGGGGGGGGGGGGTGGCGCTAGTAGGGAGATCATTGGGAGGTATTTGTAGGGGGGGGGGAATGGGACTAGGGTGGGGAATTTGTGCTCGGAGGGGGTTGTGAGGGGTGGAGGATTTGTGTTTGAAGCAGTAATTTTTTTTTTTTTGGGGGGGGGGAGGGGTTGTGCTGGGGATTTAGGGAGAGAAAGGATTGGATCTGTGAAGGGGATGGGGGGGATAGATTTGTGATGGGAGGGGGGATTTCAGCGGGGGGGTGGATTTATCCTTGGAAGAGGGGGAATTTATGCTTAGGGAATACGCAGGCAGATTAGATTAGTGCTCATATATCTTGGGGGGGAAGGGGCGCAGTTTGGCATGTTTGCCCCGGGCTCGATGACCTTTCCCAGCACTGCTTTTACTCACTGCCATGCATTAAAGGTATATTTGTAATATAAAGTGTATATACTGTACAGTACTGTGCAAAAGTCATAGGCAGGTGTGAAAAAGATCTGTAAATTAGGAATGCTTTCGGAAATAGAAGTGTAAGTGCCGGTTCACACTGGGGCGACCTGTGAGGCGACCTGGTCGCCTCACAGGTCGCTGCAGGTCGCCTCCCATAGGGAAGCTGCAGACCCGTTCTAATAGGAGCGACACAAGTCGCTCCGACCTAGAAAAAGGGTCCGGAGCTTCTTTGGGGCGACCAGGAGGCGACCGCCATAGACTTCAATGTTATGAAGTCCGTGGCGGCCGCTCCGAGGTTGCGGCGCGCTGCTCGCACCGCAATCTCGGAGGTCGCCCCTGCAAGTAGCGTCGCGGTAATGTGAACCGGCGCTTAATTTTTTATTTTTTATTAATTAACAAAATGGAAAGTAAATGAACAGAAAAAAAATCCAAATAAAATCAATACCATTGACCTTTGCCTTCACAACAGCATCAGTTCTTCAAATCTTGCACACAGTGTTTTGAAGGAACATGGCAGGTAGGTTGTTCCAAACATCTTGAAGAAGTAACCACAGATCTTCTGTGGATGTAAGCTACCTCAAATCCTTCTGTCTCTCCATGTAATCCCAGACAGTTTAAAAAAAATAATATTCACGCTAGGTCTCAAGATTGTAAAGAAAAAGCAGCCACTTTAAAAATCTGATACCAGTCCACTAGAGAGTACATATAAAAAGCAGTGCGAATTCTAGTGTGATTCTCAATTAGTGATAAGCGATTAAAACACCAGTCTACGTGAAATGATAAGCATCAATTGAGTGAAAAAAAAAATAAAAAAACACATGAAAACCAAAAAATTGTACATCAATAGAAAAAATGTCCATATAAGGAGAACATCCATGGAAAACAATTCATCAGTTCCCCTTAAAGGATCTCCAATTGGAAAAAGTCCAACAATAAAGTGATTCTCATTTGTTTTTCTCCTAAAGTCTCAATTGTTTTTCTCCTAAAATAACAAACATGTTAGAGCCGGTTCACACTAGCGCGACTTGTCAGGCAACTTGTCAGCCTGACAAGCCGCGCTCCCTCGCAGTCCATTGTCCGCTACAGGACCCGTTCTAATAGAAGTGACACAAGTCGCTCCGACTTAGAAAAAGGGTCCTGTACTATTTCGGGGCGACCTCGGAGCGACTTGCATAGACTTCCATTATGTGAAGTCCCTGCAAGTCGCTTCGAAGTCGTGGTGCAATGTAATGCACAAGTCGCCCCCGAAGTAGTAAGGAGTCATGTCGCCTCAGTGTGAACCGGCTCTTATACTTACCCGCTCTGTGAAGTTGGTTTTGCACAGGGCAGCATGGATCCTCCTCCTTTTGGGCTCTCCTGGCCCCTACCTCATGTTGAGTGCCCCCACAGCAAGCAGCTTGCAATGGGGGCACCCGAGCCGAGCCGCAGCTCCCTGTGTCCATTCAGACATGGAACCCTCTCTCTCCCGATTGGCTAACTGACTTGGATTGACAGCAGCGGGAGCCAATGGAGCCACTGCTGTGTCTCAGCCAATCAGTAGGAGCGTCCCAGATGGCAGAGGAACTCGTGGACATCACTGGAGGACGATGGGGCTCAAGTAAGTACTAAGGGGTGCTGGAGGGCGGCTGCTGCACACAGAAGGTTTTTGATCTTAAAGTGATTGTAAAGTTTTGTTTTTTTTCCCTATAAAAATAACAAACATGATATACTTACCTCCTCTGTGAAGTAGATTTGCACAGAGCAGCCCAGGTCCTCCTCTTCTCAGGTCCCTCTTCTGTGATCCTGGCCCCTCCCTCCTGTTCAGTGCCCCGACAGTAAGCAGCTTGCTATGGGGGCACCCATGCCGAGTCACAGCTCCCTGTTTCCATTCAGACATTCAGCTCCCCCCCGCCCCCTCCTTCTCCTGATTGGCTTTCTGACTTTGATTGTCTCAAGCAATCAGGAGGGAGAATCTCGGACGGCCAAATCACTCGTGGACATTGCTGGACAGAGAGGGACCTCAGATACTGTAAGTATTAGGGGGGCCAAGGGGGGCTGCTGCACACAGAAGTTTTTATATCCTAATGCATAGAATGAATTAGGATAAAAAACCTTCTGACTTTACAACCTCTTGAAGGTGTGCAATGAATGTTTCTCCTCCACAAAAAAATCCACCACCAAGTGATAAATACGATGTTGCCTCTTACCAGATATGTGGGACCATCATAATATACAGTAAGTGGTCATGTGCGCTTGTTACATACAAATTAAAAGCGATTCCACCTCACCAACAGCTCACGGCATCGAGGTCACCACTGAATAAAAAACACAGCAATCCATCATGAAGTATGTAAAACCATGTGCACCATTATTTAATCCTCAGCTTCAAATGGCAAAGAAAGGGGATCTTTCATTCCATAAAAAAGTGTACAGCAGGCTGACAGTTTGAGTTTTGTAAAAAGAAAGTGCCAAGACAGACTGGCAAAACTGCACAGACCGATGCTAACACGTGATGGTATCACAGACAGGCCATTACGAACATGTTTCATCAAAGTGAAGTCTTCAGGGAATAGACTGAATCCATTACTAAAAACGTCACTTTGACGAAACATGTTGGTAATGGCCTGCTTGTGATACTATCATGTAAAAAGGTTTGTGTGGTTTTGCCTTCTGTCTCAGCACTTTCGGTATCATAGTAGTCCCACATTGCAGTTTGTTTTATTTCTTTGTTTTTGTTATTAAGTTTAAAGTGGTACTAAATATTTTTTAACTTAATTCATTTTCCCCACTACCTGTCCTAACCCCCTCTGTCCCTAAACACTTACCTGGCTTCATGTCACTTTCTCTGATTCCATCATCGCTCCCCTTATTTCCTGCTTTGAGGATAGCAGAGCCATAGGCTCCTGCTGCTATCAGTCAAACTCCTGTAAAGAAGAAAATTGGGGCATGGTTTACCAGCGTTATGTGTGCCTATGTACGACGAAAGCTCAGTGCAGGGCCTGATAGGAGTGTGATTGCATGGGTGCTTCCTTAGCACCCGGTTTGCTCCAGGAGGCACCCAATGGAGGGAGGAGCTTACAGCACCAGCACAGCACAAAGAGGAGGAAAGCAACCTGTATAATATCATTGCACAGCACAGGTAGGTATAACCTCTATTTCTGTTAAAGATTAAACAATTTGTATAATATAATTTTAAATATTGCATGGTATAATTTTTAGGGCTCATTTACATCTGTGGCAGTCTCTATGATTGCTCTGAAAATCTTTCATTGATGGTTCACTTTGTAGAGCGTTGTGGAAAGCAGCTGCCAGCCATTCAGGAGGCAATACAGCCTCTTCCTGAATGCCCCTGGGATTTTGGTAATGGTGATTGGTTGTTCTGTTTTTAATCCTTGTTTGTTGTCACTGTCTGCCTGAGGAAGGGATCTTCTGAGGCCCCGAACATTCTCTTGCTTTTGGTGAAGAAAAGATTTGCTTGATATTTTATGTGTGTTGGAGCAGAGGTCACTTTGCTTATGGACTTTTTTTTTTTGCTGATGGCACCATCTGTCAGTTTGCTACAGCACCCACCTCTGTAGGTCTTTGGCTGTAAAGCATGAACTTCAGTACATTCTTTTTTGGGCCTGGCTTAGGGACACTTTTTCAAACTACCATGCGTTGGCATGCATTGCAGTGTGCTACAACACAGGTGTCTTACATTCATGCTTTGGTGTCCCAATCAAAATCAATAGCTCAGGAAAACATATTGGGTGTGGTACTGCAAAGCA